>NC_067401.1:15089911-15408840 GCF_016432865.1 Antechinus flavipes
GACCTCGAAGAGCCACTTTCATTGTGCTCTCGGGGAAACTGAGGCTCAGAGAGGCACAATTGTGATTTTCCCAAGATCACACAAGTAGCAGAACCATAACCCAGCAAGCCACCTAACCCAGCCCCACAGGCAACTGTGAAGACTTAGAGACAAACTGGCCTAAGCTATTTAATTTACAGATGAGGAAACATAGCCTTGAGTGGCAAAGTGACTTGCCCATGGTGGTTACACTGAGAATAAGCATTAATGGTAGAATTTGAACCCAGAGCCTTTGACTTCAGAGATAGTTCCCTTTCCACTGTGCCATCATTTAGTCATAAGATTCAACATTGAAAGGGACTGTAAGACCAACCCCAAACATCCCATTTTGCAGATGAAGAAACTGAGGCACAAGCAGACTGAGTGATTTATCCACAGACTAAATAGAAGAGTTGAATTGGAACACAGACCCTAGGGAATATTGCAAGAGAAATATGCCAGTTCCTTGGACCCTACGGCATCTCAAGTCCTACCACCACCTCTCAGTGCAAATTCTAGTTCATCAGTGGTTCCCATAGCTTCTACAGTGTAGGGAACTTCCCTGACTCTTGGAAGCTAGTCTTCAATTTACAGTTTGGGACAATTGCCTATGGCTCTGGGTTAGGCGGCTTGTCCAGCGTCCTACGGTCAATATATCTCAGAAGTAAAATTTGAACCCGTATCTCCCTGACTTGGAGCCCCGTTTTCTCCCTATGAGCGGTCTCTCGCCAACATCTGGAACGGGGTCCCCAGAACCGGACGCTGCTGCGGACACGGCTTGACTTGGGCAGACCCAGGGGAACTTCGCCCTCCCTCCGTGCTCCCCGTTTTCCACAGCTTCACGGAGGCTTCCCGGGTGATGTCCACTAGGTTCCCCTCCTTCCTCCTTCGGCTCAAAGCCGGGTGCCCAGACAGAGCCCCGGGGGAGGACCCAGCAGGAGGCCTGGGCCGGCCTGGAATGAGGTGGTTTATATTCCTCCTCCTTAATCACCCCTCTGCGCTGAACAGCACAGTTCCCTTTGCTGAATAATTAAAAGGCCAACTTCATAGCAGCCTCTAATCACTTTATTATATCACAAATGCTAATGTTCTTTCAATCGGGCTGTTTCCCAGAATCTTTTTCGTTATTTTTAGAATTTGAAAAAATAGTAATAACAGTAATAAAAAATAGCATCTCCTGACCCTGCCCAGACTGGGTACCTTGGCAACACACTGTACCAGTCAGTCTCCTTCCTCTGCTCTCAAACCTTTTGTCTAAATTCTTAGGTTTGAGGGACTCGGAGGTTTCGAGGGGAAATGGCTAATCTAGAGACCGGGACGTGTTAAGGCAAAAGGCAGCACTGTGCCCCCTGGTGCCCCAGAGTATCTGACATCAGAGAATCATGGGATTTGAGAATAGGGGGGAGACCCCAATGGTTTCCAAGAGCCACAGGCACACGATGGTCAAGAAGTCGAGAGCTGAGAGGGGAAGGATGTGGGAAGATGGGACAGGACCATGATGAATTTAAAGGGCCTTATTATAGGAGCGGGGATTGATTCAGCATCAAAGGCTCTTGGGATCATAGATAACCTAGCTCAGTCTCCTCATCAGGTGAAAAAGAAAATGGCGGCCAGAGAGAGGTTCCCTGACTTGCCAATGAGTCACTAGTACAATGCTAAGAGGACTGCATTTGGAGTCATAACATAGAGTGTTAACCCAGAAGGGTTCTGGATTCAAATCCTGCCCTTGATTTTCAATCTCTGTGTGACCTGAGATGTGATTTCATCTATAAAAGGAAAGGGTTAAATTCCATATTCTCCCTCCTTATCTCTGCTTCTTGCTATTTCTGCCATCATTATCACCCTTCTTCCAACCATCCATACTTGGGGGTGGGAGAGAGAGTTGGAAGCTAGAGTTGTTCCCCTCCTAAAAAAATCTTTAAAATATAAACAACAGTGATAAAAAAAAAGAAAGAAAGAAAAATATTCGTAAATGCTCCAAAGTGAGCAGAAAGAAATTTAGAAGGGGTCCCAGAGACGCATTGCCGATGCGATTGGATTAAATGAATAAACATAATCTTATTTAATTTTTAAATTATATATAGTTATACATAATATTATAAAAACATGTATTTATAATATACAATCATATACAATTCATATACAATTTTATTTGATTTTTAAATATATATTTATATGTTATAAATATACATATTTATAATTTATCATTATAGACAATTAATAAAAATATTATTTAATTTTTAAATATATATATTTATACATAACATTATAAATGCATGTTTTTATAATATGATATATAATTATATACATTTAATAAACATAATCATAATAACAATATACCGTGAAATGTTGTTTCAGTTTGTAATAAATAATTGACAATTTAACCAAAAAGCGGGAAAGAAAGAAGAGCAGGGAAGGGAAGACAGAGATGAAGGAAGAAGGAAACAGGGAGTTTATTTTAAGTAGTTTCACTTGTGGAGAGAAGAAGAGATTAATAATCATTCATATTAGTACTAGGTAGTCTCCTGTTCAAGTGCATCAGCTAGGGGACACTATAGTGCACAGAGAGCATCAGGCCTGGAATCGAGAAGTCACCTCATCCTGTCTGCCTCAGTTTCCCCATCTGTAAAATGGGAGGAAATGGCAATATCTCTGCCAAGAACTGGGGCCACTGACTTGACCAAAAACAGCTGAAGCTTTTAATGTAATTCTGTAATTGCTTTAGCTTATTTTGACTGCTGGATCTGGTATCTTGCACTCCACCAAAGTCCCCAGGACTTTTTCATCTGAATTATCGGCTAGTTGTCCCCAGGGAAAGCAATCTGCAAGGGAGGGAATATCCTTGGGCTGCTTACAAGAGGACAAAAACTAGGATCCGGGCTTGAAGGGTGGGTCAGATTCAGAATTTAGGAATAGCTGTAGGGAATGGAAAGATCCCATTGGATGGAAGTCAAGAAAACCTTCAGATCCCAGCTCTGCCATCGAACAGTTGTGTGATCTTGGGCAAGGTCTTTCCAAGTCTCAGTTTCTTCATCTGGAAAATGGGGATAATACTACAAGGACTCTCTATCCTAGGTGACTGATGGGAGGATCCAAGGAGTAAAAGCGTGCATGAAGCATGTAAGAAGGAGGGCAATGCAGAGGGAGGGAACAGCATGGACAAAGATACGGTGATGGACAAAGCTCACTGACAGAAACTGGTGAAGGTGAGCAATGAGCTGGCCAGACTCTGGTGGGCCTCCAGCTCAGCCCGGGCCTCCCACTCTCCCTGTAGTCCGGCCACAGAGAAAGAGCAGAGAGCCATCAGATGCTCCCGGAGGATGAGGAGGGGCGAGCCTTCATCTCTGTCGGCCTCCTTCATTAGGGAGGGAATGAGATGCCCCAGTCAGGGGGCAGGGCCTGCTGCTGTGGCCCAGGTGGAGCATCAAAAGCTCACTGTGGTCCGGGAGGACCCCAAGGGGGCCGAGAGGGGTGGGGGGAGACGGCCTGGGAGACTCTCCCAGAATCCCATTTGCATTTCAAACAGGGGTTGCTTCTGATTTAAATACACTTAGCATTTGCAGTGCTGAGGCTCACTGGCTTTCTTCCTGGGCCCCCCAGAATCTGCTCCCATGCCCTCCTTGGTCCACAGCCCAGGATTACTCACAGGAGCAGTTTGCTTCCTCACGCTCCTGAGGAACCCACAGCAGCAGCAGCACCCTGTGCTCCCGCAGCCAGGCAGTCTGGCTCCCGCTTTCCCTCTGCTCTTTGTCTCTCTCCCCCTCTGGTTCTGTCCCTGCCCCCTCCCTTATTATCTCTTCTTCTCTCCTTTTATTTCTCCCAGCTGCGTTTCTCCCTGTTTCTCTCCTCCCTGTCCCTCCTGCCTTTCCATCTCGGTCTGCATCTCTCCCACAAACTCATTCCTCACATAAATTTCCTTTTTCTCCCTCCCTCCTCCCCACTCCCTGCTGCCTTTTCCTCGTGGGACCAGAAAACCACAGCTACTCTCCCTCCTCCCGACTCCTAGAGCATCCACAAAAGCCCTGTGTATACAGTAGGTGCTAAGTAAATGCCCATTGGCTTGTATTCAGGCTCCTTTTGTTTTTACTCCACAACACAGTCCATCCTCAACCTTACACACACACACACACACACACACACACACACACACACACACACACACATACACGATCACATTTCCCAGCCCAAAATATCCCTCCGTCGGCCGCATCCCCCAGAGGTGATCCTCAGTCCCTTCCCCGTGAGACCACGGGTTCGAATCCCACTTCTGAGGCTTTGCCTGTGTAGACCAGAAGACAAATCACTTGGGCCAGATTATCCTCCTCTGTACAAGAGGGTGGAGGTTCCTGCCCATCCCTTGTCCTGGATAGTCTGCTGGGGAGATTCTCAGAATTCCCTTAGATCACAGGGAGTGCTCCGGATAACTTCAGAGATGACAAAGCACTTTAAAGAATCTGGATCTAGAGTTTCTTCACCTGCCTCAGTTTCCCCATCTGTAAAATGAGAACGTCCCTTCCAAATCTAGAACCCTGACCCCTTCTCTGCTTTTGGAGGGCCGGGAGACCAATCCCAGTGAGTTTTCTTTTCTGGCAAACGAGAGAGCGCCCCACTCCTCTAAGCCCACAGGGCGGACACCCCGCTCCCCACTTCTGTCTGGGGGATACTCCCTCCCCCAATCCCCGTGTGGGCCGGGAATCCTCTCCCTGGGCCCTCAGCCCTGGGAATTCTACTGCAGAGGCTCTGGGTGGTCTCCCCCCGGTTCCCAAAATGATCTCCCTGAACCCCTCCATCTCCCCCTCTCTTCCAGGGCTGTTTGTCAGAACCCAGAAGCACTCTGCTGACTTGTAATTATTTTTACTATGGTTCTTTGTCTCCACTAATCCTTTGAAAGAAGCTTTACTGAACAGCTGAAATATTATGATGCTATAAAACCTCTGTAATATTTATAAATCCCTTAAGACATCATAAAGAAAAAAAGCCCTCCCCACAGAGTTCATCTCCCATAATTACATATACATTTCCCTCTGATTAATAAAAAATGATCACTTCCTTATGGAAAGATAGACTGAGCTCTCTCCCCCCCGCCCCCCTCCCCGCTCCCCCCCCTTCCCTTGGAGACTGGGATATTTCTCCCTTCTCCTCCTCAGGGAAAGGTGTCAGGGGGTGGAAGGGCCTCCCCGGCTCCTGCTGCTCTCCCCAGGCCGCAGGACCCGCTTCCTGGGAGGGAGATCGGGGGGCTCCGTGACGAGGCCCCCGACAGAGCGGGCCGTCCACACCGGCCTCCTGGGAGCCTGGGATTCCTGGGCTCTAGACGCAGAAATAATTTTAGGACGTGAAGTGGGCAGTGAGCTCTCTGGGTTGGGTCCTAACTCTCCAGGGCCTTGGAAATGGAGGATCCCGGTCCCTCCCTAAGAAAGAGTCTCCATGTCCCTCCCAAAGGGTCTCCACAAAGGAGAACATTGGGCTCTTTTCTCCGGTCTCCCCCTCTCTTATTCCCCCTCTTCCCTTCTTTGTTCCTCCCCCCCCACTTCTTCTCCAGGCTCTCATCTCCCCATAAACCTAGAAAACTGTAATTGTTAAACAAGTCAAAGTCAGCAGATTGTTCTTGCCAGCCGATGACGAAGTAGGTGACGGGCTCCGGGTGGCTGGGGCGCGGCCGTACCTGGGCGAGGACGTGGGGAGCGAGGGTCAGGGGTCAGGGGTGACGTCAGGTTTGGGGTTGGGGTGGGAGCGATGGGATGAGGTGATGAGGTGGAGGAGGAGATGGGAGAGAGCCTGGCAAGCGGAGAGAGAAGGAGACGGACGAGAAGAGAGGGGCTAAAGGGAGGGGAAAGAAAGAAAAGAAATTCAGAAGGGGACAATCACCCCAGCCTGCCTACCATGACGCCGCTCTTCTTGCCGCCTCCGCCTGCCGACCTGCGAGATGGCACCTCGAGGGGCGATTGCCCCTTTTATAGCGCCGCTGACAATTAGGGCAACTGTGCCCACTCCAAGTTTAGACAATAGATGTAAGGTGGCAAAAGTGCGGTAACCAGAGCCCGGGAGAATCTCTGGCATCCCATCTGTGCAGGACTTGGGACGGGCCCAACCACAAAGCTGGAGACCGACGTTGGTCCGGGGCCACCCTTGAGACACGGCCCCCTCCCAGAGAGCGCCGACCGGGCACTGGGGCAGAGCGGACGGGGGGCGGTGGGCAGGGGGGCTCGGGATAGAAACGCCCTTATCGTAAAACCAAAAGGGGCTCTACCAGACCAGACCCTAAGTCTTTGCTTCCCAGGGGCTACATGTGAGATTTCTCTGGGACCCTCCCCTGCCACCAGCCTAGGGTTTGCCAGTGCTCCATAGATATCGGTCAACACAGCACAAAGGGGGGAAGAAGCAGCTCCAGCTGCCCTTCCCACTGTCCTCATATTTTCCATCCCCTTCCCCTCATCCACAAACCTTTGTTTTCATGGAAAGTTTGCCCAAATATCACCTAAGGGGTAATTGACTAATTAAGGGTTCTAAGGGTTCTAAGGGGTTCTTGACTTTTTTTGGTATGTTTCCTGTCCCTTTAGCAGCCTAATGAAAATTCTGGGTCCCATCTCAGAGGGATGCTTTTAGAGGCATAAAATTATATTTAATTCCCAAACTCTGGAATCAAAATACCAGAAGTCCCAAGTTTGTGGCCTCCAGGTTAAGAACTCTTTCTACAGGAAGCTTTTCCAGACCTCCCTCCCCCAACTACTAGTCCTCCCCTCGCCCCCATTCACCTTGTATTTATTTTATGTGAATATGTTATATTTATTAATTTATTGGGCAGCTAGGGGGTGCAGTAGGTAGAGTCCTTAGATTCTTACTAGTCGTGTGACTCTAAACAAATCATTTAACTCTATTTGCCTCAGTTTCCTCATCTGTAAAATGAGCTGGAGAAGGAAATGGTAAATCGCTCCGGCACTTCTGCCAAGAAAACCCCAAATGGGGTCGCAAAGAATCGGACACAACCGGTAAATGGCTGGATAACAAAAACAGTAATTTATGTATATCTTGTTAGTCTCAAACAGTGGGTGCCGAGGGCAGAGATCCCCATGCCCATCCCTAGGCTGGCACAGAGGGGCTGCTTGCGGATTGAATGATTGCTTCAGACAGACAGAAGGGCAGACACCTTCCCTTCCGGCAGCACCTGCCCCTGCCCGTGCGCCAGAAACGTCCCCCAACGAGATGCCGGGCCGCTTTGGCGCGATCTCCATGGATTCCCAATTGCTTTCTCAGAGCCACCATGAGCGTGAGCTCCAAGGAGCGAGGAAAATCCGGAGTCAGAGGACCTGGGTTAAAATAATCGTGGGCAAGACATCTCATGCCCCAAGTCTCTGTTTCTCCATCTACAAAATGGGTGGATTGGAGAAAATGACCTTAACTTGTGTGGACCTTGCCTTTCTTTGGATCCCAAGCATTTAGCCTGGTCCTAGTACACAGTAAGCACTTAATAAATGCTTGTTGGCTGATTGACTCTGAGCCTCTCCCAGCCCTGCAGGATCCCTGCCTTCAGTGGGCTTGTGCTGTTTCCTGAAGAATCAGGAGATACAAGGTAGCCATGGGGACTGGTTCCCGGAAGCACGCCCCGAGCTTGAGCACCCTTGTAGAAAGACGAAGCCTGTTCCAAGCAGGGAGCCCATCCCTCTTAAAAATCCTGTGAGATCGTGGTAAGAGCAGGCAGGGTCCTGGATTCAAATTCTGCCCATCTGGGATAAGCCATTTAGCTTCAAGTCCCAGCTGGTGCCCCTGGGTGCATGCAGTTTGGTGCAGAAGTAAAGGTCTGGGTTCGAATCCTAGCCACTGCCCTGTAGCCTTGAGCTGGTTACTGCCCTCAGTTTCCCCATTTGCAAGGTGAGGGGGCCGGGTTCACGGACCACCCAAGTCCCTCTTCCCTCCAGCTCTGTGATCCCGGCTGTCTCTGGCCACGAAGGCCGTCCGGGGGCCGCTGGTCAGATCCTTTGCCAGGGATCACACAGCTCAGATTAGGGTCTGACCACGTCCCCGGGAATGCGGGAGCTTAACTGTCCCTGGGGGAGCATCAAGGCCCAGGAAGCTCCAGGGGGAGCAGAGAGCATGATGGAGAAGAGCCTTCTTTTGATGTTGCTCCCAAGGATTTGGGGGCATCTGCCCAAGCCCCAGCCCTGGGCTCGGGGGTGGGCACAGAGCCTCCGAGGGGCTTTTCCTGGTGCCCGGGGACAGAGGCGACAACTTTCTGCCAGCGCAAGAGAAGTGACCGCCAGCCACGGCCTTCCTTCAGGCCCATCTCCCCCAGAAGCCTCTCTGATTCATCTTCAGGATTCAGCCCCTGCCCCCCTCCAGGTGACGATACCTCCCCCACAAATAACCGGGCATCTATTTTATGTGTCTCAGATAGAATGGAAACTCCCTGAAGGCAGGGACTGTCACAGAGCATCCATCAAAAGCTGGGAGGGACTCCAGAAAATGTAACTTTACAGATGAGGAAACTGAGGTTCAGGGAACTTAAGTGACTTTTCCAATGTATAAACCAGAGGGAGGATCTGAGTTCAAATGCGGTCTCAGACACTTAATACTTCCTAACTGTGTGACGCTGGGCAAGTCACTTAATCCTAATTGCCTCATCAAAGAAGAAAAAATTATATTTATACATATATATATATATAGAGAGAGACAGAGACAGAGACAGAGAGAGACAGAGACAGAGAGACAGAGACAGACAGAGACAGACAGAGACAGTGACAGAGACAGAGAGAGAGACAGAGAGACAGAGACAGACAGAGACAGAGACAGTGACAGAGAGACAGAGACAGACAGACAGACAGAGAGAGAGAGAGAGAGAGAGAGGAGAGAGAGAGAGAAGAGAGAGAGAGAGAGAGAGAGAGAGAGAGAGAGAGAGAGAGAGAGAGAGAGAGAGAAGAGAGAGAGAGAAGAGAGAGAGAGAGAGAGAGAGAGAGAGAGAGAGAGAGAGAGAGAGAGAAAGAAAAGACATGATTTACTTTGGAACTTCCAACTGAGAAAACTCCCCTCTACCATTAGAGACCGCCAGCTTATGGTCTTAGAAAGGTTTCATGGCTTGTATAGGATGGCACGGCTGGTCCCTCCCCCATCCTGCTGACTTACGACCTGGCTTTCTCTCAGGGATGACTCTCTCTCTGGTCAAGAGCAGCCACACCGATAAGAGATCACCTGGACGTGTGATACCATCTCCGCTCTCAAACCTCCCCAAGGTCTCCAAAGGGTAGAAGCAGCGAAAAAGAAACTCCAAGTGACGCGGGGCCTGGAGGAAAGGGGCTGCAGCTGCAGGACTCGCCGAGCATCTTCATATTCTGCCTGTTTAAGCTCTTATTTGGGAGTAGAGCGCGTCTAATTAACTGGCTTCCCCAGGACGGGAAAGAACGAGACACGATGTTCCCTCCAGTTTCTGAACAGAAATGGGTGTGAGAGCAATGAAGACTCCCAGAGCCCTAGACAAATGCAACAGGGAATCGTTCGGGAGTCTAAGACTTTCAGGGAATCAACCCAGAAAGTGCAAGGTCTTAGAAACCAGTTATTCCTCTCCAGTTCCTCCACGTTCCATCCTCCGACCCTTTTTTTATCAGGACCTAAGCCACAATCAGAATCAAGCTACAATATTTAATGTGTGACATTGACCTGAGTGTTCCCTGAGCTTGGAGAAGACATAACCCATGTCTCGGAAACACAGCCATGTCTTCAGGAAGATCCTTTGCGGGCTCACAGTCACTTCTGGACTGACAGCAACTTGGCAGGGAGGGGTCTAGTAGAGCATCCGATGTTTGGATATGTCCAATAGGGGAAGGAGGAGGCATTTCCCTGGAGGAAGGAGAGAGTGGGGGAAAGGACAGGTGAGAAGAGACCATAGAGAATTAAGAGAATATCGACTTTTCTTGGTTTAGCTCCAGAAGAAATCGGAGTCATCGTTGTTGAAGGGAAAGAGGTAGAAACCTGGTCTTGACCCAGTGGCATTTGACATCGTTTATCAGTGATGTAGGCAGAGCTTTATAGATTTTAGGAGGAGAGCAAGAATGTTAAGGTTCTAAGATCTCAGTGAGCCGAAGGGGCCAAACCTAAGAAGATAAAGCATAACAAGGATAAATGCAAAGTCCAGCACTTGGGATCAAGAAATCAATTTCACAAGTGCAAAGTGGGGAAGACATGGCTAAATGACAAATGTGTAGAAATGATCTTAGATTGAGCGGATTGTGAGCTAAAGACGAAATAAAAAGCTAATGCTCTCTGTGGCTTTTACTTGGCCCAGAGTGCCCATGGCTGGGAGACAAGAGTCCTCCGATGCTATACCTTGGTCAGAACAAAGTTGGGGGTGGAGGAAAGGGCACGTTTGAGGAAAGACCAACTAGAGTAGGTTGGAATTCTAAGGGTACCAATGCCATGGAAAGGCTGATAGGGCTGCCATGTGAAAGAGGGGCTAGACTTTTCTGCATGGGCTCAGAGAAGGGATCCAAGAGTTCTGGTCAGAAGTATTCTGTGCAATGAGATTTCAGATTTCAGATTTCACCTCAATGCAAGGAAAAACCACCCAGTAACTGGAACTACTCAAAAGGTAAATGGGCCTCCTGGGCAGGCAGGGGATTCACCCTCGCTAGTGGTCTTTAGGCAAAAGCCAAAATGATCACATGTTAGGAACATGGTGGACACTCCATCCCCACCCCCAACCCTTTGCACACGCTGTTCCCCAAAACTGAAAAGTGCTTCCTTTTTCTCTCTTCTTCTGCCACTCAGAATCCCTAGTTTCCTTGGAAGCTCAACTCAAGAATCACCTTGGACCTAGAATTAGAGAACGCACACGCTTTATGTGATCGTTCTCGAGTCAACCCCAGCTGTTGGTACCTCCTCCTCCTCCACCTCCATGATCTTGTATTTATTTCACACGCAAAAGTTTTTGTTCCAAAAGCTTCAACCTGCACTAAGATTTTGGGGACAGCCTGTGTATGTTCATAAAACATGAGTTCATTGAATGTAGGGACTTGGACGAGTTGCTTTTTGGATCCTCGGTGTTAAACACAATTCCTGGCTAATAAGGGCTTGTTGACCAATGTGCCGACTGACCAGCGGATGGCATTTCTCCAGGCTAGTTCGATCTGGAACGCAGGCTTAGCTTTTGGGGAAGTTCTGTCGAATTCTGGTTCCGTTACCCTCTTCAACACCCCTTCCACTAAAAACTTTCTAATTTCTAATTATTTAGATTTCTAAATTTCGAATAAATGCGGGATGGTCAGGAAAGGCCAGACAGCGGAGAAAACTGAAGAGAACCCTAGTGCCTTGGGTTCAAAGGAACAGCCACCGTTTCCTATATGAAATCTTTTCCCTTAAAGACTAACAGAAAACTATCTGCCTGAGTCCACAGGGGGAAGGAACGGGGTGATCCCTCCCAGTCCCATCCCATCCCAGGATTCTGGCTCCGGCTCCTCGGAAGCCTCTCAGCCCCAGGGCTGGACAAGTTGCTTGTTATCTAGAGGAAGGGGAGGCTTCATGCTCTCCACAGCTAATAAATCTCTGGAGCCAGTGGCCACCGAGGCATGCGCTGCTGGGCTTCCTCCTTCCTAATTTCGGGCATCTTAAGCTCTTGTTTGGGAGTGGAACACGCCTAAGTGAACTGGATTCCCTGGGATGACAGATGACAAGAAATCTCGTCCCCTCCAGTCATCGGGCGGTAATGAGTGTGAGAGCGGCTAAGACTGCCAGCGTCACAGATAAATCCTAGATGGAATATTTGTGGGTTCGGAGACTTTCAGTGAATCAAAACAGAAATTACGAGTTCTTAGCCAATTATTCCTGTCTAGCTCTCCCTCTCCCCCCAACCAACCCTCCTTCTTTTTCATCTTATAAAGACAGAAACAACCACAATCAAAATCGAGCTGAGACCATGGAAAACTTAGCAAAATGAGACCGTTGTGAAACAAATTGGCAGCAGGAAGGGAGAGACAAGCTTCAGATGCCCATAAGGGGGGAGCTCCGAGCTCTGATCCTGCTTAGTGCTCTGAGAATGCAGCGTGACATTGAATAAATGAGTCCACCTCTGTTTCCTTATCTGTACAAACGGCCTACCCACATGCCCGTCGTAGGGTTGTTCTGAGCACACTTTCTTCTTTTTTTAAAACTGAGTGGTCATGTGGCATTTGAAAATATATTCATAGATGGTCTCTGGAACCACTAGAGATCATACACAGATCAAGGAACTGGATTCAAATGTTACTTATGACTTTTGTTGTTTGTCCATTGTTCTCGAAGAGGTCCATGACATCAGGGAGGAGATGTCGTGACCCGCAAGGTGAGGAAGGGCTGGACAAGGTCACCTGCCTCACTTTCCCCTCCAGACTAGGTTCAGACTGGAGATGGCCCTGAAGAAAATGAGAGAGCTCGGCCTTTTTAAAGCCTCAATATGACCCATTCAATGATTAAGGCCAAAAAAAAAAAAAATCTAAATGAATGAATGAATGAATCTGGGAGGGAAAGACCCCACCAGGGCAGGCCACACCCTCACCTGTTTTGGTTTCCTCATCTATACCATTAAGGAGCTGGATTAGATGGCTGCTTTAAAACCTAAACCCAAGATACTAAGATCCTGTGACTCAGTTTCTCTTGGAGCTTTCTTTAGTCTCCATCCTTGGGCCCTGTCCCATTCAGACACAAGCATCCTCAGAGAACTGTGCTTGTAGACTTGGGAGCAGAGAGCAGTTTCCTCATGGGTCAAAGCTGAAGATGAAGGGAGCTCTTTACCAACATTAGTTTCCATTGGATAAACTGAGATTTTCACAAATCTAGTGTCTCACCTTGGGGGAAAAAAGCTCCTCTGAGTGACATGCCTAATTTTGGAAAATGGCACCAGACTTTCACAGTCTCCTAGATCTGGACGAACCCAAGAGGCATCAGATCCAACTACTTCATTTAACAGATGAGGAAAATTGGGACTCAGAGATCCTAAGAGACTCAGTCCAGATCACACTGGTAGAACTCTGGGATCACAGATTTAAAACCGGAAGAGCCAAAGCCTCCGTCTCTACAGATGAGGAGCTATGGGCCAAATCAAAAGGAAATAATATGGAAAATATCTTAGCCAAAGCCACACATGTCATAGAAATAGAGGTGAGATTCAAATCCAGGTGTTAAGTCTCTGCACTATATCATCCTCAGTCATCAAAAAGCATCATAAGAATATTTTTATCTCATAATTCATCAACTTGTTATTGTTTTTATTAAGTCTTTTCAGCCATCTTTGACTCTTTGTGACCTCATTTGGAGCTTTCTTGGCTAAAATACAGGAGCAGTCTGCCATTTCTCTCTCAGTTGATTTTACAGAAAAGCAAACTGAGGCAAACAGAGTTAAGTTAAGCCCACGATCACACAGTTACTCTCTAGTTGTGCTCTATCTTAAACTACTCTATGGAAATCTGGTTTTTATACAAAAGGCCACCTAATCAATAAATCCATAAACCAAATATCTGTTAAATAGCCCAAATAATGGAGTTACATTTGACAAAGGGCTTTTTCGATTTTTAAAAGCGGTCACTCTAGAATGCCTTTGATTCTATTAGTTCATCTAGTATTTTTTTTTAATTGGTGTGGATTTATTTTTCCAGCTACATATCCTTCAAAAAACCAAGCCTTCTTGTAGAATTGCCATGTGCTGCCCCCAAAACAATTAAATTAATGCCTGTTTTAATCCAACTAATTAAAGCTTAAATGAACAAAAACATGTTTTCTGTTATAGATAGATACATTGGTAGATAGATAGGAAGGAAGGAAGGAAGGAAGGAAGGAAGGAAGGAAGGAAGGAAGGAAGGAAGGAAGGAAGGAAGGAAGGAAAAGAAAGAGAAAGAGAAAGAGAGAAAGAGAGAAAGGAAGGAAGGAAGGAAGGAAGGAAGGAAGGAAGGAAGGAAGGAAGGAAGGAAGAAAGAAAGAAAGAAAGAAAGAAAGAAAGAAAGAAAGAAAGAAAGAAAGAAAGAAAGAAAGAAAGAAAGAAAGAAAGAAAGAAAGAAAGAAAGAAAGAAAACATCGAATGCTTATTATGTGCCAGGAACTGGGTTGACCACTGGGTATAAAATGCAAGATATCAGAACAGAGACTTCCTTCTGACAGTTTACATTCTCATGGGGAAAAAATAACATATTAAGCAGAACTGAAAAGGAGAGAGGGAGGGACTCTCAAGGCCTCATGAAGAAATGAAGAAGTGCTCTGGAGGGGTTGATCCAAGCAAGACAAGGTGACTGCTTTTGCACCAGTCCAGGGTGGTCCCAGGGCCAGATGGGGAAGAAAGGTCCATAGTCTGGGTGGAAACAGCACGATATGGAGATGGCCAGAGCCCTTATTGCTGACTTTCTGATTCAACGAGGTCACCTCCGGCCTTTGTCATTTACCACTGATATGTGATCTTGGACAAGTCATGGAAGCTCTCCGAGCCTCGGTTTCTCCTGGCAGGCTCTGAGGTTTCCTTCATTTCCAGATTTGTGATCCCATGCTCCTTCTTCATTAGATCAAAGAAACATTGCAGCTGAAGGGAGGTGAGAAGAATGGCTTGGATTTCAAGCTTCAAAGATGGAAAGAAAGGAGGAGAGCATCCCTGGCGCAGGGAACTGTGCAAGCAAAGGTGCAGAAGTGGGAAAATCAGATATTCCTATCTGTGTAAGGCAGAGTGGAAGCTGCTATGTGGAAAGGAAGACGAGCTCAATCACCTCCTTCTCCAGAAAGCCTCTCTTGACCCTCTGCCCTCAGTTCCTAGGACCTCCTCCCTAAATGGCCATGGAGCCACGGGCAGCTAGCATTTATACAGACTCGGGGTTGGCAAAGCCCTGGCCATATGTTATTCCATGCGATCCTAACCACAAGATAGTATTATTACTATTCCCCTTATTTGACAGGTGAAGAAACCGAGGCAGAGAGATGAAGGGACCTTGCCCAGGCTAGCGCCGAAGGCAGGATTTGAACTCCATGGTCATCCCCCTAACCCCTGAAGAAGGCCTCCTGGCTGCCTTCTCAGCACAGTGACCGGCATTCGCCCAGCACTCAATAAATCATTATTCCCTGATTTGACCTCCCCAGGTGAGAGCTGTAGTCCCCACTAGACTGTAATCTCCTTAAGGCAGGGGTTGTTTCACTCCTCTCCTACTCTCCCTAATTCCTGTGCGATAAATTGTTGCTCAGTCATGTTTTAGTCATTCCCAACCCTTTACGACCCCATTTGGGGTTTTCTCGGCAGAGATACGGCCGTTTCCCTCCCCACCTCTTTTTACAGGTGAGGAAACTGAGGCAAACGGGGATAAGTGACCGTGCAGGATCACACAGCTAGGAAGTACTGAGGCTGGATTCGAACTCAGGGAGGTGAGACTTTTGGGCTTTCAGACGTGGTGCTCTGCGCATGGGGTGCCTCCTAGCAGCCCCAATAAACGCTTCTTGGTGGACTGATAGTTAACTCGGCATTTAAGTCAACTTTTCAAGATAAATGTCGTTGAGATGGAGAACAAGGCCTTGTGGGAGCCCCCATGGTGGGAGGGAAGACCCCAGGGAATTCCTCAGAGGAGCAGAGGGGCTTGTCTAGGGCAGAGTTACCTGAGGGAGAAATCATGGAGGCCCCTGGCTCCCAATTTGGAGAAATGATTCCGGCTAACCAAGGGCCGGCTCAGTTCCTTAGGCAGCTAGATAGAGCATCCATCAGAGCCTTGGGACTCCACTCACCCTGACCTCTGAGGCTACCTTCATATCCTCGGGAGAATCACTTACCCTGACTGGGCCTCAGTTTCCTGATCTGTTAAAATTAGGGGATGAATTTAACTCCATCAGCAAGCATTAATTAAGTCCCTACTGCATACCAGGCACCATGCTTAGTGTTGAATATAAAGCCAAATGGAAAGCTTTTCACTCCTGCCATCCCGATGGTCCACGGGACCTCTAAGCTCCCTTTCAGCGACAGGCCTACGAATCCAAGAGTCTCAGCTCCACTACTTCCTAGCTGTTCAGCGTGGGGGGCCTCAGTTTCCCCCTCCAACATCTTTTCCAGGTTGAACCCATCTGAATTGAGTCTACTATGGGACACAGACGATCACGGTGGGTGGCTTGGCCCTCATCTCTCGGCGCCTCCTTTGCTCTCCTTATCTCGCAGCAAGGTCATCAAGAAGCCAGTTATCTTTACGGGGATGGATTAGGATCCGGCCCTGGGACCGTCGGTTCCCGAGCAGAGGGCTCAGGTTCGCCAGATCCCTTTCTGCTCCGACTATAAACCCTCCGCAGAAGAATTCCGGGAGACATACTTTGGGGTTTTAAAGGTTTGCTTGTCTTTGTGTAACTGCCTCCAAATTAGAGAAAGGCTCCAGACAAGAGGAGAGAGGGAGGGGACGGGGGATGCCACGGGCTCACAACCAGAAATGCTTCCATTTAATTGCCCTCAAAATTTCAATCGCTCAATCTGGTAATTAGAGAGTTGGCTGATTCAAAAGGCAATTTCCTTTGGAGGAGGGAAAAAAGGTAAAAAGGAGGATAATTGAATCTAAGTAAGTGTTTTACCTGAAATATGAAATACCCAATCTCAGCCTGCCTCCAGGGCCGGCTTCGCTTTCCCTTCAGGGTGTCTGAGGCTTTCACTCCTCCATGGGGGCTTCTCCGGGCTTGCTGGGCCAGAGTTCCATCTGAACTGGGGGCCGGGAGGGGCAGGGGGAGGTGGAGGAGAGAGGGAACAAAACGGCCAAAGCGGAGATTTATGGGGGAAGAGAAAAAGGCCGAACAACGGGAGGATCTCGCTCTGCTCACTGTGGGGTTTTTCCACTGGCCGCCCGGACGTCCTTGGAAATGCTCTGAGGAACCACCAGAAGTTAAGGTCATTCTCTACAAACTTGGAAAGGCCTGGTTTTTAAAAGTAGGAAATTTGATTGGACGAACCCAGCAGGAGTAGCAGAAGTAAGAGAGCAGAGGACTGGAGGAAAGGGAATCTATAAATATGAAAGATCCCACTAAAAAGACCATACCTGAGGCCTCTGGATTTGTAGGGGTCAAGCTCGGTCTCAAAGAAGAGAGGGGACAATGGGCCTCCCTCCTTTCCTTGCTTTGCCAGGGGACTATGGGTGTGGAACACTGCCGAGACTTTGCTAAGGTGTTGGTTAATGTGTTGAACTCTTCTCCTTCCCTCACCTTCCTTTCTTCTTCTCTGTCTCAGGTACTTCGTAGCTCTATGACCCTAAGCAAATCACTTTACCTCTCAGCCTCAGTTTCCCCAGTTGTAAAATGGAAATAAAATTGTCACTCACCTCTCGGGATTGTTGCGAGGATCATATGAGATAACAGACCAGTTGTCCATTTACTCACGCAATATTTGAACTCAGATATTCCTAACTTCAGGACCCCAAACGGGGTCTCATAACTGAATGTGGGGGTTGCAAAATGACTTATGATTTGTATAATTATTTTATATGCCTATATACTCAGGGCCATGCAAAAATATCTTGGGTGAAATGGGGTCGAGAATGGAAAAAGCTAGAGAAGGCCTGGTCTATTTCACTGAGCCACCCGGCCTCCTCAACACGGCAGCTGGGTAAAAGTTGTTCCTCTAACACTTCCTGTCTCTGCCATTTTGGGCAACTCATGCTAACGGCTTAGAATCCCTTCAGGTTCTAGATTTTTACCTCCTAAACACAATTATAATTATTATAGCTAACATTTCTGTACTACTTTTGCAAAGGGATATCTATATCTATATTTATGTATATATACATATGTGTATATAAATATATATTAATATATCTACATATCGATATCATTGACACATTATCTACCATATTTAAGCCCCACAGTGATCCTGAGGGGTGAGTGCTATTATTTTTCCCATTTTATAGATAGGGAACTAAGGGTAAAAGTGATTTGCTTGGGGTCATATAGCTCAGAAATGTCAGGGGCAGGTTTCAAACTCAGGGCTTCTTGAAACTCGGAGACGTATCCGTGATCCCTGACGTGCTGACATTTTCTGTGTTTATGGAGTGTGCACCCCTGGAAGGTCCCATTTTTAAGAGGAGGCGACATCATCCGATCCAACAGCCAGTTCTCAGAGCCGAGGAGATGTCACTGCCTTTGGCTCCGAGGAGAGATTTATGGGGATGGCTCCCCAGGGAGTTACAGACTCCCCCAGAAGGTCCCTTCCTTATTTGGGGGCTCCGACATCACTGAGAAATTTATAAATTGCCTTGATCCTCCTGCTGGGCCTGAAGCCCTCCATTGATGCTGACTAGAGCCCCCTCGGATCCTCGCCCCGGCTCACTGAGGGGTCGGGCTGCTCGCCAGCAGGATAGACCCCCTCGGTGGAAGCCGGAAGCCATCAGGACAGAACTGGGAGTGGGTCAGCACGTGGGGAGGCTTCCCGGGGGAGAGCTGAACACGAGTGCTCTGAAAGCGGCCCAGGATTCTGCTCGGAGGCCACTTGCCCCCTCAGATTTCCCTGAAGCACCCGGGAGCTCCGGATTCTGGCCATCACATCAATCCGTTTTCCAAGGTTCCAGCTTAGGGAAGGGACAGCCCTGGATAGGGAGACAATTTCCTGGCCTTAATAGGAGGAGCCTAGAAGTAACCTTAGCACAGGGAAAAGGACAAGGGTGCAGTCTTTGGGATTTTCTAGAGGCAAATTAGTTCGGAATGGGAGATTCCAGATCCTAACCAATGAAGGAGATGGAAGGCATAGTCATTGACCATAGATTATAGATTTAGAGATAGAAGGACTTTCAAAGGCCTTGGAGTACAACATCCCCATTTTACAGATATGAAAACTAAGACTCAGAAAAATGAAATGGATCAGGATACTGGTTCTAGAGCTGACCATCAAGTCCAATCTTCTCATTTCACAGATGAAGGATCGATCCATAGTTAGAAGGAAACTTGGAAGCTGTCTAGTGTAAACCTTTCATTTTGCAGATAAGGAAACTGAGGCCCTTAGCTTACTTTCTTGCCTAAGATCACCCAATTTTTTTTTTTTTTACAAATCTGGGAAAAATATTTTTATTAGAGTTTTTATTTTCAAAACATATGCATGGATAATTTTCAATATTCACCCTTGCAAAATCTTGTATTCCAAATTTTTCCTTCCCTTCTTCCCCCAGATGGCAAGTAATCCACTATATGTTAAACATGTGTAGTTCTTCCATATATATTTCCACAAATATCATGCTGCATAAGAAAAATTAGATCAAAAAGGAAAAAATGAGAAAGAAAAACAAAAAGCAAGCGAACGACAACAAAAAGAGTGAAAATACTGTGTTGTGGTCCACATTCCTCCTGCTGATCATTTCTTACAGAGCAATAATATTCCATGACATTCTTAGACCATAATTTATTCAGCCATTCTTCAGCTGATGAGCACCCCCTCAGTTTCCAGTTTTTTACTGCTACAAAAGGGCTGCTATAAAGAGATCATCCAATTTTTAGAGACTGGATTTTAATTTAGGCCCTTTGAGTGCAACACTACACTGTGCTGAAACTCGGTGACCTTTGCAGATCCAGCGTGGCCCACCAGTGGGGTTCCGTACGTTGGAGCTGCGGGGTGGGTAGTGTTTCACTCTGGTAATAAGGGAGCCCCGGCCCTCCTCCCACCCCTCCTTGACTTCAGGTGGGACGCCAGCAGCTAGGCTCTCCTGACAAGGGAAGGGCTTTTGAAGTGGGCACTTAGGAGCCAATAAAGCAGGAAACATTTTACAAACATGGGAGGAGAAGGATTTATGAAACGGAAGGCGAAAGACAGCACATTAGCATTCAAAATCCTCCCTGAGACTGAGGTAAAACTGGAGACAGACATGCCCAGCCCAACCCTATTCCCTCCCTTTGCAGGTGGGAAGACAGGAAGGCCCCATCTCAATCAGGGAGCCCATGCCCTGCCAAGGCTCAGGTGAGAGAGTCTCAGGGGGTCCCGAGCCCATCGAGGGAGGGGATGCAGTCAGGAAAGCATTTGCCCCCTGGTGTGGTTCAAAGCCAACACCTGGATGTCATTGGCCTGGGAGACAGGGACAGTGCAGAAGAGAGAGGGGAGAACAAGTATGACAGACCCTGGCCCAGCTTCCTAGGTGTGGACTCTCCATTGCACTGTGCTAAACTCATAATGGAGACCTGATGCATGAATCAGTGAATGAAGAAAAGAACCAAAAATCAAGGAAAGAATCAATGAATGAAGGAAAGAACCAAAAATCAAGGAAAGAATCAATGAATGAAGGAAAGAACCAAAAATCAAGAAAAGAATCAATGAATGAAGGAAAGAACCAAAAATCAAGGAAAGAATCAATGAATGAAGGAAAGAACCAAAAATCAAGGAAAGAATCAGTAAATCAAGGAAAGCAAATGAACAAATAAATCAATGAATCCATGAGGAGCTTGGGGGCAAATTGACGAAGGTTGGACCCAAATAGAAAGGCACCATAAGACTGGGTAACTAAAGTTACCTGTAGCTTCCCCTCTTTAAATGTCCCAGAAGGCAGTAGTTTTCCTTGGAAGAAAGGCAGTTTTAATGGAGGGAGAATCCTCCATCTCCCTAGCCAGGATTTCTCACCTTCTGAGCCCTGAAATACTTGTATTGAGAGGAAAATCTTTTATTCTCCAGTGGGAATGAAATCTGGTTTTGTTTTTATTTTTGCTAAGTTTAAGAGGATACTACTAAACAGATGGGTGAGGTCGGAAGCTTAGCAGGGCCATGTTGTATCAGATTTGGGCTTTAAATTATTCATCCACAAAAACAAGAAAGAACTGTGAGGTACACAGGTGAGAGCATCTCAAGGAGGGATTCCCCTTCATCATTAGACATCAAAACTCTTCTGTGAATAGTAAAGAAGACCTAGGGGGGCTGGTTTAAGCACAGAAAAATTGTAAGTGACCAGTCCAGGGTCCTACAGCTAGTAAGTGCTGTGGGCAATATTTAAATCCAAATATTTCTGACTCAAAGAGGGATGAGTAGAAATGGTAGTGGAAGTAGCATAAGTGGACCTGAGTTCAGAATACTGCCTTGAATACTTACTGCCACAAATCACTTGAACGCCTTGGTCCTCATTCCATTTTTATTGTTGGGTTTTTTAAAGTGACTTTCTCAGGGTCACACAAGTAAAAATGTTAGGTATCTGAGGTCACATTTGAACTCAGGTCCTCCTAACTTCAGGGCTGGTGCTCTATCCACTGCACCACCTAGCTACCCTCTCATTTCTTTATATATAAAATATATATAAAATGAAAGGGTTGAATTTTATGGACCTGCCAGTTCTGGATCTTTATAGTTCAATGGAAAGAGGAATGGCTTAGGAGTGGGAGGTCCTGGATTCAAATCCTACCATTGATTTAAAGCTCATATTTCTCATCTGTGAAATTCAGGGATTGGACTAGATGCCTCATGTTTCCTTCTGTATTGAGTTCTATGATCCTGTGATTTCTATATATTCTGCCTCTTTCACTTGGAGAATTATCCTAAGAAGGATAACTTGCATTTAGACAATACTTGAATATTTTCTCATTCCTTACGCAGCAATCCTGAGAGGCAGGTCCTATTATTATCCCTATTTTACACATGAGGAAACTGAGGAAGACAGGCAAAGTGACCGTCCAGAGTCACATAGCTAGGAAATGTCTGGGGCTGGATTTGAACTCAGGTCCTCCTCTGGTTTAGTGCTCTATCTACCAAGCCACCAGGATAGGAACTGAACATAATATTTCTTTGAGATGAGTAAATTCCCCACTTTCTCTTCACAAGAGCATCCTGGTTTCTTCCAGAACTCAGAAAGAGACGCCCTTCTTTGTATCCCCAGCACTTATGGCCAAACTTGTCTCTCGGTGAAGCCTTCAGAAGTTTGTGCATTGAATGGCTGACTCACTGACCTTCCGGATCATACCTCTTTGGAGATCCCCACAATCTCCACAGGATGCAGCTCGATGAAGTAGGAAGAGAACTGACAGGAGCCCCTGGGTTTAGCCATGTACTACCAGTGTGCTCCACTTCACTTGATAGACCTCAGTTTCCTCAACTGTAAAATTAAGGTGTTGGACCCCAAGGCCTCTAAGTCCAAGATCCACAGCGATCGGCTGTGACCCATCAGAGGATGACAAGATTCCTCCAGAGAATCACGCCATGCAAGTGACCGATCACAGCACGTCAGAGCCGGCCATGGCCGTCGAGTCCAACCCTCGTATTTTTACAGATGATGAGTCTGAGGGACCTTCCCACGGTCAGGAAGGAGCGGAGCCAGCCGGACATCCAGCCCCAGCTTCTTTAACTTGGACGCCAAAGCCAGTGCTGTGCCCATCGCTGGAACGCCACCTGCCAACACTCCAAAGGCTGGTCCCAAAGAGCTGGTCAGTATAGACCTAGAGGATCCCAGCTTCAGGGGTGGAAGCGAGAGGGAAGCAGTCATTAGAAGGTGCACTTCGTGGGCTGAGAGCAATGTTGAAGTTAGGGTCAAGCACCCTCATGGGCTCCAGCTCCCAGCAGCTCCAGTGCAAACAGAGCCAGATTGCAAGAAGCAGAGGCTGGAACAGCCCCAGAAGTTGCTGGATTGGGGAGGGAGCCACGGTTCCCTTCCCCCAGGAATGGGGGGGAGGGGCTGGGCCATACATTTTGAACACTGGGTCAATTCAAGTCAACAAACGTGTTTCAAGTGTCTCTGTAGAGATTTGGAGGCCCCATGGTGTAGTGCATGGAGCCTTATATGTCAGAAAGAGGGGGAGGAGGAAAAGGAAAAGAGGAAAAAGGAGGAGGAAAAAAGGAGGAAAGGAAGAGGAGGAAAAGAAGGAGGAGGAGAGGAGGAAGAAGGAGGAAAAAGGAAGAGATGAGGAGGAGGAAAAGAAGGAGGAGGAAGAGAAAATAGAGAAGAGAAAGAGAAGGAGAAAAGGAGGACGAGGAGAAGAAAAAGAAGAAAAAAACTAGAAAAAGAAAAAGATGAAAAAGAAGAAAGGAGGACGAGAAAGAGAAGAGGAAAAGAAGGAAGAAGAGGAAGAGGAAATGGTGGTGGTTAAAATCAAGAGAGTCTGGGATCCAGTGGCCTTGAATGTCTATCCAGTTTTTTCTTGGACCTAGCCCCTCCTCTTTGCTCCCATGATCATCACTCTCTCTCCCCCGTTTTTTTTTTTTTTTTTTTTCTGCCTCGAGTATTGCAATAGACACCTGAGTCCAAAGGAAACTCAAAATACGCAAAATTACAGAGTGCACCCCAAACGTTCCTCAGGACTGTGGCGTCCCACCTGTGGCCGAGCATTCCGAATTCAGGCTGGTTTGACCGGCCATATTCGGACACACAGTGATGTCATCTCGGTCCTCCCGGAAAACGAGGACAGTAACAGCCAACTCCTGAAGACCCCGGCTTCCATTTGTTCCTCTCCCCAACCCGTCCCTCTCATCAATGTCTGAGTTAGCTTCCTCCTGTGATCGGGGCACTAGGGTGTGGCTGGCTTTAGCTTCCGAGGACTTGTGTTCATACCCGGACTCTGTCATTGACAACTTTGGGGATTCTGGGCAAATCGCTTCGTGTTTTAGACCTTGGCTTCTTCACCTGTGATTTCTGAGATCCTCTGCCTTTCAGTCCGAGTCTGGAAAGTGTGGGTGTACAGGTGACGCCATTGGATCTCAGACTATCCCCTGGCCCATTGCAAGTGGCCAAGTCACTCAACTCTCCCGATGAAGACCCATTGCCTCTAGGGTACAATCAGGGCTCCTCTCCGGGCACCCTTCTCAGTCTGGCTCAGTCAATGAGCCCAAAAACACTGATCAGGTGACCACAAAGTTTCAGGCACTGGGCCAAGCACCGAAGTTACAAAGAAAGCCAAAAACTTCTGCTGACATTGGTCTCCTTGTCTGCTCTTCCTCATCCACAACATTTCACTTTCTACCTTTCCCTTAATGCATTTGCACAGCGTGGCCCCATTCCTGGATGATATTCTCCCCTTGCCACCATCTCTTAGAATTCTGACTTTTTTTCTTTTTCTTTTTCTTTTTTTTTTTTTTTTTTTCTTTTTTTTTTGTGAAGAGGCAATTGGGGTTAAGTGACTTGCCCAGAGTCACACAGCCAGGAAGTGTTGTGTCTGAAGTCAGATTTGAATTCAGGTCCCCCTTACTTCAGTGCTGGTGCTCCATCCACTGCGCCACCTAGCTGCTCCCCAAATCTCAATTATCTTAAAAGCAGAGAAATCTTGTGTCTTTCTTAGTCAATGAGCACTTTTGTTGTTGTTGTTCAGTCGTGTCTGACTCTTCATGACCCAATTTAGGATTTTCTTACAAAAATACCAGCCTGATTTGTCATTTCCTTCTCCAACTCATTTTACAGATGAGGACACTGAGGTGAACAAGTTAAGGGACTTGCTCAGGGTCACACAGCCAGTAAGCATCCCAGGCCAGATTTGAATTATGGAAGATGAGTCTTCCAGACTCCAAGCCCAGCCTTTATCCATTGTACCACCTAGCCACATATTAAGCACCTACTATGTGCTAGACATAAGCACTGGGGATACAAAATGAGGCAAAAGACAATTTCACAATCTCACAGTGAGACAACAAATACAAACAGGATCCTCATTACTTGGCAGAGTGCTTGGTAAATAGTAGGCACTTAATAAATGCTTGTTATCTTGACTTCAACATGAGATTGCTATTGAGACAAAGTGGTTCATTCTAGTGAGTTCCTCGCAGTCCTGCCCAGGCGAGCAGATCACAGTATCCCCCTGGGCTTTAGCATCCCTCTGTGCTGTAGCATCCCCCAGCCACTGATCTACCAGATCATGTTAAAGGGACCCTTTTTGAGCCAAGTCCTTGCTGTCACGGCCGCCCCCCTAATCCAGGTCCTACTCACTCTCACGGCCCCTTAGCAGACTTGCATTAATGTTGCCTGCTCTCCCATCTCCCCTACTTCCCCTGTGAGCCTTCTCTTCTGCCTTCCCAGAGGGCCATCTGCCTGTTTGGTCTTTATAGCCTCAGCCCTAGCATGGGGCCTACTACATGATGTTTAGTTAATTCCTGTTGAGTGATTGATTGATTAGCGAGGGAGAGATGGGAGAGATACTGCAGAGGTAGATTGGACAAGACTTGGCAAGGGTCTGAGTCTCTTATTATATCCAAATGTGGAGAAAGGGAATGTAAACAGGCCAAACCGCCGCAGAACAGCCCCAGCTCCTTGTCCCAGGAGGCCCGAGAACAGAATCCCTTAATCAATCAGTCTCTCAGCACGTCTTCATGGCTTCTCGTGCGCCAGCCTCCGGATTCAGCCCGCCTCCGGGAGGGAAGTCAAGGAGGCCAGAAGCGAGGGCCGCTGCCCTCCATGAGTTAACGGTTATGGGGGGGATGCAAAACAGGCCTCCCAGGGGGAACCCGATTAGAACGCAAAGGAGGAAGACATGTAATGGAGCGTCAGGCTGTGAGATGCAGGCCTCGAGGGACGGCAGAGCCCAGGGAGGGAAAGAAGCATGGGCCGGGGGAAAGACTTTCAGGGAAGGATGGGATAGGGAGAGGTGGGGCTGGGGGAGGACGAGGGGCTACCCTGAACACGCCAATGGAACTGGGCTCGGAATAGAGAAGGGAAGGTTTGGGCTGGGAGGGACTGGGATGGGACAGTTTTCTTCACATTGATGTTAGTTTTCAGGCACGTCTAACTCTTCACGACCCCATGAGTTGGCCAAGATACTGGAGTGCTTCGCCATTTCTTTTTCCAGTCAATTTTACAGATGAAAAAACTGAGGCAGACCCGATTAAGTGACTCACTTTCCAGTGTTTTATTGATCCCAGGCCCGACACTTGTGCAACAATGGCACCCGCTAGCTGCCCTTTCCTCAGGGATGGGAAAGCTATTTCTCCTGAGAAAGGATTAGGTTTTTTAATTGACCCCGGAAGACAGAACAAGGAAGGAAAGTTAAAGAGGCAGAGAATTTAGTTTCTGTCAGTAGAAAGCTACACGACCACTTGGTTTAAAAAAAATCATTGGGAATCTTTTTTATGGAAACTTCATTTTTATAATATACTCCCTAGAGAGCCATCTCTTCTAATAAAGAAAAATGAGAGGGGAAATTAATTCAGCAAAACTAACCAACGTAACAACTGAGTGTGACATTATTGACATGGTCCTCCACCTCTGCAAATGATGATGATGATGATATTTATACTGAATATTAAATTTGCAGAATGCTTTGTTTTAGCTCAGTTTAACCTTTCAACCATCCTGTGAGGTAGACGTTATTGTTCTCTCCATTTTACAGATGGAGAAGCTCCCCATCCCAAATGGTAATAGCTTGTGTACGGCTGATTTACTGATTGGTAAATACTGTTATTTCTAAGTGGGCCACATTACTTCCTGTTGATCTTTTGGACCATTAAGAGAGCTCCCACCTTTCCAGTGGGACACTGTAAAAAAATCAACCCCGCAACCGCCATTGGAAAGGATTTGCCAGTTTACTCCCCAATGACCTTATCCACCACCCCCACAACTTCCTGAATCCCAGTCCTCCTCTCTGGACAGGACTCCTCAATGTGGGTCATCTCCCCTTTGGAATCCAGGCTTCTGGAGGGAAAGGCCTAGACTGCCTTCACTTTTATATTTGTGCCCCCAGGGGATGAATACTTAATAAATGCATTCATTCATTCATTCATTCATTTATTCACTCATACGTTTTTCATTCATTTATTTGTTCATTCATTCATTCATTCATTCATTCATGTTAGAGAGGTGGGGCCTCTTCAAATACAGATCAGACTGAATGGTCACTAAGGTCCTTTGTAACCGGGACACCCTCAGTTCTCTGCTTCTCCTCTCCCTCCAAACCCGAAGCAGAGCAGGTCCTGCCCAGGATTTAACACAGCGGGGACGAAGGAGGGATGTTCTAATATTCCTTTTAATGCCGGAACACGTGGCTCTCCATAGTCCATTAGTATTTATCTTGTGTCAGGTCACGGCTTAAGTGTTTGACGTAGTGAAAGCTCCGGGGTCTGGAGCCAACACGTGGGGAGGGCCCGGAGGTCTCAAGCCGCCCCCTTATCTTGGCTCTGCCTGGAAAGTCCGTCACCCTTAATGAAGAACGGCACCGCAAATACTCCCGAGGCTCCCATGGGTGTCATACTGTGACTTACTGAATGGGGGTCGTCGATCATTCCAGCGATCAAGAAGCATTTATTAAGCACCTGTTGTGTCCCATCTCCGGGACCTGACTGGCTGTATGACTCTGGGCAAGCCGCAGCTTTCCGACTGTTGCAGGAGCTCTCTCCGATGGGACTTTGTGAGCCGGAGTTTAGAGACCTCCTCCGAGTCTGCGAATAGCTCTCCGGGAGTCTATGAACGTTTGGGAAGGAAATGACGTCACTATTTTCGCTAACACTGGTTTCCTTTGTACTTTATGCATTGAAAAGCACTGTTCTAAGAAGGGGGTCTCCGTAGGCTTTGCCGAACTGCGAGAGGGGCCCAGGACACCAAAAGGAGTCCAAGACTGCCCTGGGGGAGGGAGTTCCCTCCTCTGGGAGTCCTTTTTACCCAGGGAAATCACAAGTCAAGTTTTCGTCTCCTCCGGATCCCAAACCACCTCAGACTGAGCAGACCGGAAGTGACCAACAAACGCGCGCTGCGGGAACCAATCCGTGCCCTGGTGAGAGGCGCCGGCGGCTCTCGGGGCGCGTGTCACGCTGTCCCGGCGCCCACCGCGCTGGAGGAGCCGCGGGGAGCAGCTTTCCTTTCCCCTGAGCCCATTTCTCTCCCTGTGGCTCAGGCCGAGGGCCAAAGGCTCCGTGAGGAAACTGTCGTTGTCCTTTGTCCGGGCGCTAAAAGGCCAAGGAGAGGCAGCCTCAGGCTTCCCCTCGCGGCCAGGGCCGGGGTCACCCCGAGGCGGCCGGCGCTGTTCCCATGGGAGGCCGATGACTCAGCGGCAGGCCTCGGCTCCCGGGCCACCAATCCCGGCGAGCCCCAGTTTGCCGCCAGTGCGCGCTTTCTGCTGAGCTGGGACTCCTCGGGCTCCTCCTGCTCGGGACCTGGAGCGAGACTCCGGCCCGGCAGAACAAATTGCAATTATGTCAAGCCGCAACCTGCCGCTTAGTCAAGGCAATTAGGGAGGTTGTTTGGTTCCACAAGCGGGGGAAGCAAAGCCAGGAGCTACGTGCGGTGGAAGCCGGGCAGGTAGTGGGACGGCGGCCCCGGCCCCCAGTGGGCTCCCGCCCCCTCCCAGGCCCACCCGGCCATCATCAGGCTTCTTTCCGGGCTCCACTTTCCCTCAGCCACCTCCAGGACTAGACCTGGAGAAACAAAGGCAGAAAGAGAGAGGGAGAAAGGGGAGGGGAAGAAGGGGACCCTGATGGGCGAGGGGCGCAGGAAACGGCAGCCACGGAGAGAAACAGCCGGCCAGGGCACTCCGCTTCCCTCTCCCAGGGGCACAGCGCCCAGCGTGGGTCCCCGGCGGGGCCTTCAGGAAGAAGGGGAGCTGGAGACCCCGCCAACCTGAGAATCCTGGATCGGTGCATGGATGTTGGGGGATCATTCAGCCACTACGGTCCCTGAGAAATGCTCGTTAAGTGTTGAGAGGACTCTGGGAGATAGACTACATGGGACACGTCCAAGGCAGTGGGAACAAACACAGGAAAGATAGCAGTCCTGCCCCGTAAAAGGACCTAGTCTACTGGGGGGAGGGGGAGGAGGTGGACAAAGGCTTATGATACTAATTAGCATTTTATTAAGTACTTAAGAAGCACCTTGGAGCCGGCCTCAAAGTCAGGAAGTCTGACACACCTGTGGGATTCTAGGAAAATCGCTTCACCTCTCTGCCTCGGGGCAAGTCTCCTAAAGGATTTATTTATACTGGGTGCCCAGTCTGGGCAGCTGGGAGGTACGGTGGTTAGAAAGCAGGAGGACCTGTTGGACCTGAGTGCAAATCCCGCCTCACACAATGAAAACCTGGGTGATCCTGAGCAAGTCACTGCACCCCGTTTGCCTAAGCTCCTCTTGGATGTAAGGAGCTGGGCAGGGGAATGGCCAATCCTCCCCGGTCTTGGCCCTGGCCAAGCAGGTGCCAGTCTGCATTAGGGGCGTGTCTTCACAAGCCGGGTCCAAAAACATGGGGGACCAGAAGGATGTGGTCTGGGAAATCATGAGGCCTCGGCTTCCTTCTGAGCTGGGGGAACCAGGCAAGGAGGCAAAGAGATCAGGGTGGAGATTCTGGCAGATAGGAGAAGCAATCCAGGTGAGAGCCACTGAATCAGGGCAGTCGTAGGAGTGGAGATAAGGGAGCAGACGCAAGAAATGTTTAGAGAGGAAACCTATGGGGCTTGAGCAACTTATGGGATGTGGGAGGTGAGGAACCATAGGTCAACAAGCATTTATTAAAGGTCAGCTACATCCCAGACATTGGAAATACAAGGACAAAAAAAAGTATAATCCCTGCTCTCAAGGATGTTTCCCTCTAATGAGGAAGGAAGAGAAGGAAAACAAGGAGTAGGAGGAAGAGAAAGAGAAAGAGAAGGAGGAGGCGAAGGAAATGAAGAAAGGAGGAGGAGGGAGGAAAGAGGAGAAAAAGGAAGAGGAGAAGGAGGAAGAGGAAGAGGAGGAGGAAACTGATGACATTTCAGAATGAGACAAGTCAAAGATGATGCTGGGATTGAAATAGGGAAGTTGAAAGAGAAGCAGAACATTTGGGGGGAAGACAATAAATTCTGTCTTGGACATGTTGGGTTGAAGGTGGCAGAATGATATCCAGGTGGAGGTGTCTAGCTGGCAGTGTCTGTCGGATGTTGGCGTGAGGCTCAGGGATGAGGCTTTGATAAGAAATAAGAACTGACAACAATTAAGCATTATCTTTCAGATGAAAAACTAGACATTCAATGAAATAGGGGGTTTTCATTTATTTTTGATAAGAAGACCAGAGCTGAACAGAAAATTTGATCTTCAAATACAAAATTCAAGAGAAGCATAAAAAGGTAGTACAGGAAGAAAGAAACTACATTTTTAAAGGTTAAAATGTTTACATCCTAATATGGGAAGATGACATGTTTAACTCTTGAGAACTGTATCTTTGTTAGAGTATACTTAGAAGGTATAATTTGACTTTACTCTGATGACATAAAAAAGAATCAATGGGTAGAAAATGGATTGTACTGGAAGGAGAGGTAAAATGGGGTAAATTACATCACATAAAGAGTCAAAAAAAGAGATATGGATTGAGAGATCATCTGCAGGAATGATTAACTTCTTGAGGCCCCAGGCAACTCTCAAAGACTATAAATTGGAGAAAGTGCAAGCTCCTTGCCAGAACTTCAGTATAGATGTAATCACATCTGTCTCTTCCAAAAAATAAGTATAATAAGTTAACATTTACATAATGTTTTAAGGTTTGCAAAGCACTTCACACGTTACCTGGAACATCCCTTCCCTGGCCTTGTAACACTGCCCCCAAAACTTGTTTGGAGTTCTACTCAGTTTTGTCCTGGGAAGAGAAATTGATAACTGCAACAAGTCCCAAGAAGGGAAGTTAAGATGATGAAGAGCTTTGAGTTGATGTCATCTGAGGATGGATTCAAAGAAGCCCAGATGTTTCATCTGGCAAAGAAGAGTTAAGACAGTGGTTCTCGAAGTGTGATCCAGAGAATCCTAGGGGTGTTTTAACACTCTTTAAGAAACTCTACAAATTCAAAATTGGTTTTATTTTGAATATTGCAAATATCTATAAATATAACATACATAAAAACTTTTTGGATGAGAAATTTCAATAATATAAAGATACTGAGAACAAAATTTTGAGAAGCACTGATTTAAGACCTACCGGATATCTATCTTCAAGTTCAAATTTGAAGGATGGTCCTGTAGAAAAAGGATCAGATATTTTGCTTGTCCCAAAATTCTCAAACTACAAATAGAGGCTCCATATAATCCAAAACTTGCCAACAATTAGAGCTGCCCAAAAGAGGTTAGGCTGCCTCATAAGATATTGACGTCTCTGTCACTGGAGGTCTTCAAAGACAGACTGGATGAGTCTCGATTCTAATTCTAATACAAGCATGGGTTGGATTAGTTGACCTTGAAGGTTCCTTCCAACTTAAAGGTTCTGTAATTCTGTATTTCTAACTCATTCATTCCATGAATTTTCTCAATCTGGCTTTGACTAGAAACATGAGGAGCTTAATATGAATATTCATCAGAATGAAGTTTTATCACATTAAAGGGGTATATAAACTCTCTTTCCCAGATGGAGACAAGCAAGACATGCACAGTTCAAGATGGGACTCCTCCATATTTTGAAGGATGCGACTTGTGGGGACCCTTATTCTGTGGGTTCTTTGGAGGATGGGAGTCTGAAACCAGAGATGTAGTGGAAGAGAGCAGGCTTTCTGGTAATAAATGGAAAAATTATAAATTAGTTTCAGACCATCTTTCTGGTAAGAGGGAGGCCTTCGGTTTTACCACCTGATTTTCTTCTGTACCTTAGAGGCCTCTGGGTCTTGCCTCCTGTATTGCCACAATATTACCCAGAAATGCCATCTGACTGGATGATGTATCCTAAAGACCCCTTAGTCTTGTCATCTGTATTAATGCAGTACTCTTGGGATTTTCTGATTAACTACTAGGTCAGAGCTGAAAATTATCTACAAAAGACCTCCACAGAAAACTTTGTTGCCTTCTTCCCGCTGCTCATAATGTCTGAAGAGGACTCTTTAAGGTCCCAAAGACCAGCTAATGAATATTGAGGAGATACCAAGAGTAACTCATGACTAATACTAAGAAGAAGAGACCAAAATTGGAGGCCTAAGAAAGTAGGCACCAGGATGATCCCATAACCCCTCAGGGATTCTCCTAGAACCCCGGGAAGCCAACTTGCCAGTATAAGGTGGGTATTACAAGGGACCTCAGAGTATCTACAGGCTATAAAACCATAAATCTATAAAAATGTGAGTTCCACCCCCACAGATGCAGGCTCCAGTAAACATTATCCTGCTGCATCATGAACAAGACCGGCACATCTATTCCTGCCTCCTTATCTCCCTGCTGCCCACCAGGCTTTCTAGGCGGATCATATGCCTTCACAGAACCCCCATCCAGTTGGAGTATTTGGCCAAGGGCATTGTCAAAGCTCATTCTAAAGGCTGTGTTTCTTTTCTTAGTGTGGATTTCCTTTTATTTTTTTAATTGGGCTATAAAAGACTCACAGAAATCCTTTTTTCCCCTTTCTCTTCCTTTCTCCACTATATTAGAGACACAACAGGAGCTGCTCCCTTCCAGGGATAATTGGAAGAGGCTCTTAGCAATTAGTGGGTTATATAACAAAGGGAACAGAATCTCACCTGGCTTTCTGCCTCTCATTCAGCTTGGAAAGCAGGACGGCCTAGGGACAAATGAGATGAGACTTTCAGGCCCAGACACTGCCCACCGCCTGTGTGCATTGCTAACAAACAGCGTCTTCTCTAACTGCCCTGGGACCTCAGAGCAGGAAGGAACCTGAGAGACTGTCAGGTCCACTCCCTTTCACAGAAAAAAAAGAACTGAGGCTCAAAGAGAGTGACTCCCCCTTCCCCCCGCCCATCACACAGATAATAAATGCAAAATTAAGATTTGAACCCAGCTCCTCTGAATTCAGCATCGGTGCTCTTTCCATGGTGCTGATTTGCCATTAACAACGTACCTCAACTTCCTCTGTTTGGGATGCATCTGGTTTTAACTCAAGAGAGGTAAAGATAAAAAGAATTCAGTAACTGGAACACACTCGGGACGCAGATCCTGGGCCGTGTTAGCTACAAGAACGGACAATAATCTGTGTACATTTATGGGCACATTTCTTTCTCCCTTCATTCAACTAATGCTGACCAAATGTCTACCCCGGACTGAGCCACAACATAAGGAATACAGGGAAGGTGTGTTCTCTGCCTTCCTACCCTGCGGGAGTTTAGATGATGTTTGCTTGAAGAGAGACACACAAACAATTAAGATGCAAGGCAAGATCAACGAAGTCCCCTAAGAGAATGGAGAACAAAGGCCTAAGGTAGAGCAGGGGAAGGAGCTGTCTGTGATTTTTGTGCATGTAGGTACCTATGAATCTTTGTATGTGAGTATGCATACATGTGTGTGTCTTTGTGTGTTTCTGTGTGTTTCTCAGGCTGCATCTGAGACATCTGACGGTCTCCTCTGATTCCAAGTTGAGCCTTCTTCCCAGGGTGCCATGTTGACTTCCCTGATAGGAGGTAAAGCCTGAGATCAAGAAATGTTTCATTTCTGCCTTTATATCATTAGCAGCTGGCACAGTGCCCGGCATGTAGTAGGCTCTCAATAAATACTTGTTCATTGATTTATTGATTGATTGATTGATGACTGCTGAAATCTCTTCCAGCTGTGAGATCCTGAGGCGCTGCCAAGTGTCCATCTGGGTCTGATTGTGTCTTAGCATGAATTTCCTTGTGTCTAAGGCAGCGGGCTGAAAGGGGAGGGCTTACATGATAAGCCTATTACCCTCGCCACTAACCAGTGCTTCCAATTTGTCTGAACTTGTGTTTGACGGCAGTCACACGCAAATCTTTTGGGGCCATGTCCAAATTTGTAATGAGCTACGCTGGCATTTCTTAGGACTTGGAGGGAAGGTCTGGATTTGGAGGTTCGGAAGAGGTGTCCAGTGGACTTCTCACAAGCACTCTGGTATCTGCTGCTCACCCCGGCTCTGTCCTTCCTGCTCCCACCACATTTAGCCACATATATGCATTTATTTCTAACTTGTATGGATCAAACTGAAGGGAGGGGAGGGGAGGGAGTGAAGAAGGGAGAATTTATTTTTCCTCTAGTTCATCCAAGAAATGGATGAAGTTTCTTTCTCCTTCATATTCAAATCTTTAAATATATAAATATATTTTGTTTTACTATTAACTCTATCTCCAAATATATGCTTCCTCTTCCTTCTCCAAAGAATAATAATATAAAGAAGAATATTCCTTTTTCCCGGGGAATGTGGTGACTCTGAGCACAATTTGTATCTCAATCCTTTCTCTGGAAGAGAGATGGAGGCAAAGTGACAGCTGTGTGATCTCAGACAAACCCATTTAACTTTTCTGGATCTTAATTTCCTCTTCTAGAAAATGAAAGAATTGAACTGAGTGGCCTCTGAGGTTCCTTCCAGTTCTCAATCTATGTTACTATGATTTTAGGAAGAGTTTTGAAGGAGAAAATATTCAAGAATAAACGAGAATAAAGAATAAGAACAAACAAAGAATTAAAAAAGAAAGAAGGAGGGGTTAAAAAAGACCATTAAGAAAAATTAATCTACACCATGGCTTACAGTATATGAAATGGTTAGCACCTATAGCCCTTAACCTATACAAAGTAGGAGGGAAGTCCATTTCTTCATCATTTCTTCAAGGCCAGCCTTGATCATCATGATCATATGGTGTTCATTTAATCATTTTGTTCTTGTTCTTTCTACTTAAATTGTTAGTTACAACAATATGTTGTTTCCCAGTTCTTCTTCATTTATCAGTTCATACAAGTCTTCCCAGACTTCTCTGAACTCTTTGTAGTTTGTTTTTTATAGTGAAGAAAGACTCCATTGTCTTCATGGACCACAATTTATGAAACCATTTCCCAAATGATGAACTTTTTTCTTCTTCTCATCCTTTGCTCCTGCAAAAAGTGACTCAAACAATTCAAATCTTCTAGCCTCAGATTGAGTTGGTTGGTGCAGCTCACAGAGCATGTCAATCCCCACCCTTTTTCTGTCCTAAAATTCTTTGCCCACAATCCTCATTTAGGATATGGCATAAAAAGATGTCCCTAATTGGATAGTCTGGGAAAAGAATGAGATCTTCAGTCGCTTGCATGAAATCACTCCTTAGGAAGCCAACATGGGAAGAGGAAAAGCGGGGAGGGACATGGAAAGAATTCACCCTAGTCCACCATCTGGCAACTTCCCTTTTTAATTAACTATTTTTACTAACTTTGTGCTAAACTCTGTTGTTTCTATACTGCTGCAGGACATCGAGTGCTCCTCTTAAAACCCTCCAATTCCTGTTCCCTGGGGAAAGTCCCTATCTCCCTACCTTAGTTTTAGTTCTATTCTCTCCCCGATTATTTCTGGGGAAGCCTGTTCCAAAACCCCCATTTTAATCCTTGAATAGTTTCCCCTTCAAGACACATCCTAAAATCATAGTAACAGACAGAGAACTGAAAGGAACCTCAGAGGCCACTCAGTTCAATTCTCTCATTTTATAGATGAGGAAATTGAGATCCAGAAAAGTAAAATGGGTTTGCCTGAGATCACACAGGTTCTAAGCTGTCACTTTGTCTCCATCTCTCTTCCAGAGAAAGGATTGAGATACAAATTGTGCTCAGCGTCACCAAGTTCCCCGAGGAAAAGGAATATGACCCCACCAATGGAAAAAAATGGTTATTTTCATAATTATCTACAGACTAAAAGCACCTGGAATATGATAAATGCTATATGTTAGTGATAAAAATAATGATGATGATGGTGATGATAGTGATGATGATGATGGTGAAGGTGATGGTGGTGAATGATTATGGTAATAGTGATGATGATGATGATTCAGAGCAAGGCCAACAGAGGTGTTCCTTCCCTTTTGGTCATCCCATATTTTTCCTCCTCCAAATTCGTACTGAATTAGGAGCTAGCACCCTTCGCTATTGATTTGTCCAAAAGTTTGTGTTATATTTCATTAATATACAACAATCCTGTGGCGGCATCCTCAGATCCAGGAATATTTTCCACCTGAACTGTAACTTCAAGTCCTCCCTATTGCCAGAAAATAGCTGACAATTACTTAGCACTTTTAGGTTTGCAAAGTACTTTATATTTGCTAATTCATTCGATCTTCCCAACAACTCTTGGAAACAGGCTGTGTTATTATTCCCATTTTACAGATGAGGAAACAGGCAGACAGAGGCTAAGTGGCTGATCCAAGGTCACTCAGCTAAAAGGTAGGGCTCGACTCTAATTCCCCTGCGCTGCCTGCTGCATCACCTAGCTTCTGGTGCATGTATGGGAGTATACATGCCCGTGTACATGTGAACATGTGGATACTAGAGTAATTTTTACCGCCAATATTTTTCAGTACCTTATGATTAATGAAGTACAACTAGACTGGTCAATGGGTAGGAATCAAGAAAACCTGAGTTCAAATCCAGTCTCCAATCCTTACTATCTGTGTGACCCTCGGCAAGTCATCACTTCCGTCAGCTTTAATCCACTGGATCAGGAAATGGAAAACCAATCCTGCATCTTTGCAGGAAAATCCCAGGGACAGTATGGTTCATGGAGTCATGAGGAATTGGACGTGGCTGAAATGGGGATTAACATGATTAATGAACAAGGTGTGGGGTTTTCCCTGATACCCAGTTGAACTAGGTAAGGTGTTGATTCCTTCTAGCTTCATGCCGGGTGGTATTCCTCGGATATTCCAGAAAGCATTTCAGTGCAATTAAATAATAAGAAGATTCTTAGATTGAGAACCCCTATTTCATTCAAACCACACTCTTTCGATTCCATATTGTCCAATATCATTCAATTTCAGGATAAGTCCACCTTGCCTGCCAAGCCAGACCACAGACTCCCCAAGGGCAGAAAATAAATATTCCTGCCCTGTCCTTGCCATTGCAGAGGGCTATTCGGACCTCGGACATGACCAGCTCTTCTTCCTAGGTCTCCAGTGCCAGTCTTCGCTCTCTACTGCGAGCCCTGCTGCTTAGGTGAAGGGCTCTTAAAGTAGCTAACGTAGAGGTTCCCATGGAGCTTAGGAGCTTGGGAGGTGTTACAGAAAAAATGGATTTCATCCACAGAAAACCAAAGTACAATAAAAAATATATTGGATTTGAGTCGGGGTTCAGATTCAAACTCAATGGCTTTACTCTGTGTGATCTTCAGCAGTTCACTTAATACTTCAGGCAATGCCATGGTAGAATAAAGAGGGTTGAATTTGGAGATGGAAATCTCATCTCAGATATTGATTAGCCTTATGACCTTGGGCAACCAATCAATCAAGCAATTATTAAGCACCTACTATGTTCAAAGCACTGTGCTAGTTTGTGGGAATACAAATACAAAGAATGAATTGATTAGCCATATGATTCTGGTGAATCAAGCAAGCAAGCAATTATTAAGCACCTACTATGTTCAAAGCACAGTGCTAGTTTCTGGGAACACAAATACAAAGATCGAATTGATTAGGCATATGATCCTGAGCAACCAATCAATCAAGCAGTTATTAAGCACCTACTGTATTCAAAGCACTGTGCTAGTTTCTGGGAACACAAATACAAAGAATGAAGCAATTCTTACTCTTGCGTTGCTTATAATGGTGGTAAAGAGCTTCATTTCTCTGGCCTCAACTCCCTCATCTGAAAAACAGGGGGCTTGGACTCCATGACTTTCCAACTCTGAATTTATGGGACTCTAAAGAGATGGCCTCTAAGAGTCTTTCCAGCTTTCCATCTACAATCCTCCGACCTGTCAGGATTTCCTGACTTTAAGCAGAGACCTAGAAATGCCCTTAGAAACACAGCACTGTTTATAATGCTGACAAACCACATTAAAATCAACCAAATAAATAGGGTAAGTCTGGTGTTCCCATGCTGCTTGAGATTAAAAAAAAATTGTAGGGCTTCACTCTCCAAGATTAAAGAAATTATATAAAGAAACAACTAATTACTACTTAAAGGTGTTTCCTTAAAAAAGAAAAAGACAAAACAGGCAGTTGCCATTTGCCAAGAATAAACAAGTCGGAGGTGGGAGGCAGGAAGAAAGAATTCACCAGAGCTCTGAACCCAAGGAGTGGAAGTGGATTTTAAAATGAACAAAGCCCTATCGCTCCCTGTATGGAACACAAGTCAAAGGACCAATGCAGGGGGTGCTCCTTTCACTGAAAGAGATTGCAATCTTTGCTAAATTTTCTTTATGAGTTGCCACCCACAATTTCACCTCCTGATGGCCAAATTTCTGGGAATGGTCCTCAGTCCATCCTTTGCACATATGCAGCTTTCTAAACTGATAGGACATATCAGAGCCTACTTTTCACTGGAGGAAACTGAATTTGGAATCATTGAATTTGAACACAATCTCTATCCATCTGTGATTGTGGGTAAGTCATCAATCTCACTGTTCTCAATATTTTCATTTCTAAAATGAAGAGGATGAACAAGATTATTTTTAAATTCTCTTCCCTTCCTAAATCTAAATCAATGGAAAGCAAGGATCAGTTTCATTCCAAGAGGAGGCAGGAAGGTATGATGGAAGGAGCAAGCCAGGGGAATGGGGTTCAAATCCCACCCCTAACTTATCACTTAATCGCACTAAACCTCAGTTTCCCCATCTGTAAAATGAGAGAGCTGGACTAGATGGCTCTAAGCCAACAAGTCATGACCTTGGAATGCATCAAAGAAAGATGTGAGTAAAGGGGAAATATTAATAGGCTCATAAAACCATAGGTCCAGAGCTGGAAAGGACTTTAGAGGTATCTAGTCCAGTCTGCAGATGAGGAAACTGAGTCCCAGAAAGACAAAATGATGTGAGCCAGTATCCAAACGTGAGTCCTCTAATGCCAAAAATGAGTCCTCTTTCCACCATACCAATATCTTCAGTCTGAGCTAGAAAGAGAACTTAAAAGACTTCAAGATGCTGTGGGGTTTAATAATACTGTGAGATCTGCCCTTTCATTCGAAACTTCCTACTAGGAAAATTCAGTAAAAAGCATCCAATTAAGAGTCATTTTTGTTTTTGGAGCAAAACTTGCAAAGGCAAGCCCAGCACAAAGAGTTGACAAATGGAGGACAAAGGACAAAGGGAGAAAAGGGAGGAAAAGAGTCTTGGGCCACATGGACATACTGAATGCACGCACATTTAAATATTCTAATTATTAGAACCTGGATACTTGGCAGAAATCCTGGGTTTTTTTAAATCTCAGTTGTCTTTTTAAATGATCTACACCCATTTTAAAATGCTTTTAAGAAAAAAGGGAACAAGATGTCACAGCCTTGTATAATAAAAATAGACACACATTTGTGGAATTGGAAAAAAAAAAAAACACTGGATCAAAGACATCTCTAAGAAAACAGAAAAATCAAGACAAGGAGGTGAATGTAAAATTCAAGAAACTCTCCAGTGGTTAAGAGGGAGTATCTTCTTTGTTCCCACAGTCCCCGGTATTTTAGCTTTTCCTTTTTTTCCTTCTCCTCTTTTTTAATCTTTTCTCAGTCTATATCTTATCTCATTTTCCCTAACACCTAGCAATTTCACAAAAGAAGCTGTATAGAGCTTTGCACACAGTAGGAATTTAATAAAAGTTGTTTGTAATGAATCAATCTGAATTCAATCATCTGGTTCATTTTATAGATGATGAAACAGGCTCAGAAGGGGAATGTTCCCAATATAGAGCCAGAAAAACTAATCAGCTTTCCATGGGATCCATTTTTTTCTCTAACCTACTATTATTTATTTCTCATTCCCAGGACTTTTCTGACTTTGCTCTGCCCTTGATTCCTAGAATTCCCCTACTACTTTTTTTTTTTTTTTTAAACATCTCCATTGAGATGCCAATCCTGTACAAAAGAGATGAGGGACTGTTTTGTATGTTTGTATTGCCCAGCTCCTGACATGCAATAGTCACTTAATAAATGCTTGTTATTATCATTGGAGCATAGATTTAGAGGTATAAGGGACCTTAGAGACCATATAGTCCAAGTTCTTAATTTATAAGTGAGGAAATAGGGAACAGAGAGATTAAATGACTTAGCCTATGTCCCTTAGCTAGTGTCTGAGGTAGGCTTTGCACCCAGCTCTCTCTGATTCCAAGTTCAGCACTCCATCTCACTGCCATCAATAATTGATACTTTACGATAAATGAACTAATAAGCTCTTGTTCAAGAACTATAGGCACCATAGCTTATAGTAACTTACATTTACATCAGATTTTATCATAAAAACTTCTATACAAATTATAACTTCATTTCCAAGTGGAAAATGACATCTAGTCAACTTTCTTAGAATGAGTAATTTTAAAATAATTTCTAATTCAATAAGTAAGTATTTTTTATACAGTAGATTTGGAATAAAAGGACCTGGGTTCGAGGATGAGTTGAAGGAACTGAGGTATCACGGTATAGCAGATATAGAACTGGGAAACAACCTTTATTCAAATCCCAACTCACTAGCTGTATGATCCTGGGCAAATGACTTAACTTTTCTGTGCCTCAGTTTACTGCTCTCTAACATCAAGAACCTTGATTCAGTGTTCCTCAGGTCCCTTCCAGTCATAAATCCTTCTAGGATGCTCAGTTTCTTCATCTATGGAATGAGGGCAACTAGGAGACTCCATCGTGCACAGAGTACCAGGCCCAGCAGCAGGAACTCTCACCAGCATGAGTTCAAATCCAACCTCAGATACTTATTAACTGTGTGACCTTGACAAATCACTTCACCCTGTGTCTACCTCAGTTTCTTCATCTGTAAAATGACCTGGAGAAGGAAATGGCAACCACTCCAGTATCTTTGTCAAGAAAATACCAAATGGGGTCACCAAGAGTTGGACAGGATTGAACAACAAATAACAGAATAATGGGGGAGGGGTTTGGAATAAATGGCTCCTAATATCTATTCCATGTTTAAATCCCTGATTGTATATCCTGGAAAAGACAGACTTGCTAGCTGCCTTTGAATATTTGAAGGGCTGGCTTGTGAAAGAAGTGTTAGATTTAATCTACTTCAATATGTCAGAAAAGAATGGATGAATATTTATTAAGCACTCACCTAGTGCTAGGGATCTGCTAAAGGCTGGGATTACAAATGTAAAAATGGTCTCTGCCCTCAAGGGGCTTCCATTCTAAGGGGGGGGAGACAAAATGAAAACAACAACATATGTACAAGCTATATAAAGGACAAATTGGAGGTGGTCTCAGGTAGAAGGTTTTAGTGTTCAGAAGAATGAGGGAGGTCTCTTGTAAAAGGTGGGATGTGATCTGAGATTTACAAAAAGCCTTGAAGCAAAGGAAAACATGAGACTAGAGGGAGGCCAGTGAAAATGCATAGATTTGGAAGGAGGTTACCAGGGAAAAAACAAAAAATAAAAAATAAAAATATAAATCCAGTGTTGTGGGATTACTGAGAATGGAGAAGGAAGTAAAGTGTATAAAGGCTGGCTAGATAAAAAGGGCCAGGTAGGGAAGGGCTTTAAAATCCTGATGATTTTCTATTTGGTCCTGAAAGTAATAGTAATGGTTCAGTTGTTTCAATCCTGTCTGACTCTTTGGGCCTCCATTTGAGGTTTTTCTGGCAAAGATACCAGAATGGCAATTTCCTTCTCCAGCTCATTTTACAGATGAGGAAACTGAGACAAAGCGTGTTAAGTGACTTGCCCAGGCTCATATAGTTGGGAAGTATGGGAGGCCAGATGAAACTTCCTGACCCACTGCATCCCCTCGATGCCCAGGAAGAAGTTACTGAAGTTTAGTGAGTAGGAGTGTGACATAACTGGAATTGTACTCTAAGAAAATCATTCTGACAGTAGAAGGAGAACTGGAGTGGAGAAAGACCTGAGACAGGCAAACCTTCCAGTAGCTATTGCAGCAGTCCCGGTATGGGGTGATCAGGGTCTGCACCAGAGAGTTGGTAGCATCAGGGGAGAAAATAGGAGAAATGTCACAAATGGACAATTTGGACATGGGGTGAGAGGGAAGTTGGGAAAGACCCCCCAGTTGCATCTGTGACCCAGAGGGTGATGGTACGCTCAATGGAAATAGGGAAGTGGGGGATGTTTGGGGGAAAACAAGATTTCAGTCTGGACATGTTAAGTTTAAGACATCTCTGGGATCTGGATGACAAAACTAAGAGCAGAAAAATCTCTAACCCCCTTTTGGAGCTGTCCAAAAGTGAACATCAGGAGAATACTGATGTTACAAGAAGAGTTTTGCAGCAGGGAGCAGCTAGGGATCGCTGGAATTTAAAACAATTTTCAAAATCACATAAACATATGAAATAGAGAAATCACAAGCTACCCAACAATCTTGGGGGCATCCTATAACCCAGTAAATACGGTAGCTGCTTTTTATTTGGAAGCTTTAGAAGTTTCTAATGAACCTTATTCTCTTTGAAGCATGAATTAGGTAATTCCCTCAGCAGATAAATAAATAAACAAACAAATCAAGCCCTGCTCTGCTGATGATTTTCACATCAAAGCCTGGATGGCTACGTCTGGGTTTTTCTTAGCTGTGCACATTAATGGCCACCCCCAGAGCCAACCGGGCAAGCTTCAGCTTCTAGTGCTTTGCTCTCTGTTTATGGGATCTCACCTGTCCTAATGGAGGCTGCTTCTATTTCAGCATTTAATGGAAATCAGTAGGAAGCAGGATTCAGAACTGTTTCTGCTTCCCCTTAAAGCAGAGTCCACTTTTGTCCATTCGTCCTCCCTATTTTTTTCTCCTCATTTTGTCCAATTGCCTTTTGAATGCTTGCATTTGTTTGGGGCTTGTCCTAATCAGTGTGTTTATATTTCCTCCTATTCTGCTTACTTCCAATTAAACAAATCCATTTGTTCTTCCATATTTATATTACTCATATTTCTCATTTGTACTGGGATAATCGTGACCTATTAGATTAATATACAACACATATGGAATGGTTCAGTCTCCCACAGCTGCAGGACAGTCTAGAAACTGTAGCCACCTTCTTATGCCTCTGGGAACATCCTTAGATCCTTAGGTCAGAGGAACCATAAATTTAGAGATGAGAGATCCTTTCGATCTCCTAATTTTATAGATGAGGCCTAAAGAGGATGGGTGACTTGCCTTAATTCACAAGATCTTCGGAGCAGCCTCCCTTTAGTGACTTCCTCATAGATTTTTAATAGTGGGGTTATTGAGTTAAACTTTATAATTCTTATTTTGAATCGAGAGCTAGCAATAATAATTGCATTTATATAGCACTCTTCTCTAAAGTTTGCAAAGTGCTTTGCAAAGAACACTTTATTCTTTATAACCTTGGGAGGTGTTGTTATCCCCAATTTGCAGATGAGAAAACTGAGGCAGAAAAAGAGTGACTGGGCCAAGTTCACCCAATGGTGAATGTTTAAGATTAGATTTGAATTCCGATCTTCCTGACTCTAGGTTCAGTATTCATACGCTGTTCTATCTCGCTTCCTTAACAAGGTATTATAATTAATAAACGTTGGGTTTAAGAGTCAGGAAAATCTGGTTCATTTGTGATTTCCAACATAAGAGTTGTGAAAAGTTATTTGCCCTTTCGAGATCCCAGACTTAAGCATATTAAGACTTTAAATTGTAGATATAGGTCTTCCTTAACAGAGGCCATTCCTTATTAGGAGGCTAAAACATAAAGGAAATCATGAGTCCAACCAAAAAACAAAATGGAACTAATTTGGAGGCCTCCAGCAGTGACTTGGTGGACCTGTTCTTCCACATGATGCCTTGCTTTGGCTCTTGTTTACTAGTTAATCTGATATGTCTTCTGAGGGGTTTTAATAAATGATATTATTTATATTTTGTGTATCTTCCTTTGTAAAGCAAAATTCGAGTCTTTGCAATGGAATAAATTCCTTGTAAATTCTGGATGTCAAATTTCATTTAATATGATGATTACAAGTATTTTAAAACTGTTGGGGATTTCCCTAACTGGGAGATCTGAGCTATTGTGACCAATGTATTATTAACTTTTTTGATTCTATCAAACAACAAAGGAAGGACCTGAAAATATTCTTTTGTCCCCATATTAAAAAGTGAACTAATGATTGTGACAGGTTATAATTAACTAAATATCTAGAGAGAAGGACAGCTAGTTAGTGTAATGGATAGAGCACCAGCTCTGAAGTCAGGAAGACCTGAGTTCAAATCTGATCTCAGACACTTAACACTTCCTAGCTGTGTGACCCTGGGCAAGTCACTTAGCCCCAACTGCTTGGGGGGGGGGGGAAGGGGGGAAGATAAAGATCTAGAGAGAAAGAAGGCAGAAAGCAGGAGGTAATAACTCAAGAAAATATTGCACTGGTCTAAGCTCCTGCTTCCCACCAAGGTACACCAGAGCGGAGCTTATTAGTTTTATGAACTTGAACAACTTATCTAATTTCTGTGTACCTTAGTTTCCTCATTTATAAAATGAGGGAGGTGACCAAATGGTTTCGAAGGTCTCCACTCTGGATCTGTGATCCATAGTTTGCTTTGCCTGTTACTAGGTATATTTATCTATTTATCATACATTAACCTTTACATACATTTAGCATCTCTTCTGAACCACTGACCTATACCCCTGAGTCACCTAACTGCCTCAGCTTGGAACATAAAAGGCATTTAATAAATGTTTATTAACTAACCAACTCCCTCAACAGAATGAAAGTTCTTTAAAGGAGGAAGCTAATTTTTTTTTCCAATTTTAGTGTTATTGTCTCTAAAACTTGGTGCAGAACTCTGCAGATTATAGGAATTTACTATCTTCTTGCTAAACTGAATTGAATGAAATGTTCTATAATGGATATATACTGAGATTACAATTCTCAGACTTGCCAGGGATTTTATTTTCTTTTGTTAAATAAACTCCTGACCAGCCATCCTTCGTCTTATGTTAGTACAGTTGATTTTTTGAACCCATGTAGAACTTTACATTTATCTCCATTACATTTTGTTTTGATCTTGAATAAGTCACTTAACATTTCAGGGCCCATGGAAAATGTGCTCAGATTATAAGTTAAGGAGGAATTAGATTTGCATCAGCAGGAAAGAAAAGTTCTTTAATGGAAGTTCCTCACACCAAGACAATAAGAGAATGATAAAATTATTGATATTTATTTTATTAGTTATGGTCTGTCATTCCAGATTGTTGAGTTTTTTGGATCCTGAATCTTTCATCCAGCATATTCACTAACACTCGGAACTTTATGCCTACAAATCTGATAAATATCCATCTCTTCTTTCCACTTTCTGCAAGAAGCCTTTCCTAATTCCCTTTAATTTTACTGCCTTCTCTTTCTTGATTATTTATACTTTATCCTGTATACATAACTGCTTTTTATTTATTTTTAATAGTATTTTATTTTATTTTTCCAAATATATGCAAAGAGTTTTCAACATTCACCTTTGCAAAACTTGTATTCCAAATTTTTCTTCCTCTCTCTCCCTTCCCCTCCAAGACAGCATGCGATCTGATACAAGCTAAACATGTGCAATTCTTCTAAATCTATTTCCATATTCATCATGCCCAGCAAGAAAAAAATCAGATCAAAGGGGAAAAATGAGAAAGAAAAAAAAAAGCAAACAAACAAGTACAACAACAAAAAGATGAAAATACTATACTTTGATCCTTCCATCCCAAGGCTATTGGAACTGCATATAGAATTGTTTACAGTAGATTATTAGCTCCTTGAAAACAAGGACTGTCTTTTGCTTTTCTTTGTATCCCCAGGATTTAACATAGTGCCTGGGATATAGTAGTTACTTAATAGGTACCAGTCGGCTAATTTCAAAAAAATTAAACAGAGCAGAGCCAAAGAGACAATTCTGGTGTCCTCCATTAGAAACTTCCCTCTAAACAGCATCAATTAATAATTGTTGAATCTGGTCATTCAACTACCTCTACATGAGCCAACATACATTTATCCCTCTAGCTAATCTAGAAACATTTCCCCTGCCATATTATAGTCTTTCCTATTTTATATATGTGTGTGTGTGTGTGTGTGTGTGTATAGTTTAACAATATAACTAGCATTTAGATAGTGCTTTAAGATTTATAAAGTGCTTTTCAAATATTATCTTATTTATTCTCACAACTCCATGAGGTACATGCTATTATTAGCCCTATTTTACAGATGAGAAAACTAAGATGGAGAGCCTAAGTGACTCACTTGCCCAGGGTCACATAGCTATCCAAGGCCAAATGTAAACTCAGATTTTCCTTAATTCTAGATCCAATTTTCTGCCTACTGAACTACCACCGATAGATTCAATTACTTGAAAATCTTAAACTGTAAAATTCTGACATCGGTCTTAAAGAAATGGGAGAGCTAGCCAAAAGTTATGCCCTTGTAACACTAGATTCATTTATTATTTGATATAAGTCTATAAAGAAGAGGAACAAAGAATTTTGCTGCTGGGAATATTGTCCTGAGCCTGCAGAGTAGGATAGGAGCCTCTTGTTAAGCTGCCCAAGGAATGGCAACTGTACTATGCAGAAAACCAGTTTGGGGCACGTGGGTTCTAAAGTTTGGGGTTAACTGCCAGTGCTAGTCCTTATTATTAGCCTGGTTTTGGCTAAGTTTCTGATTCCTATGAAGTGCTTCTATCTGCAGAGGACATTTGGTATGAACAATAAAGTTGTCAAGTGTTTCTTGTACCAAATATTATAATTACATATAGATGTTGTTATTATTTGCTCTTGTCCAACTCCTTGTGATCCTATTTGGGGGGGTTTCTTGGCAAGGATACTGCAGCACTTTGCCATTTCCTTCTCCGGCTCCTTTTACAGATAAGGAAACTGAGGCAAATAGCGTTAAGTGGTTTAGGAGAGTCCCTAGTTAAGTATCTCAGGCTGGATTTGAACTCGGGAATGATCTACTATGGCGCCACCTAGCCAGTCATATATCGATAAGTATGTAATCTTTTCAGATTTCACCTGAACTTGGCAATCTTTAACAGGTTTTCTATTCCCTCAAAATAACCTCTCCAGAGGCCAGCGTTAGTGCCGAGATCCTCCATCCAATGTCTAGAGGGTTTCCCGTAGACTTGGTTTCCCAAGATTTGTTTTTTGATGAACCTGTGATTGCTTGGTAGGAGAACTAGGATTATGGGTCGGGGTCTGGGTTATTCAAACCCCGTATTTCTACAGATGGAGAAACTGAGTCTCAGCAAAGTCAGAGAGATGAGTAAGTGGCAGGGCTGGTCCCATGGTTCAAATCCAGTCCTCTTTCCACTGTTCCTATAAATGGCAGGAACATTTTCAGTTATTTCTGAGGCTCGTGAGGATGGGTGGTGGTGGGGAGGTTAAATTAGCCTGTATGAGCTCAGTGCCCCTGTAATCCCCTGGCAGCTGGGCAGCCCGGCCTGTGCCTGAGCTGGGACTTAAATGTCCAGCCTGATTAAAAGCACTCTCTGTGCGGAAGGTCAAGGACTCTGGGCCAGTGGCTGGGGTCCCATTCTCCCACTAACAATGGACGCTGAATGGCTGCCAAGGAGCCGCCCCTTGTTCTCATTTCAGGCGACTGCCCTGGGCCTTCGGATCTAATTTCATTAGTTTCCATTTTTAAAGGCTCTCAGGGGACAGCGTGACAGCGATTCCACCTGTGCTCTCAAGTCCCATTATCGGCCAAGATGGTGCCAGGCTCCCCACTCTCCTCCCGGATAGCAGCTGGCTCCCATCCCACTCCCGGCCGTGGCAGACAGGACCAGGGGCCAGGAGCCCTCGCCCAGGAAGTCCCACCGTGTCTGGGGGCCTTGGACCAAGGGAGAGTCTCAGCGGGCCACATGAGGTAACTCAGCATCTGCCAAGGGGGTGCAGAGCATAATACCGCCGCCATACTGGCCCCCGGGGCCTTCCCAGGCAGGGGATGGGAGCATAAACAGCTACGGACAAACCACCCATGTGAAGCAAGGTTTCTCTGACTCATGTCACCCAGGAGGGACCGAAAACACGCAGGACTCAGAGTCCATGCCCAAGAAAGTTGTCTTCCTTCCTCCTTCTCTGTCTATCTATCTGTCTGTCTGTTTCTCTCTCTGGGTCTGTCTCTGTCTCTGTCTCTCTGTTTTTCTGTCTGTCTGTCTGTCTGTCTCTTTTTTCTCTCTTTCTCTCTGTCACACACACACACACACACACACACAGACACACAGACACAGACACACACACACACACACACACACACACACACACACACACACCGCTCCAGACTTGCAATCAGAAAGATCTGAATTCAGAGGATCCCAGACTCAGAGTTGGAAGGATCCTCATGTCACCGATGGGGAAACACCTCTTGTAAGTGACTTGTCCACAGTCACACAGACAGTGCTCAGATCCGAAGTGTGAGCTCAAGTTCTGGAGCCAGAGGCAACAATACGCTTACTAAATCTCTCACTCTGGGGAAGCCATTTCACCTTCTCAAGTTCTTCCTCTGTAAAAGGAATAGTGGCCTTTGTTTCATGGGGTTGCTTTGAAGATCAAATGAGTTAATATCTGCAGAGCATTTTACAAGCCTATATAAATGTTAGCTATTTTTATCACGACGACACAGCTCCAAATCAGCATGTGAAAAAGCATGCAGTAAGTGGTTACTAAGTGCCATATGCACGTATTTTCCTCTTCTTCCCTGTCACTTGGGCTATCACCATATATTTCTGGGTGGTCTCCCTGCCTCAGATCAGCCCCTCACAAATGAGTGAGGAAAAAGTGAATTTCCTGCAGCAAATATCTGACCGTACCACTTCCCTATTCAATAAATTCTAATGGCTCCAAGTTTGTTTTGGTATTGAAATCTTTTCCCAATGCGATCACTCTACCTTTCCAATCTTCCTTCATCTTAATCTTCCTATACCCTCCATAATCCATTTTAATACGTGACGCTCTATCTCCCCTCCCATCCACCAACTGCTAGAACTTAAAAAGAGATGCCCGGGTGAGCCTTCATTTGAACTCTTTTACCCCCCACGAGGATAAGGGATTGATTTGAGGCTCCTTGTGGCAAGGAACAAGTATTTGGGGGAGAAGAATTGGAGGGCTGAGTGTAGAAAATGGGATTCGAAGGGACAGGGATGTAATCCACAAACGTTATGGAAATGGGATCCTGTCTGGGACTGGGCTGGGGATGCAAAGACAAAATTAAAAGTAATCCTCACCTTCATGAAGCTTATATTCTATGGGAATGAGCATTCGATCAACCAAACACGAAGTGTTTAAGTACCTACTGTGTACTAGGCACTAAATTCTGGGAATAAAGACCAAGCAAAAAGAGTCCCTGCCTTCAAAGAGGTTATATTCTAAGGGGGAAACAATATGAGTAAGTATATGTGTGTGGTGTGTATATAAATATACATGTGTATACATACACATGTAACATGTGTATATTGATCCTACATGCACACATGTAACATGTGTATTGTGTATATTATATTTTCACACTTACCCAAATACACAAAAAGTAACTACAAGTTAGTTGTCGGAGGGATGTCACCATGAACGATCTCCCTGCATCCCTGATGGTCCTGTGAGAGAATCTCCCCAGGCCCTGGTTCCTTGTGATGCGGCATTCCCCCCACTCCACACAGCTTTGATTTATGGGCCATCTGAATCCATCATCTCTCCAGGCCCCAGGACAGTTCTCTAATGCTGGAAAGGGCCAAGTGTCTTACGAGGAGAAGCGGAAGCAAATTGGAGCACACCGGACGGGTTTCCCAACTCTGATGCCAGACACTGTGTGCTGCACCGAGGGAGCACTTTTTTTTCATTCATTCATTCATTCATTCATTCATGGAACAAAGCAATCAATATTTCATTTGCATGTAAGATGGGAAGTTCTAGCCCAACAGAACCCGGGAAAGGGGGGGGGGTGTCAGACAAGAGAAGGGAATGTGGCTATGGCAGCGGTTTCCTATCTGAGAAATGCCAGAAAAGGCAGGTTTTATCAGACTATAGTAGTAGCCATAGGAAAAGCAATTCATCACTGAACCTATTTATTCCTCTGTACAATGGGGGAAATTCTACTCACACAATCTCATAGGAGAATGCTTTTTGAACTGTAAAATACTACAGAAATATAGGCTCTAATTGTCATTATTACTCTAATGGGGATGGCCACTAATGGGCCGAATCCATAGGGAAAGAGAAATCTGGAAGAGTTCCATTGAATATATTTAAGGGATCTTGGCCCTTTGGACCAGAACCCCTCCAAGTGGAATCCCTGAGAGCCACCATCATTGCTCTTGGATCTGACGCCAAAGAAATCACAAGTCCCAGTAGCGGTGGAATTCAAACTCAACTTCCGAAATTTCTGCTTATTAATTGACAAGGTCTCTATTTTTCCTCATGCTCTGGGAGCCCTGACTCATCTTCACTGCAGGCTTCTGAGATGAAAAACCGTCTCCTTATCCAGTTTTGAACGCTCCCAACTTTTCAGGATTTCCACTTAGAAATCCCAGCCCTTGAGATCTATCGGGTTGTCTTCCAACCTGCTCCCAAGGGCACGCTCTCAAATTCCTTCTTGAATTATTTTTGGCCAAAGCATTGTTTTGTCTAGTCATTGACCAGTTTCCCCATTCCCTCCCTAGCTCCTGAGGTACTGGGAATCCCCTGCTACTCTCTTGATGTTGATGTGCATCAGAGTGGGAGGTCCTATTTCACTTAGAAGAAGATTTACAAGCCTGACTGTTGATGAGAAACGAAGGAGAGTAGGGAGGAGTGGCCATCACCGTCAGGAGACGGCATGGCCCCTCACCGGGATCTCAGAGTTAGTTATGGAACTTTGCTTATCCCTCCTCCGACATAATCATTCCTGGAGTCTCTCAGTGGTCGTTAGCCCCATTAACTAGTAATAAATAAATCACTTTCCAGACTTTTTTTCTTCTTCCCCTAGGAAAATGTCAAACTTCAAAAGTTGGAGCCTTAAAGATAACACAGATTATCTTTTAGTTTTCACTCTGCCTCATGGATGAATAATCGGAGTCTGCTAGGAATGGGCCCCCAGCCTCCCATTTTCATCAAAGTCAGCGGGGCCTTATAAAGCACCTGCTCTATAAAAAAGCTCTCCTCTGACACTGGAGTGCAAGTTGAGAGTTGGCCAAAAAGCTGGCTAGACTTCCTTCACACATGGGCCCGTGTGGCAGACCGGGCACAGTACCTGAAGTCCGCCCTGGAGAAGTGTGAAATGCTCATCCCCATTAGATGGGCCACCAGAGAATGACTTTTTTCTTTCCAGTAAGAGGAATCAAGAAACTCTTACATTAAAGCCCTCCATTTTATTTATTCAGAAAAGCCCAACTACTGAACCCATGGAAAACTGAAGCCCTTTTTTTCTGACTGCTTCAAGCAGGGATGCATTGCTCTCCATGACTTACAGTACAACCCTGGCTGGGAATCTCAGCAAGGGCAGGGCTTGCTTCTCTGTCAGTTCTGTGCTTCCTTGTTTTTTCTGCCATCTTCATTCTCCAGCCCCTTTGGGATCCACAGAATAACCTTTGTAAAATCTGGGATTTGGGTTCACTAGTGAACCCAGCAGCTCACTAGTGTACGCAGGGATTATACTGTGACTTTGGCGTCGTTGCTCTGGACTCTCCGGAGAGCCTGGGGCTGTATAGCAGATGAATCTTGAAACAAGGCTGGATCCTTGATACCCTCTTACATACCCTTAAGCCTATGAGAGCCCTGAGTCCCTAACCATCAGCTAGAATATTGGTATCAAACTCAAGTCAAAATGGATTCCTGGCTTTGTTTCATTTTTTTCTGTCATGTCCAACTCTCCATGACCCCATTTGGGATTTTCTTGGCAAAGATATGCCAGAGTAATCTGCCATCTCCTTCTCCAGCTCATTTTCCAAACAAGGAAGCTGAGGAAAATAGGGTTAAGTGACTTGCCCAGGGTCACACAGCTAGTAAGTGTTTGAAGTCAAATTTGAATTTGGGGAGAGGTCTTCCTGTCTCCAAGCCCACAATTCTATGTATTGTGTCACCTCGGTGCCTTAGAAAACTACAAATTGGAATTTTCTATGTATTGTATTTTTATTTATTTTATCAAATATTTCCCAATTATATTTTAATGTAGTTCAAGCCATTTATAAGTTTGATATCTCTAAGCTCAAATAGCCCACACCCATTTTTTTGCTGCTTCTATAAAAAAGATATAGATTAGTAGGAAGAATTTTTTTTTGCTAATTTCCTCCTATAAAAGAGGCATTATGGGCAGAGAGGGGTAGAGAGCTGGCTTTGGAATCAGAAAGTGCTGACACATCCTGCCTTTGAAACTCTGGGTGAGGCATGCTGTGGGCAACTATCTAAGATTATAAATTATAGGAAGGTTACAACTAGCATTGATAGAAGTCATTTCCTCATCTGGAAATTCTCTGCATCAGTGAAATTACAAATCTGTTCCTATTCTTTCCCACTGTAACTGGGTTTTGATCAAGGCTCCCTTTAAAAAAAGAAGAAAGAAAGAAAGAAAGAAAGAACAAAATGTTATTCTTCTCTCTTACTTTTTGTAGTCATTTTCAAATCTATCACTGACCCAAGACTAAGCCCTTTCCAAACAAACTCTCCTTGTAATAAATAACCAGTTAAGTCAAATAAGTCCACACCAGTGACTGTGTCTAACAGCCCATACCATGTTCCACACCCCAATCTTTCCCATCTCTATGACAAGGAGAGCAGTCGTTCGTCCTGTCTTCTCTAAAGGTTACCTGGGGCCATTACAATTTCTCAGCATTTTAAAGTGGCTGTGTTTTCAATTCTACATCATAATTTCATGAAGTAGATTTTTCCCGGGCCCTTTTTGCTGCACCCTGCATCAGTTCATGCAAATCTTCTAGTGTTTCTTTGATTTCTTTCTAGTTGTCATTTGTTACCCCACAGTAATATTCCGTTATCCTCACGTGCCATACTTTGTCCAGCCAGTCTTCCCAATAGATAAGTACCTCAGTTCCAATTTCCTGTTTCCAGTTTCTTTTTGTTTTGCTACCAAAATTTAAGCAATTATGAATATTTTGGCATATGTGGTAATTTCATTTTTGTCCTTGACCTACTTGGGATATTTGCCCAGAGGTGGGATCTCTGAGTCACCGAGTCAAACAAATTAATGATTTTCTTCACATAATTTCAACCCCTTTTCCAGAATGGCTGGACCAATTCACAGTTCTATCAACTGTTCTAGGTTTTCTGTTCTTCTAGGGCCAATTCAAGAGGCAAATGTCTTAGAATTAAGAAGAAACAGACATATATATTCTGTATATATTTTTGCATACTCCTGTCTGTGTATATATTGTCTCTCCCAGTAGAATATAGACTTCTGAAGAATCAGGATTATTTCATTCTCTATCCTTGCACCTCCAGTACTTAGGACATACTGATGCATGTTTGTTGATGGATTAATGTTAGAGTTAGAAGGGACTCATCAATTATCTAGCCCAAATCCTTCATTATAAAGGAGGAATCATTTTCTGAAGGTCACCCGGTGAACTCATCATAGATCTAATACCCAGGCTTTTTTTTCCTGACTTTGTCCAATGCTCTGCACACTAACCCATGCTGCCTCTGCCCGATGCCAGCCTCCAACTGTTGCCACCAGGAAGCCAACTGCTTTTTGATCAACTGAGAGCTATGTATGGGGCAGAGGAATGTAGTGAGGGTGATGAGGGGCCAGCCAAGCACTCAGTCAGACTCTGGACAGCTAAGCCTGCTGACTAATACAGGAAAGCTGCAGCTGTCCCAGGGAGAATGACCCAAAACAGGGCAGTGGGAGGGAAGAAGATTTTAAAAAGCTGAATTTTCAACAGTGACAAGTCTACGTCAGAGAACCAAAGGGTGGAGTGGGAGAACAGAGGGAGTGAGGAAGGGGAATTGGAAAGATAAGACAAGATTTTGGGGCACCTCTTAGCTCCCCATTGATCTTGCTCAGGTCTCAAAGTAAGATACATAAATGCATCAAACCAGAGAATATTAGGGCTGGAAAGATTTGCAAAGGCCATCTAGTCTCCCATCACTAATGGATTGTTGAGGAAACTGGGACCCAGCAAGGTTCAGTGACTTGCTAGAAATTATACCACAAATTAATGGCAGAATTGGAAGTAGATTCCCCTGGGTCCAGGATTCTTTTCACTGGTCAGAGCCTAATTTGCTTGATGGTAAAACAGGAATAAGTGGACTTTGATGGCACCTCATTTTCCCCTTAATTACTCCCTCACTCCTACCCCTTACTGAAACTCAAGTCACATAAGACCTGTCACCCCTAGCCCTGAGTCACCAGCCACCATCCAGCATCATTTATTCCCTAAATTTGTCTTCCCTCCATCCACCCCCAGACACACAATGAAACTTCCCTGTTTTCTTTGTCTTTCCCTCAGGATCCAAGCTGACGTGCTAACGGGGAAGGTGGAAATGTGTGTTTCCAGATAGCAAGAATTTTCTTAAAAGTATTCCAGAGACAAGGCTATCACCTCCCGCCCCCTTCCCACCTCCTTCCAGTTCCACCACAATTTTGTCTGAAGTTTTGTTGACTCTAACAATGGCAATTCCAGCTGATAAGGACGAGTGGATCCCTGGGATGGAGAGGAGGGAGGCAGGTGGACCCTTGGGAGCCTCTTAAAGCATATTTGTGTGTGTGTGTGTGTGTGTGTGTGTGTGTGTGTGTGTGTGTATGTGTGTTCAACTGACCTCTCTGCAAAACTAGTCAGGAGTGTCCTTCATTCTCCTGTTCTTTTAAGAGACTGAAAGTCACCAAGAAGAATACAAAGGATGGCTTTCAAATGCCCAAACAGCGGCCCCGTGTAAGTAACTGTGCCCGCTGCAGTGAGACACTTCTTGTGAACCAGATCCCCACATGCTAACCACCACTAGAATAATAGGACCATCCATTTGGGGCCAAAAGGAATATTAGGGGCTATCTAAGACAATCCTCTCATTTTAAAGAGGAAAAAATCCACTCAGATCCACTTAGTTAAACATTTCTCCAAGCTCACATAATTTGTGTTAACTCACAGGCTAAATCTTGCTTCCCTTCTCTGCTAAACTCTGTGAAAAAGTCATCTATATGTGGTTCCTCCATTGACTCTTGGCTCATTCCCTTTTAAACCTACTGCAATCCAGCTTCTGACCTCATCATTCAAATGCAACTGCCCTCTCCAAAGCTACCAACGTTCTCTTAGTCACCAGGTCCAATGACTTTTCCTCGATTTCTGTCTCTTTGTAACATGACCCTCCTGACCACCTTCTTCTCTTGGACCTTCCCCTTTTTTGTGACATCATTTGTTCTCTTTGGTTCTCCTCTCACTGTCTTGCTGACCCTCAGTCTTTTTTGCTGGATCTTCACCTTTGTCACACCTACTATGGATCTCCCCTAAAGCACTGCCCCGGTCCTTTCTCTTCTTTCTATAGATTATTTCCCTTGGTATGCTTATCAACTTCCATTGATATGGTCATCATCTTTATATAGACAATTTCCAGAGTTATATATCCAACCTCATCTCCTTCCTGAGTTTCAATCTCGCATTTCCAATTACCTATTGAACATTTCAACAGATATCCTACAGACATTGCAAACTAATCATGTTCAAAATCACTGGTTGCCATTCAACATATCCAAAATTACTCATTATCTTTCTCTCTAAATCTCACCCTTACTATCACCCTTCTAGTCACTAAAGAAGGAGGAAGGAAGAAAGGAAGAAAAAGGAAGGAAAAAGGAAGGAAAGAAGGGAGGAAGGAAGGAATGTAGGAAGGAAGGTAGGAAGGAAGGAAGGAAGGAAAGAAGGAGGAAGGGAGGGAGGGAGGGAGGGGGAAGGAGGAAGCAAGGAAGAAGAGAAACAGAGAGAGAGAGAGAGAGAAAGAAAGAAAAAAAGAAAGAAAGAAAGAAAGAAAAGAAAGAAAGAAAGAAAGAAAGAAAGAAAAAAGAAAGAAAGAAAAAAAGAAAGAAAGAAAGAAAGAAAGAAAGAGAAAGAAAGAAAGAAAGAAAGAAGAAAGAAAGAAAGAAAGAAAGAAAGAAAGAAAGAAAGAAAGAAAGAAAAAAGAAAGAAAGAAAGAGGAAGGGAGAGAGGGAGGGAGGGAGGGAGGAAGGAAGGAAGGAAGGAAGAAAAGAAGAATCCCTACAGAGCAAAGTTTTTAGCAGCATTTTTCATATAGCAAAGAACTATAAATAAAGCAGTATAACTACTATGTAGCTACTAATGTAACTAATTAGCAACCACTGATTAGAGAAAGGATAAACAAATTGGGGTGTACACATCCAATGGTTACTACACTATAGGAAAAGACCAATATGATGAACACAGAGAAGCATGAGAAGAATTACATGAACTGATACAAGGTGAAGTGAGCAGAACCAACTCAAGGACTATAGCAATGTAAATGGATGAATGACAGAACTAAATTAATGCTGTGATATTGTAAAGACTAAGCTCGTTCCCAAAGAGTAGATATGAGAAGACACTTCCTCCCCCTTTTTTCAGAGATAGAGAACTATGAGAACATTTCATTACAAACAATATCAAAGTGTTTGCTATATTGCTTGATTTAGATTTAGTGAAATGGAAACAGCATATAACTCCTTACAAAATAGATTTGATAAAATGGAAAAAAGAAAACAACTCCCTGTATATTGGTTGATTTTGCTAGGCTTACACTTTTTATTTTTTGTTATATGTAGCTTGGTAAAGGTGGGGTGAAAGGGTGGTGGGGAGGAATATACAGCAGAATGTAGGCGATGTAAAAGTAAAAGCTACTAATAAAAAGGTATTTTTAAAAAGAAAGCAAGAGTCAAAGAACCTTAGAACTATATACCATTTATACACCTTATAAAGCTTGATGTTTTTCCACTTATTATTTTTAAAAAACCATAAACAATCAGTGTTTCAGTGTTCTAGAAATGAAACAAAACCTTTGCCCCCAAACAACATCATAAATAAATTCCCTTCCATCCCCCAGCCCTCACATGCCCCATACCACTAGCCTAGGTTGATTCTGCTGATCGCGAAAGTACATTCTCAGCGTGGGCTATTTCTCATCATTCTTGGGGCACCCTGGGGGGGGGGATCCAGCCCCACGGAGCAGCGTACCCCGTGGGAAGGATCTGGCACAGGCTTTTCTCAGAGAGGAGGAGTCAGGCAAAGCACAGGAGCGGACTCAAAGGTCCCTCCCTGGGGAGCCTGGCCCACCGGCCTTGCGGCCCGGCACCCCAAAGCTGGCCCCCTGTTGCCCCGCATTCAGGCTCTGGGGCCTGGCCAAAACAATTATGCTTCCGTCCAGGGCTTCATTTCATCCAACATGGCCCAAACTCCTTTCTCTCCAAGTAGGCAGAGCTGTGTGACTTACGTGTGATAAATCAGCCAACTAATTGGATTCCTGGCTTCGAGTCTCTCTCCTTTTCAATCCATCTTGCACCCAGTTGCCAAAAGAATCTTCTGAAGTACAAGTCGGCCTTGGCCACTCCCTCCCTCGCCTTCCTGACCCCATATTGTTTCTAAAAGAAAACAAAAATCCCTTAACTTTACAACCCTCTGAATTTGGAATTTCATCTCCCCCCCCCCCCCCCCCCCGCGAGGATTTGTCCAGGAGGACCCCTCACCTCCACCCCCCACGGTCTCCCTCCTCATCCGGGACTTTCAGACTCGGTCCTTTCATGGCTCCGCCGGAGGGTCATAGCCCATAACAAGCCAACTCCTGGCCTTCCCATAATGCACGTCGGTGCCACATATCTGCAAATTAGCGCGTCTACACTTACTCATTCGCACAGCTTATAATCCCCCTCCATCTCAAACTGGCGTCCGAACTGGGTCTCTCCAAAATTACCCGAGGTCTCCTAGCTGCTAAACCCCTGCCTTTAGTCAGGTGCACTGCGGCTTCCCACGCCGGCCTGACACACAGTAGGCCCTTTGTGAAAGCTTGCCCATGGATCAGCGCAGCTTTTACACTCCTGGCGTCTTTATGCGATTTCGAGTGCTCCTCACGCACCTATCTCCATACACATGCGCACACACGTGCACAAGGACACGTGCACAAGGACACGTGCACAAGGACACGCACGCGGTGCACAAAGACACGTGCACGAGGACGCGCACGCGGTGCACAAGGACACGTGCACGAGGGCGCGCACGCGGTGCACAAGGGCACGTGCACAAGGGCGCGCACGTGGTGCACAAGGACACGTGCACAAGGACACGTGCACAAGGACACGTGCACAAGGACACGCACGCGGTGCACAAAGACACGTGCACGAGGACGCGCACGCGGTGCACAAGGACACGTGCACGAGGGGCGCACGCGGTGCACAAGGGCACGTGCACGAGGGCGCGCACGCGAGGACACCCATTTTAAAACAAGAGAAGCTCGTCGAGGGCAGGGATTGTCTCGCGAGATTTTGTTTCTCCCTTCCCAGAGCGCGCCCGGTAGCCGGCCCCGGCAGCTGCTTACTCAGCCCCGGCTGGGCCGCCCTGCTGACTCCCGGAGCTCGGCGGAGTCAATTATTCAGAGCCGATCTCAGCTTTCCGCCTCGTTGGTCTCGGCCGCCCAGAATAGTCATGGCGCCACTTCACAGCCAACACCATTTACTCAGCCTTGTTTACAGTTGTTGAACTATTTTCGTCAAATTAATGAAACACATGTTCCCTCGTCACCGATTTGTTGTACAATAAATTAGAGATGTGAAGATTGTGAAATGCACAACAAAACCTGTTGGCGACAATGCAGCCGAGCGGCAGACGGGACAGGTACGGCTTCCCGCCCGCCCCCGCGGCTGCTGCAGAAAGAACCGCTTCCGCCCTCCCGGGGCTCGCGGGGACTGCGCGGGGGACCTCGGGCTGAGCCCGCGGGCCTTCTCCGCCTTTCCAGGCTCCCCCTGAGCCCGCGCCCCTCCGCGGGACTTTCCCAAGATCCCCTTTAATAAGGCACACAGTAGGACCACTAGAAAAGTCCATGATCACTTATTCATTCTGTCAGTCCGTCACCCAGCATTTACAGTGAGGATCATGGGATGGTCATCTCAGAGATGGAAGAGACCTTGGCAGCCTCCAGCCCCATCACTTGTCAAGGCCCGAAGAAATTGCGTCTGCAAACCCAATAACTATCCAAAGGGGCATTTGAACCCAGGGCTTTCTGGGTTCTAGTCCAGCGCTCTGCTCCACCAAGTACCTAGTCCATGTGCTGAACGCTGGGCTAGAGGCTGGAGACAGAAGGATAAAAATGAAGTAACCCCTGCCCTCAGGAAGCTTCCAGTCTATCAGGAAAAAAAAATTTTATATATATATATATATATGTGTGTGTGTGTGTGTGTGTGTGTGTGTGTGTGTATAAACATATATAATATTACATTATGTGATATTATATCTCGTTATATTATAGATTATATGCATTTAAATATATATAAATACTTATACACATACAGAGGAGTGTGAGCATGGAACCAGAACTATGATTTCTTCTATATGGGGACGCCCTACCAAGGCACTCTGCCCTGAGAGGTGAGACAAGAGAGTGGTGTGGAAAACCAGAGACCCACAGTTTGTATGGCTCAGGGGTAGGACTTGAATCTAGCCTTTTCTGAATCTGAGGCTGGCTCTCTATCCACTGTGCCACATAAGTATTTAGAAGAAATAGAATATCTCTTGTCTCTCTTTCTCTCTGTGTGTGTCTATCTCTGTTTCTCCTCTCTCTGTGTCTTTCTGGGTCACTCTGGGTCTCTTTCCGTGTGTCCCTGTCTCTCTGTCTCTCTGTGTCTCTCTCTCTGTCTCTGTCTCTATCTCTCTCATTCTCCCCCTTCCCTCTCACTTATACAAATTGCAGGATCTCAAGCAGCCGATGGCTCTCTAATGGTTAACAAAAGGAAGCTTACTTGGTATTTCACGGAAAGGCTGTTCTGGAAGGACACACAGTTGGTTCAGACGTGCGCCACTCCTTTGCTTCCATATTTACTCATGTCACATACTGGTCATAAGCCTGTGTCAAGACTGATCAGCTCCCAACTCCGTGTGAATTGAGTTTTTGTCATTAAGGGGACTGGAAAGCTGCAGCATCCATTTGAGCTGGACCAATTAAAGCTCGAAGACAGCTGAATAATTAATGTTTAAGAGTTACTGTAGACTACATGGCAGGGGCCTCTGTTGCTCCCTCAAAGAGGAAAAAGGCAGTAGCCACCGTGTGAGAGTCGAGTACTCATAATGGCCGTGACGATGTCATTGAGCATTGAGGAAATCGGAGATTCTGAGAGACATGGGCAAGAAGGAACGCATTCTAGGAAAAGCAGACAGCCCGTGTACGGAAATAAAAACAAGGGGTGGAGGGCTGTGGGAGAGGAGCAGCCGGAAACCATTTGGGCTGACCATCCAACGAATCAAGGAGAGCAAGGATTGATCTGATGGAACTTAGCTGGTGTGGGAAGGGGTCTTGCCATCTGCCCCGCAACTTCCCCAGTGTAAGGGCCATCTGACTTTCATTTCTCCCCTGAACTATACACACACATGAACACTCCTTTATGAATCATCTCTCCATTTAGAACACAGTCTTTGGGAGCAAAGATGGTCTCGATTTTCTATTTGTATCTCCAGCTCTTAGTATGTTTTTTGGCACATAGAGAGTGATTAATAAATGCTTTTTCATTCCTTTCTAAGGATAGACCGACAGGATTTTCCCCTTAAATCTTCCCCACTCCTTCCCCCCCCCCCATTCTTACTTCTTATTGGAACTGGCTTAGGTATTGAGAAGATTAATTTCATGTTTGTGCAGAGCAGGGGATTAAGAGTGTAGGAGGCTGAAAGTGTGCCGCAGGTCGTTAAGAAAACAGCATCTAAATAAAGGCGATTGCCAAATTCTCCTGGATGCAAGTTACGACTGAATGTATGGCTTCCATGCCATAATTCATGTTTTTAATTGGTAATTTGCTTTCATTCTTTTTTGCTCTCAGGATGAGTGCACAGACGGACGTGCAGTCGGGATTTTAAGAGGAATGACAGTTTGAGAGCCGTCTCTCTTCGCCAGACATCCCCGGAGAAGCCTATCGGCTGTCTGCATCTGGAGATCAGTGGCCCCGACCCTGGGCTCCATGATGAGTCAGTGTCTACCATGAACTCCATTTAAGTCACCTTTCTCAGGAACTGGCTGACTTCCACTGGGGCTGGCCCAGGGGCCGGACAGCTGACCCCTTGTCTTTCTTCACCAGACCCCTTGGAAGCGGGGAGGGAAAGGAGACTTCTCCCCATTGTGAGAGACAGGCCCACAAATGCACATAATTTGTCTGAGGTTCCACAACAAGTCCAGACCAGAGCTGCAATGAGAACCTAGAACTCCTGGGTGCTAGATTTAATGCTCCACAGGATCTCAGCAGAAGCCAAACCCTTCATTTCACAGAAAAGGAAACTGAAACCCACCAAGTATATATGATTAGCTAAGTGATACACATATCATTATTAATTATTACCAAGTTTATATACTGCCTCTTATGTGTCAGGTATTATGCTAAGGGCTTTGCAATTATACCTCACAGTAAGTATCTGAGGCAGGATTTGAACCCAGATTGATTCCAAAGCCAATCCCATCATTCTTGGTCAAGATTTTGGGTCAGCAGTAGAATAGAACTACCCCTTGGCCATTTCTGGACACAAATGTCCCAGTTACAAGGAGAATCCACCACTTCTCAAGCTAGTTAATGTTCGGAAAATTCAGCCAGTCCAATTGGCAACCTCTACACTGGACTGTGTCTATACCTGTCCATGTGACACTAGGATCAGAAGCAGTTATTACACCATTGCCAACGGGATAGAGCTCTGGACGTGGAGTCAGGAAGATTCCGAGTTTGAACCCTGCCCGAAAAGCTTACTAGATGTGGGATACTAGACTGTTTACTTAGCCTCTCTCCAGCTTCTGCTTCCCCATCTATAAAATGGGACTAATAATAGCATTTGCCTCACAGAGTCACCATGAGGATCAAATGAAATTACTTCTATAAAGTTATTTATGGGGTATTTGCTGTTAGGATCTTTGTGAGCCCCATTCTTCAGGCTCCAAAGTCAGTTAATGAGCCAATTAGTACTTAATGAGCACCTCCTGGTTACCCTTACCTGTGCAGGTCAGAGAGCTGTCACTGTCACTACAAAGACCAAAAGAAAATATTCCCGGCACCATTCTATTAGGTGGTCATGGGCTCTAAAAGAAATGGAAATCAAAGGGACATCTAGGTGGTGCAGTGGGCAGAGCATTGGTCCCAGAGTCAGGAAAACCTGAGTACAAACCCAGCTTCAGACATTTGACACTTAATAGTTGTGTGATCCTGGGCAAGTCACTTAACCCCCAAAGCCTAGCAAGAAAAAAAAAAAGAGATGAAGACAGATTAGAGAAAGAAAAGGAATTCTCACATAAGAGAAGGAAACAGATAGCTAGTCAAGAAAACAAAACAGAGAAAAAAATACTTGATCTGAAAAACAGGAGTTTCCCCCATTTGCTTATAACCCTCCACCCCACGAGTCTATCTCCAACAGTGCTATGAAGAATTCAAGAGAAGCCAAGATTTTCTTGGATGCTGCCATAATTAAAGGTCAGAAATGGAGTCCAAAAGTCCTCATTTCTCTTCATGTACCATCACAATACTATTATTCATTCATGTTAATATTTGTTGAAAAATCTTTTTATCTTCTGTATGTTCTTCACTTCATTTCACTCCTGGTCTACTTTGTCATCAGAGCAGTAACTTTATTTGACATCAGACCCAACTGATCTGCCATTGACACAATCTTGACTTCATCCTTAACTAAAACCTTAGGCCTAACTTCAACCCCATCCCTCATTCTGTCAATCAAGCAGTCAATAAGTAGTCATGAAGCACTGTCACTATGCAGGGTCCTAGAAAGGCAAATTAAATCAAAAGCAGGCACGAGTTTTCCTTCTCTGTGGCCGTTGTTCCAATCCCAGTTGGCCATCAAACAATTAACAGTCATTTGTTAAGAGCCTCGTATGAGCTAGGGATGATATAAAGGGATACAAATACAAGAAGCAAAGGTTTCTGCCCTCAAGGAGCTTGCATCCTACTAGGAAGAAGCAACAAATTCACAGCGAGGTAAATAATCAAAGAGAACAAGATGGAGAACTAGATTTGTAATATCATTTATTAAGGAAATTCCCAAATGAAGGAACTCATTCTCCCAATGCAGGTTGACATCTTTTTGATTATATAGTCTTAAGAGTTGTCTAGGAGGGACAGTTAAAAGGCACAATGGATAGAGCTCCAGCCCTGGAGTCAGGACCTGAGATCAAATCCAGCCTCAAACACTTAACACTTATTAGCTATGTGACTCTGGGCAAACAAAAAAGAGTTGTCTAGGATTTCAGAGTTGATGTGATTCATCCAGGGCCACACAGCCAGTACATATCAGAGTGAAGACTTGCCTCCAAGTCTCCCTGGATCCAAGGCCAGCTGTACTGTTGTTGCCTCTATTTATCAAAAAAGAAAAAAAAAGGGAGGGGTGGGAAGAATTACTAACAATTGGGATGATCAAGAAAATTTTCTTGAAGGAAGTAAGCAGCCTTCCTTTACTGTACCTCAGAGAAAACTGAGGATTTCAGGAAAGAAAGAAAATTAGAAAAAGACACAGAGAGACAGAGAAAGAGACAGAGACAGAGAGAGAGAGAACCAGAGTCAGAGACAGATACAGAGAAAGAGAAAGAAACAAGAGTCAGAGACAGAGAGACAGACAGAGACAGAGAGACAAGAACAGTGTATACAAAGCAATGGAGATAGGAGATAATTGTGCTGGTGTGGCTAGAAATTGAAGCTCATGAGGAAGACAAATGTCTAAACATCCCAAAAAGGAGCTAGTCCCAGATTGGGAAAGACTTTTGATCTGATCCAAGCTGATAATTTATTTTAGAGCAAACATTCTTAACTTTTTGGAGTCATGGACTCTTTTAGTTGTGGGTGAATCTGCACAAGGACCCTTTACATAATAATGCTTTTAAACTCATAAAAAATACATAGGCTTACAATGGAAATCAATTAAATTGAAACAAAATAATCAGAATAGTTTTTTAATTCATGTGTCCAGGTAAAGAAGCCTTTTTCTAGATGTAGTAGGTAACCACGTAAGGACATGATCGGGCCTTTTTACTCTAGGAAAATCACTTCAGAAGTTCTGGAGGGATGGGCTAGAAGAGACAGGCCATAGTTCATTCTAAATTAAGGTGGTTTTAGTGGGAGTCAAGTCTGAGACATATTGAGGTACCGTTGACCAAACCTGGTAACTGATTGGATAAGAGAGGTCCAGAGGAAGGCCCAGGGAAGAATTAAAGGGTATTGACTCCTCGGCTGCCAACTGGAAGGAGGGGGAAATAGGGAACTTAGGAGAAAGGATGAGTTTCATCCATTCCCCGAAGGTCATTCAATTTTCCATGAAGTCAGAAGCTTACGTCAGCATCACGATGACAGAACTCCTAGAAAACGGGCACAAAGTGATCGTCAATGTCAGTGGCAGATGGATCAAGCCAGACAGGGTCAGGCCTGTTTTGAGGAGAACTCCTGTTTTTCCTTTTTTAAGTAGTTTTCCAATTATTAGTACTTGGTGTTTTTTCCTTTTCTTGGAGACATAACAAACTGGAAAAATAAATGTGGCCGCCTTAAATTCCCACATTTATCTAGGAAACGAGCAATCAACATGAGAAAATGGAAACCAAACGGAGAAACGCCCAGCACGATAGGGGAGCTTTAGCCCCGCGGAAGTGACTTCATGGCGAGCAGCGCAGCGCCTGGGCCGAGGCTGGCAGAGGGAGCGGGCCGTCACCTTTGAAACACTTGGCTCTGGACAAGGCAACAGCCCGAATCCTCCAAACCCCAGCGAGGCGAGGAAATGAAAGGCAAGATTTCCCCAGGCTTGAAAAATGGGGGCCTTTAGGTTCAGCATCTATGAGAACTGAAATGTGGGAAGCAAGGTGGGTGGCCCTGTCGGGCTGGGCCCAGCTGTTCCTGGCAGGCAAGGCACGGGGCAGACTTTCCAGGGAGTCAGGCCCTCTGATGGGCAGACGTAGCTCCCCCTAGCCAGGTTCTCCGTTATCCTGCCCCAAACCCCAGCTCTCCCTAAATACTAAACTTTAACCCAGATCCTAACTCTGGCTCTCACTCCATCTCACAATTGTTTTAGCCCTTAACTAAAACCCTGGCCCAAACTTCAACTCCATCCCTCATTCTAAGTCAACCAATCAGTCAATGGTGTATTCATTAAGCGCCTACTATGCGTCAGCCACTACCCTGGGTCCTAGAAATACAGAGGAAATCAGAAACAGTTCCTGTCCACAAAACTCCATCCCTCATTCTAAGTCAACCAATCAGTCAATGGTGTATTCATTAAGCGCCTACTATGCGTCAGCCACTACGCTGGGTCCTAGAAATACAGAGGAAATCAGAAACAGTTCCTGTCCACGAGGAGCTTGCATTTGATACCAAAAGATACAAAGAGAATATGAATGCGCCTTCTGCATCAAGGTTTAGGTCCTGTTTTCTGTCCCGGACCTGGCAAAGAACCTCTTAGGAACCTCTTCAAAATAGTGTTTTTTAAATTCACAATTTAAACTTAAGTCAAAATTTAGTCAAAATGAAGATTTTCTTTATCAAGCTAGTTCATGGACTCTCTGAAATCAACAGACTCTACATTACCAACCCCTGTTCATGATGAAGCCTTTTCTGGTCTCCCCAAATACTGTGCCCTCCCTCCCCAACAACTTTGTATAGATCTATACACAAAGGAGTGTGTAGATCTGTATTTATTATCTTGAGGTTTATTCGGCACACCTTTAGTTATGTATTTCTCCCCCAATTAATAACCATTATGATCCTATTTTGTAGGGGCAGTTAAGTGATGCAGTGGATAGAGCACCAGCCCTGAAGTCAGGACCCGAGTTCAAATCTGACCTCAGACATTTAACACTTCCTAGCCGTGTGACCCTGGGCCAGTCACTTAACCCCAATTGCCTCAGTAAAAGAAAAAAGAAAAAATGATCCTACTATGTGCTAGACACTGTGTTTTATATTTATAGCATCTAGGATACTGCTTGGTATCCAGCAGACACTTACTAAATGCTTATTGATTAATTGATAGAAAGTAGACGAGAGATAACCTTGGGGATTAGGGATAAAGAGAAAAATTTGCAGCTTCGGGGAACCTCCTGAAGAAAGTGGGATTTGAGCAGCATCTGCCTACTATGGTTGAATAGAGTTAGGGAAGGAGACTGTTCTAAGCCAGGGAAGCCAGTACAAAGACACACAGCCAGGAGGTAGCAAAGCTCCTAACAAAGACCAAAGGAGGAAATAAATTCTGTTTGTCAGTGACAAACCATCTTTTAAAGCTCTCTGCTGAATTTGCTTTGACAAAGCTATCATTCCACCCAGAACTCAGTTTTCCAACTCGGGAAATGGGTACGCAGGGGAAGGGCTTAATTTCCTTAAGCTGTTTCATCGTCTAGTCACAGATCTTGAGCTGGAAGGACTTCTCAGGCCAGTCCCCTCATTTTACAGATGAGCCTAAGTCATTTCCTTAAGATTATGAACTTGGGCAGTGAATAGCAGAGGCAGGATTAGAATTCAGGTGTTCTGTATCATGGCACCCTCAGGCAGGTGACAGGGTTGGGCTTGGTGGTGATCATGGAGGGAAATGACCCAGGGGGAGAGAGTTGAGATGTGTGTGTGAGTGTGAGTGTGAGTGTGTGTGTGACTGTGTATGTGGGTCAGTGAGGGTGAGTGTGTGTGTGTGTGTATGTGTGAATGTGAGTGTGTCTGTCTCTGTGTGAGTGTGTGTGAGAGTGAGTATGAGTGTGTGTCTGTCTCTGTGAGTGTGTCTGTGTCTGTGAGTGTGTGAGAGTGAGTGTGTGTAAGTGTGAGTGTGTCTGTCTCTGTGTGAGTGTATGTGTGTGAGAGTGAGTGAGTGTGTGTGTGTGTGAATGTGAGTGTGTGTCTGTCTCTGTGTGAGTGTGTGTGAGAGTGAGTATGAGTGTGTGTCTGTCTCTGTGAGTGTGTGAGTGAGTGTGTGTGTGTGACTGTGTGTGTGTGTCTCTCTGTGTGAGTGTATGTGTGTGAGAGATGAATGTGTGTGTGTGAAAGAGAGAGAGAGAGAGAGAGAGAGAGAGAGAGAGAGAGAGAGAGAGAGAGAGAGAGAAAGAGACTATGACCATGTAAATATGTGGAAATGTTGGTGAGAACATTGCACAGCTGTTAAAGACCAGCCTCTGGGTGGGAAGCCCCAAGGGCTCCATGTGGATGGCACCCCGAGCACGAGCTCAGCCTCTGTGGCCCCAGGTAACACTCCAAGGTCATAATTATAGGTCACGTGTCAATCTTTTGCCTGTTTCTCAGAAAATGGCAGCATTTCCTTCTATCCATACCTAAGATGACATGGATAGAAATGGCTTAAGAGAGAAAGAACCTCAACCAACTCTCCCCTCTCCTCTATCCCTCAAAGCAATTAAAGCATCCATAGAGCTAAAAATAATGGCTGATGAATTGTGTCCAGGCATGCTACTGGAGAAGGGCAGGCAAAAGAAGCAGAAGCAGAACAGATTTCTCTTCTCGCTGCCCTTCTTCATCTACTCTGGTTTAAATTACTTTATTTAGAAAATCCATGGAGAAATTGGGTATCAGTCAATCAACTTATTGACCTTAGACCTTTTTTTTTTTTTTTTTTTTTTTTTGCTGAGGCAATTGGGGTTAAGTGACTTGCCCAGGGTCACAAAGGCAGGAGGTGTTATGTGTCTGAGCTAGATTCAAACTCAGGTCCTCCTGACTTCAGGGCTGGTGCTTCATCCACTGCGCCACCGGGGCTTCTCCCAACCATAGACATTTAGTAAGCAGCTACTATATGCCAGGATCTGTCCTTAGTACTGGGGATTCAATGATTAAAATAAAAGTTTCCTGTCCTCAAGAAGCTTACATTAAGGAACGTAATTATTTACTATGTAATATATTGTCATGTACATATGTACGTATGTAATGTAAAATATGTAATGTAATATAAGGGAGAGATCGCCAAAATCAGTCGGTCTCTTTGTTTCCTGTTTGGAATTAGAATCATAGGCCTTTTTTTGATGTACTTGACTATGAATTTAGAGAACTTCAAAAAACACAAGTATTTCAATATGCAAAGAGCAAAAAAAAAAAAATGAATTGTCTGCGAAGCTGTGAATTCTCCTCATATGTTCTTGATTTGAAAATGTATGTTAAGTTGAACAATGTAGTGACAGAATTCCTTTGTGTGTGTCCCCTTCTGAACCTTGGAAGCGCAGATCTGGGGGACAAACAGGAACCCCGGAGGTCCTGGTTCTAGCCCTTCCTGAGCACACGGCTCAGAAAACAAGGTGATCTGCAATTCTGATGGGTGTGGCCCTCTTCAACAATGAGAGGAACCAAATCAGTTCCAATGGAGCAGTAATGAACTGAACCAGCTACAGCCAACGAAAGAACTCTGGGAGATGACTAAGAACCACTACATAGAATTCCCAATCCCTCTGGTTTTGTCTGCCTGCATTTTGGATTTCCTTCCCAGGCTAATTGTCCACTATTTCAGAGTCCGACTCTTTTTGTACTGCAAAATAACTGTATGGACACGTATACTTATATTGTATTTAACTTATACTTTAACATATTTAACATGTATTGGCCAACCTGCCATCTGGGGGAGAAAGTGGGGGAAGAAGGGGAAAAGTTGGAACAGAAGGTTTTGCAATTGTCAATGCTGAAAAATTACCCATGTATATGTCTTGTAAATAAAAAGCTATAATAAAGAAAGAAAAAGAAAATAAGGTGATCTGTCTAAGGAGAGGGGAAGGGGTGGGATCAGAAGTGGGATTTCTTAACTCCCTTCCCTCTAGAATAGCTGCCCTTCTGTGTGATAGAGGAACTCTTGTGCCTTGGATTTCATCAAGTAAAAGTCTTGAGACCCTATCGTTCACATGTGGGATAAAATGATCAGAAATGGGCTGATGGGCAGAGAAAGGGATTGTACCTGGGCTTTTGTTGGCATTGGGGACTCTCAGATGCAGAAAAGTTCCTTTTATTCGTGTTGGTGAATGGCACCTTTTCCTTCAAGAGTTTTCTAGGGCACTGAGGGATTCCGTTATTGGACCAGGATCACCCACCTATGCTGTATGTGTCATGGGACGACCCTGAGCCAGGTGTCCCTGGCCTGGAAGTTAGCCCTCCATCCACTTCCTCTCACAGGGGAGGAAAACGACTTCAACAAATTTCAGCTTGCATCACCCGGCCACAGCTCACAAAAGTAGCCCTGACCAGCACCACTCACCGGCCGAGGGTCCCCGGTGAAATCGCCTGGGATCTTTGGCCACTGGTGTCTTCCCAAAGGGGAGCCGCGGGCCGAGGATCCAAGCTTCCCGGAGCCTCAGAATGAATACAGGCTCTGTACCTTTTCCTTGGGGACCTTATATTCCTTAATCTGGAGCTTATGGTTCCTTAGGCCTCTATAAAATATTTAAATGGAAACAGAATAATATCATAAAACCTATGGAAAAATATCAATTTCCTTTCAAAGTTCTCCAGGGCCAGTTCTCCGGGCTGTGCTGTTTTGCTTGGAAAGAAGAGGAAAAACAAGATGGTTCCAAGCTCCAACTCCCCGTATTGAATACAGTCATTCAAAAAGCATTTATTAAACACCTGTTAGTCCCAGGCACTGCGAGGGGGTCCTGTGGCTACAAAGACAAAAAGAAAATGCTTCTTGCCCTCCACAAGCTTCCATTCTATTAAGAGAATGAACACGAGCACCATCCATTTCATTTCTTCCAGACCTCTGAGGAGGTCAAACACAGAGCCAAACTTCTTAGCTTCAATTTAGGTGAAAAGTGGGGAGAGGGAAAAGCCACTCGGATGCTCAGATTATGCCCCCCCAAGGACCTCAGCAAGAGATGAAGCTGTAGGCTCTCTCCTCTGTGTCACCTTTCACTCCCTCCCTTTTTTAATCTTCTTAATTATTATTTTGCTTTTGCTGAGATGCTAGGGCCTAGTGGCCCCTCCCGAGTCACTGCCTTATTGTGGCCGAGGGGCTCGTGTCGCTCCGTGAGATGAACAGATGAACAGGTCAGTGAACAGGGGGGAGCGCTGCTGGAGAAGGAAGCGGCGAAGCACTGGGGAGTCTTTGCCAGGAAAACCCACGAAGGCTAAATTAAAATCTGAAAGAAATGACCTCAGAAGATGAGGGCATCAGGTTGGAAAGGCCTGGCCCGCTCCGGGCCGTGGGAGTCACCCATCTGAGTGAATGAACAACAACAAAGGGCTGGGAGGGCTGAGAGGGTGCCCCGGGAGGAGGGGCTGAGCCTGGGTCCCTATGACTATGGAGCTGCTGGCTCTGCACTAACCATGGGGGCTCTACAGCAGAGCTCCAGAAAACCACCGGACTTTCCACTCAGGGGTCCTCTAGAGCACTCGTGCAGCAGAACGGGCAGGGTTCATGGAACCTGGGCACAGACCCAGTTCTGACAGCCCAGTGTGTGGCCAGACAGAGAAGGGCACATGCCCCCGCACCCACGGACCACGGGGAGCCGGAAGGCCGCAGCTTGGTGCTTCTTCGGCCTTTGTTTGTAACCCCTGAAGACGCAGTAGGCTGGCCCCCAAGCCACTTGGGTACATTGACTCTGGCCCATCTCTGGGACCTGTCCCCACGCCATCTCAGCCCCAGAACTCCTTTCTCTGGGCCATCATCCCCTCTGGGGAGAGAAATATCCCATAAACTCTCACCCCACCATGTGAGGGGCTAAATGCTCCTTTCTCCCTAAAGGATTCAAATGTAAAAGAACATGACCCATAATGGATTTATGAGCACAGAGCAAGTAAGTCACTTAACCTTCTAGGCCCCCACAAATCCCCGAGATTATAAAATGCAGAAGAGGAACAATGAGTTTGGGGAGAAAGGGGTCCCCCTCTCCGGGGGTGGGCAATCAGAGCCGGCCCTCCAGGGCACAGTGGCCGGTCCAGCTGCCCACAGGGGGCAGGCTGTCATACCTAGGGCAGCTGGGAAATGCTCCTTGTACAAAGGGGGAAGCAGGGATTTTGAGAGGAAGAAGCCATGGAGAACCTTTGGGGCCCAGAAAACAGCAGATACAAGGGCGAGGGAGCTAATGCACCAGGCCGGTCTGTCTGGGACCTAGCACAGTGTGTAAGAAACCCAGAAAGGTCCAATGAGACCAGGGTGAGAGGGATGGAAACTCCAAAGGGGGAATTCAGATTTATCCCCAAGGTAACAGGCAGCCCCCGGAGCTCGTGGCTGGGCAGAAGCGCCCCTCCCTTTCTAACGGAATGGGATGCGTCACCCCCCCACTACCAGCCTGGCCAGCAGGCTGTTTTCTCTCCTTACAGTGCCCTAATCCTCCAAAGCCTCAGAGGGATGGGGCTGTTCTTGGAGCACTAGGCCAAGTTTGGCTTTAGTTAATCCACATTGGTCATCAAGGCCGAGGATAACGGTGGGAGGCGACAGGTCCGAAAATAGCCGGATTGCACATTTATAGAGCGCTTCCTTCCCACCGCTTTTATTTAATCTGCATAATCTTACATATATTTACTGATCTAAAAGTACCAAATACATTGAAGGCTAGCTCAGGACCCCAGAAGGCTGAGGTCGCTGGCCAGCTCTCCTGAGATGATATGTCATAAGGGGGGATTAAAGTTTTTAATTTACAGTTTCAAAAAATTCAATTACAGTAAAATAAGAGTTCACATAAGGGAGGGGGAAGTATTAACTGATGATGAATTAAGCCAATTGTAGATTGCACTAAAAGAGGATGAGCAGCCAGAGAATGGGCAATAACTTCTGCTCTGAACAGACTATCTCTGGAGGTCTCTGTGGGTTATATGGAGGAGGCCCATTCACAAGCTATAGCACGTGCTGTAAGAACAGAAGCAGCATTGTTAGTAGAGTTGTGAACTGATCCAACTATTTGGGGGAACATTTTGTAACTGTGCCCAAAGGGTTGTGAAATTGTCCATTAATGTCACTATTAGGTTATATCCCAGAGAGATCATAAAAAAGGGAAAAGGACCTTGCAAAAATAATGGAAATTGAGTGGAAGCTCATCAGTTAGGAAATGGCTGAATAAGTAAGTTATGGTATAGGAATGGAATGGAACACTATTGTTCTCTAAGAAATGATGAGCAAGCAGATTTCAGAAAAGCCTGGAGAGACTTACATGAACTGATGCTGAGTGAAGTGAGCAGAACCAGGAAAACACTGTACACAGGAACAGTAACATTGTGTCATGATCAGCTCTTCTCAGCAATGCACCGATCCAAGATAATTCTAAAAGACTCATGATGGAAAATGCTCTCCACATCCAGAGAAAGAACTGTGGGGTCTGAATGCAGATGGAGCCATCCTATTTCTTCGTTGTTTCTCTTTTTTTTTTCCTTACAGTTTCTGATACGTCTTTCACGAGATGAGTAATGTGGAATTATAGTTAACATATCGTGCATGTATAACCTGTATCAGATTGCTTCCTGTCTTGGGAAAGGAGAAGAAAAAATGAAACTCAAAATCACACAAAAATGAATATTAAAAGCTACCTTTACATGGAAAAAATAAAATAATATTAAGAGCCAAAAAAAGAATAGAAGTAGCAACTGGATGGGGCAGTGGATAGAGTCCTAAATGTGGAGTCAGAAAGACTGATTAGATCTGACCTCATTAGCTCCGGACCCATCCATGGCTGGATCCCCTACGTTTCCAGGTGAAACCAGGTTAAGAGTAATATGGAATTCCTGTAGCATTTTAACGGTTAATTTAAAATTTAAAATCTGCGGTTTCCTTCAAGAGTCAAATCTAGCATCACCTTCCTCAAAAAGTCTTTATTGACCCCATTAATGTCTCCCCCTCCCCCCAAATTAACTTGTATATATTTTTATATCTTAGTGTATGTATGTATTGTTTCCTACTAGAACGGAAGCTCCTTGTCCTAATCAGACATTTATTATCTGTATAACCTTGAGCAAGTCATTTAACCTCTGGCTGCCTCAATTTCCTCAACTATTAACTGATGCTAGCAGCTACCGCCCAGGGTTGTAGTGAGAAGGAAATGAGATGATATTCCCAAAACACTTTCCAAAATTTTTAAGTGGTTTATAAATGCTAGCTATTACTGTCATGGTTATTGCTGTTATTATGAAAGTGACAGAATGATAGCAGGGCTCGAAGCTAAGTCATGTAAAGATCGGATGAAAGAAATAAAGATTTGAGAAGATAGAGAAGTGACTTGAAAGTAATAGACTGTAGTTCTCTTTACATGTGGAAAAAGGATAAAACTCGTTTTTGTTGGTCCTGGAGAGATCTTTACCAATGAGTGGAAGGCATAGGGAAGTAGATTTTGCCTTAATAACTTTTGCAGTGAGGGTAAACAAAATTCAAATGGTTCAACACTGGCATGTCCTGCTGCTTTGGAGGGGGTAAACTTCCCAGGAAGGGAAGTACTTACAGAGAAAATAGATGGCCACAGGTCAATGATATTATAGAAGGGATTTCTGAATAGTATGAGACTGGTGGGCAAACGTGATATCATTTTTACTGTATATCAGCTTGTGTTTATCTCATATTCTTGGGAGTAAATTAATTTTTTTAGTTTTTGTGATTTTATTGTTTTTCTTTGAGTTTGTCATTATAAACTAAGAGTTTATAGTAATTAACCTTTTTTTTTTTTTTTTTTTTTACATCATGGACCTGTTTGGAAATCCAGTGAAACTTGTGATCAGAATAATGTTCCTAAATGCATAAAATAAAATACAAAAGTGTAAAGGGCTGAAACTCTTGAGTCGATGCACTGAAGTCAGATAACCGAGCACTTAAGGCTGAATACTAATTGGACAATACTCTATAAGCATATGCTTGGAAAATGGCCTTTCCCACTATTCTGTGCTGGCTCGATAATACAGAGCATTGTAGGAGGGACTAGGGGGTGGAGTAAGACTAGCCAGAGTTACTTCTGGACGAAAGACGAAGAAGGAAGGTCATGGAGGTTCTGCTTCCATTCAATTCAATTTTACCTCTAAAGACCAAGGACTTTTGCTTATCTTGATTCCAGCTAATTCTAAGGTATCCAGGGTGCTAACATGGTCGTCACACATAAGATTACAAAGTAAGCTAATTTTAGTGAATTATAGTTAACAAAATAGTTTTTAAAACAGTGGCTAAGAACCCTCCTTATAAATCATAGTGTGATTTAGTTAGTTAATTAGAACTAGGACCAGGAAAACTTGGATTCAGGTCCCCATCTTATGCATCCTAGCCATATGATTCTAGTTAAAAGTCACAATCTCTGAAAGCACTGGACAAATGTCTAAGATTATACATTGCAAAGCAGGCGTCAGTCTGCTAGGGAAAGGAAGTGTCTTTATCGGGGAGTTTCCTAAGCCATTGATAAACTGAGTCTCTATATTATCATAAGCGACTGAGCTATAAAAGCTGGAAAGCAGCTTTTGCCCAATGTTGCCCTTCCTTCAATCTGAGTTTGCCCTTTCTTATTCTCCCAGGAATATCTACACCAGAGATCACAGTCAATTAACTCCACAAATAGCTAAGAAGCATCTGCTCTGGGTAAGGAACTGGGGATGCAAAGACAAAGATGAAATGATCCTGACCTCAAGGAGCTTCTGTTCTACTGGGAATGGGGGTTCACAGACCACAGAGAAATTTGAAAATGCAGGAATTTCAGGGAGCAGACAACATCAATCACAGAGGAGAGAACTTCAGGAAGGTTTTACACAGTCTTCCTACTTTTCCCATCTTCTTACATACTACTCCCTGTGATGACTGCATTAGAACGCTGGATACCTTAGAATCAGTGGGAGGCAGGATAAGCAAAAGTCCTTAGTCTTTATTCTTGGTCTTTAGAGGTAGGATTGAATTGGATGGAAGCAGAATCTCCGTGACCTCTTTCTCCCTCGTCTACTGTCAAAGTGACCCCAGCTCATCTTACTCCATCCCCTAGTCCCTCCTACAATTCTCTGTATACACCAATTATCGAGCCAGCACAGGATAGTGGGAAGGGCCATTCCCCAAGCACATGCCCATAGAGTATTGTCCAAAGGTAATTTGCCTTAAGTGCTCAAACCGACCTCAGTGCATCAACTCAAGAGTTTCAGCCCTTTACAACTCCCTTGAATGCATTCTGGAGTCCAACCATACTGAATTTCTTACAAAAGGGACTTCATGGAGCAAAACGTTCCAGAGCTGGAAATCCAGAACCTGAGTTTGAATCCTACCTCCACGACTTACTATCTTGGGCAAGTCACTTTTCCCCAGTCGACTCTTAAAGTGCCTTAGAATCATTGACCCAGACACCTACTCCAAAGCCTCATTTTAGAGAGGAGAATGGTAAGGTGCAAGGATGGTTAAATGACTTAGGACACAGAGAGTGCCATAGTGGGCGAATCAAGGCTGTTTCCTTTCTCCTCTCTTTCTTCATTTCTGTTCCTTTCCCTTTTCATCCTTTATAAAAATTTCTTCTTCCTTTTTATAGAGAATCCCTTTTTATAAAATGGGCATCTGCCCACTCAAAAATTAGTCATTCAACCTTCAAACACGTATTAAATGCCAGCTATGAGGTAGCTAAGTGGCCCAAATGATCGAAGGTGGCACAATATTTCCACTGCTATTTTCCAATGCTCAGCACAGTGACTAACACATAGTAGACATTTAATAAGATATTAACTGATTGAGTCAGAGGATTTGATTCAGAATCCCATATCTGAGATTCTCTGTAGGTTCTTCTGAATAAATGACTTATTCTTATTGACCTCAGTTTCCCTATCTGAAAAATTAGAAGGCTGAACTCTATGCCCTCTGAAGCACACCTTCCATTTTTAGTCTGTGAAAAGCTTGTGGAGTGATTCATCACTTGAAATCGGACCTGGTTGTAAATATCAGTGAAATGTAATATTAGGAGGAAAGGGGTAATAACAGTGGCCAGAAAGAAAATCTAAAATAAAACCAATGATTGATAACAAGCTGTTGTTTAAAAAAAAAAATCAGTCTAGTTTCCTCATCATCTCAAAGCCTTCCTCCTCCTTTTTCCCTGTTTCTCTCACATCCACCCTTTCTACACGTCATTAGTCGAGTCTTATTGCTTCCAAATAGTGCTCTCTGACAACTCTATAAGCCCCTGGGATTTTCATTAAAAATGGAAATACAAAATGATCACTTCCATATATATAATAGAACAGAATGTTACTTGTAGGTTGAAAATGTAAATCTCTGCAATATGCATTTTATTTTCCATTTAAAATTTGTAATATATTCAATGTGTAACTTTCAAAGTGATCTTAAGTAATATTTGTAAAGTACCTTGAGAACCTTAAAACACTATCTAAATGCTAAATGTTGCGAGAATTAGGTTTGTTTTCCCAGCTAGATTGTAAAACTTAGCACCCAGTAGGTGACCAAGTATATGAAGCTTAATGGTTCAAATTAATGCCATTTAATAGTCATGACCACCAATCAGGAAGAAGACCTTCTTCCCACCAAAGCTGTCCAGGGATTCTTCCTGTCCCCAAGTAGTGGTTGAAAGGGCACTGGTCACACAAGAGGACCCCGGGAAGACCTTACATCTGAAAGCCCAAGGTGATCCACTGCATCCCGGGTCCATCGTCAGTTGTCTCGACTTGTCTCCTGCCACAGGATTTCAAATGCTAATGACTTGGTGCAGCTCTGCTTCACTTAAATCCAATTACACACAAGTCAAGACATCGTCCTCATGATGTCATTGATCCTCTTTGAGAATGAAGGATGAACAACAGGCTTCACTCATCCCCACTCCTACTCACCCTACGTTATGGACCATATTGTTGACATCTCCATTCAGATCTAATCTAACTTGTCCAAGGCAGACTTCTCTCGACTCCCAGTGTCCTCTCTATTGTTATTGATGGTACCAACATTTTCCAAAGACTCAAACTTTGGAGATTACACTAATTAATTCCTCCTTATCCCTCTAAATAGCCCTTTTCTGTGAATTAATAATGAATCCAAAGCTATTTCTCAGGGAAGACAAAGGCAATGAGAGTGGATATCTCATTACTAAAAAATCCCAAATTAGGAGCAGCTGGGTGGTGCAGTGGAGAGAGCACCAGCCCTGAAGTCAGGAGGTCTTGAGTTCAAATATGGTCTCAGACACTTAACACTTCCTAGTTGTGTGACCTGGGCAAGTCATTTAACCCCACTTGCCTAAGGGAAAAAAAAATCCCCAATGAAAGAGAAAAACCAAGGATGAGAACAGAAGTCAAGACTAGAGAATTGTTACCTTTGTGTTTCAGCATTAAAATCAGGCTTGAGAAGGTGTGGGCAATTGGGAATAAAGAGCTGAATCAAATGAGAGCAACTCTAAAAGAACAAATATAATGCCTTCCACAGCAAGGGCCTTCAAATGTGTGAAGGCAGAGATCATGTCTCTCCATCCCCACAAAGACTTCTTTTAAACCTCTCCAGTTCTTTCACCTGCTCCTTGTGCCTCCTCCTCATGCTGATTGTTCAATAGTTTATCAACATTTTTCAACCCTTGTGCCCACAACTGGGCGCAATAGTGCCGATGCTCCTTGACCAGGGCAAAGTAGAATGGATCTCTCACCTCTCTACCTCTGGATGCTATACTTCTCTTGATGACAGCTAAGATTAAATTAAAATTTTAAATTGCTGACTTCTACTGAATTTATAATATACTAGTAACTGATCAACCCTTCCAGGGGTCCTCAAACTATGGCCCGTGGGCCAGATGCGGTAGATGAGGATGATTATCCCCCTCACCCAGGGCTATTAAGTTTCTTTATTTAAAGGCCCACAAAACAAAGGTTTTGTTTTTACTGTAGTCTGGTCCTCCAACAATCTGAGGGACAGTGAGCTGGCCCCCTGTTTAAAAAGTTTGAGGACCCCTGCAGGCATTTATTAAGTGTTAATTATATTCCAGGCACTGGGTGAAGCTCTAAGGATACAAAAAACAAAGTAAAACATCCCCTGCCCTCAAGGAGCGTCGGTTCTAGTGGGAAACAACATGTACATACACTGAGATATAAAAATACATATAAGTTCATTTGGGGGGGAAAGGGAGACATTAATGGGGTCAATACAGACTTTTTGAGGAGGACGGTGCTAGATTTGCCTCTTGAAAGAAACCAGAGATTTAAAATGTTAAATTAACCGTTAAAATACTACAGGAATTCCATGTTGGTCTTAACCTGGTTTCACCTGGAAACGTGGGGGATCCAGCCGTGGGTGGGTCGGGAGCTAAACAGTATTAACTTATTCCACATGGATACCCCGTCTCCTGGGGGTGGCTTTGCTCTTCCTCCTCCTCCCACCTCAGACAACCCTGACTAGAGACCATGCCTCAAAGGCACTCAATAAATATTTGCTGAATGAATAATGGTTGGCGTCAGAGAGAGAAATGCAGTCACGGAATCCTAAAATTAGGAATTAGAAGTTGTCTCTAGTAAAGGTGAAAGGAGAGAGGGAGAAAGAGGGAGAACTAGATAGAGATGGACCAAGCCAATCTAGGTGACAGGATGTAAAGGATGAGGAGGATGGGAAAAGCGGGAAACCATGGGGGACAGGAAGCCAGGACTGGCTGTTGGCGTATACTGTGAGAAATGCCTCCAAGTCAGCACTGCTCCATAATTCCGTGGCCCCAGCCAGTCCGCCTTTATTCTAAACAGATAAATAGGGATGGGGCACACAAATTGACTTAGCTCATTACGCGGAAAAAAAAATCAATCCTGTTGAATTTGGAATTTTTTTCCAGATGGTATTCATTTAAGAAAAATGCCTGAGCACAATCTCTGTCTCTCATTTTCTGAAGCAAATAAAGGGACTTTTCTGTGGTTAATCTGCTGCGACTCTTATTCCCCTTCTGAGGAAGGCTCTTTTGCTGACTGTCTATTTTTTATCTTCCAATATTATTGCAATGATGCAGCTGTCACTTACAAGGCATTGGAGCCTGCTGGAGTCTTCCCTTAATGAAGGGGAATAGCTGAGGTGACTTGGGATCCTTCAGTTCTTGTAGTTAAATGCTTTCTTTTCTGGTTCATCCATGAAATAGCCTTTGCTGCCCCTCCAGAATCCGAGAATCTCAGCATCTTAGAAGGATACCTCAAGGCTCTCTGGTCAAAGCCATAGCTAAATAAGGATCATTTCACAACATCTCCAACAAGTGGTCATCCAGCCTGCATACATGGTTATTCTTATTTATATTATTTTTGTATTTAATTTTTTCCCTTTCCTTTCTTTCCTCCCTTTCTCCCTTCTTTACTTCCTTTCTTCCTTTTTTCTTCCTCTTTTCCTTTCCTTCCTCCCTTCTTTTTTTCCTCCCTTTCTTCCTTCCGTCCTTCTTCCTTTCCTTCATCCCTCTCTTCCTTCTTCCCTCTCTTCCTTCTTCCTTCCTTCCTTCCTTCCTCCTTCTCTTTCCTTCCTCCCTTTTTACTTCCTTTCTTCCTCCTTTCCTTTCTTTCCTCCTTGCACCTCTTCCTTCCTCTCTCTCCCTTCCTCCTTTTCTTTCCTTCCCCCTTCCTTCCTTTTCTTCCTCCTTTCCTTCCTTTTTCCCCCTCTTCTCTTCCTCCTCCCTCCCTTTCCTTCTTCCTTTCTTTTCCTTCCTTCCTTCCTTCTAGGGGAGACTGCCTCCTTCAGTGGAAAGAGCACCCATGGCTTCTCATCAGACCCATATCTAGAGTGTCTACTTCAGTCTTTGCTACCACAGTCTAAGAGATACTAAGCTGGGGAATGTCAAAAGGAAGGAGATTAATATATTGAAGGATTTCGAGATCATGCAATCCATCCTCTCTCTCTGTGAGGATGATCTTCCTAAAATACTCCTACCCCACTCAACAAACCCCAGTGGCTCCCTATCACCACCAGGATCCAATACAAAACCTTCCATGGCATGGAAAGCCTTCCTACACCTCTCACTTCCCCAAGCCCATCTTCCATGATCCAAGGCCCCGGTCTCAAGTTGTTCCTTACCCAGAGCACACCCTGATGGTGGGCCCTTTTACCTGCTATGCTCCATGCCCAGAATTCTCACCCTCTTCATTTCTTCTCCCCTTTGGTTTCCTTCTAGTCTCATCTAAAATCCTCATTTCTACAGGAAGGCTTCCTGATCCTCCTTAATTCTAGCACCTTCCCCTGTTAATTATCTCCTATCTATAATTATCTCCCATCTATAGCTTATTTGCACATAGTTGTTGGAATATGGTCTCCCTCATTAGACCGGAAGCTCCTTGAGAGCAGACACTGACTGTCTCTTGATTTAATTCATATTTCCAGAGCTTAGCCCAGTGCCCGGCATATGGGAGGCACTTAATAAATATTGATTGACTTACTGAATGATGGTGTTTAGGACTAAAGAAGGCTTAATGGAGAGGAGACAACTCCAGTCTGCAAATATCTGGAGGATTTCCATGTGGAAGAAAAATTATATTTCCACTGTTGGACCCCAGAGGGAAGGGCCTAGGAGCAAAATCTTAATATTGGGCTCAATATTAAAAAATTGTTCCACTAGTAAGTCCCTGAAGTTGCCAAAGGTCCTTCTTGTTTCCTGTTTCCTCCTCCCTTCTGCAAAGGATAGGACCGAGTTTCAGTTGGGCCCCATCTCTCTAACCCTTGTCCATTTTCCTTCTCGAATCAGAATCTGTAGGTGTAATTAGTCATACCTTATTACAACAGCTAGCTCTTTCCTTTATCCCGAGCATTATATTGTCCCTGAGGTGCGTCCAACCTCCTACTATTTTATCAGGTTAAATAATAATCACAATGAGCCTTACCGCTCAGACAGAGGTTTGACTCTTTATCCAAATTTAAAGGCGAGTGTATCCCGAGCCAGACCCTGACCTTTTCCTATTTGAGGCAAGATTGCTCCCTGCGCTCCACAGTAATTCCCACTCCCCGAGATTCTCTGAGATCATGGTCTGTGTCGCTCTCAGGGTGCCATCACATTTCATCATTTTCACTGCTCGTTCGGCCATTTCCTAATTGTCTGAGAGGCGATCAAAAGCCTCCTCTTCGGCTCTGTTCCTTTCAACAAGCACTTAGTAAACACTTAATATAAAGGAGGTAAAAGAAATGAGCAGATTATGTGACAATGGCTTTTTTCTAGATAAACACGGGTTGAGGAGCAGCTAAGGAACGTGACAGAGCACGGAGAGCTGGGTCTGGAGTGAGGAAGACTCATCTTAAACCTGGCATTAGACACTCACTGTGAGACCTCGGCCCAGTCATTTCACCCAGTTTGCCTCAGTTTCCTCATCTGTCAAATGAGCTGGGGAAGGAAATGGGGAAACCTCTCCAGTGTCCAGCCAAGAAAACCCCCAATGGAATCAGGAAGAGTCAAATACAACTGAACCCTGAACAGGGAGAAGAAGTTTGGGATGGAGTAAAAATTGGGGGAAGGATTTCTCTAAGTTCCAAACAAAGGAGAATAGTCAATAAGTGTGGTCCTCATCACCTGTGCCTAAATACTTTTAAGACCTGGTGACCCTCCCCAATCTCTTTCCTCTCTACCACAATTCATCCCTGTCCTTTTCTCCTCTCAGTCTCTCATTTCTTAATTTCCCCTATTAGTTGTTGAGCCCACGATGCTTTCTGGGTAAATATATTAAGTCCCAGGCAGGTTAAGAGATGCCTTTCTCCCTTGTGTTGCTGCTTCCTTTGCCATGATCTTGTCTTTTGAAAACTGTGTGTGTTCCTCCAGTTCCTCCTGGACCCAACTCAAATCCACTTGCAAGTGAACCCCAATCATTCTCTGGGCTGAGAGGTAATGCTTGGCCCTCTGAACCAGAGGATGCTGGTCCCTCCTCAAATCCCTGTCATGTTCATAGTCAGAGCTAGTCAAAAGTGGAATGTGCTGCCTTGAAAGGAAGCCTATTGTCATTTTAATTATATTGGCTCTACCCACCCATGCGCAATTAATATGTCTCCAAATGTAACCAAAAAATTAAATTTAATTTAATAAAAAGATCACACACACACACACACACACACACACACACACACACGGCTCACAATAGTGGTCTTCAAGTGAAAGCAGGATGACCACTTTAAAATACATAGTAGGAGGTGATTCTTATTCAGATAAGGGCCCCTAGATGGCCCCTCAGGGCCTTTCCATCTTTGGCCTTGTGAAATTTTGAAATCTATTTGCAAAGGTCTAATGCTTCTGCCAGTTAGGAAAAGGGTCTGCAAGGGATAAATCAAAGGGCACTGGCGAAATTGGGGAACCTGGGTTCAGATTCTGCCTCTGGTGCTCACTGTCTTGTGACTTAAGCAAATCACTTAAATTGCTAAGGCCTCATTTGACTCCTCTGTAACCATGGGGGAGTAGGACTAGATCCCCAGAGATCCCGGGCCTCCCAAGTCCCCTTTAGCCAAAGAATCATAATTATTTTATTGAAGCCTTTTAGTACAGATGGGGAAACTGAGTCCGAGAAGTGACGTGACTGCCCAATATTTTCTATCCTCATGGCTGCAATTTTTTCTTTTAAATGCCCAAGTTCTCCTTCCTTCCTTAGTCCAGTGTAATGACTGGACCATATATAACCATTCTTTGCTGAGCAAACGTTCTAGGTGACCTCAGAAACACCATTTCAGCCCTGGATTCCAGAATTGTCTCCACCACAAGTGCTCAGTGTTAGGCAAGTTGTTCCTTTCTGGGTCTCAGTTTTATTATCTGTAAAATGGACAATCATAAGATCATAGACCCAGAGCTAGAACGGAGTCTAGAGGCCATGCGATCCTATTTTGCAGATCAGAACAAGTATGAGGCCAGAGAAGATGAAATGATTTCCCCAGATCATTCAGGCAGGAAATGTCAGGGTCAAGATTAGAACTCAGTCCTCTTTCCACTAAACCAAATCATAGGGACAGAGCTGAGAGCTGGAACAGGCCTTAGAGGACCCTCAGTCAGATTCTGTCATTCAACAAACGAGGAGAGCGAGGGCCACGGAGGCTAATGGCTTTCTTTGTGAAGTTGCGAGAATCAAATGCGATCATATTTATTAGACTGTCCCATAGTAGCACATAGTGGGTGCTTTATCAATGAACATAGTAAATATCTCTAAGGCAGTGATTAAACCTAACCTGGCCTCGGTGACTGATCAATATTGTGATACTATTGAGAATTAGATAATATTGTGAAACTGATCCGAACCATGTTTTTAAATAACCGAAGGAAAGGTGACATTCTCACCTTTCTAACTGAACATAAAGTCAGTGAAAAGAGGGATGTCATTTTCCCACCCAAGTTCATGGCACCCCTGATATCAGCTGGTGAGCCTGAGGTTAGCCACCCCCCCGCAGGTGAACTTCCCCTCCTGGCAGCCCATAGCTCTGGGGGTCTCCTGGACCCCCAGATTCCCCTCCTGCACCTAGGGTGATGCTGGGAGCCCCGGCTGTGCCAGACACCCTCGTGGGGGGCACATGGGCCTTCTTCCCTGTCCCTCTTAAGGCTGCTTGTCCCCCAAGTCCCCAGCCCCGTTGGAGAGCTGGACAGTAAGCCCCGCCCCTTCTCGGGCTTTGCAGGTCCCAGAGAGGCTTCAGGCCCAAGGCAGGTTAGGGCTGAGATGGAGTTCCAGCCCATTAACTCCCCCCAGCACGGTGCATTATCCCCTCCCCCCCCCATTCCCATCACCAGGTAATTCCATTGTTAATTAAAACCCTGCAGTCTTTAATAATATTGCACATAATTGCTGTTTTTAGCATGTACGGGATTGGCTCCAGAGGCCTCCGAGAATGCCAGGGATCTGGGTATTGGGTTTTTTTTTTCACGCCTTGCTTTTCCAGAACGGCAGAGCACAATGAGGCATGCTGGGGGATCAGGGCCGCCTCCAGCAGTGCCAGAAGCCAGCTTCGCTGCCAGAGGCACCTGGGAGCCCCATCTTCCCCAGGGTGACCCACAGACCTCCCAGAGGGAGGCCCATCCAAGGGGACGCGGTGCCCCCCACCCAAGAGTCGCGCTCAGACAGATGAGAGAGAACAGAAAGGGGGGCAAGCGGAGCCCCCCACAGCCAACGCGGTGGATGAGACCGGCCACGGCTGCCCATCCTGTGCAATCTCTCCTGCTCGCCTTCCCCTAGCTCCATCTTTGGCGCGCGGGGCATTCTGGGGAGATGTCTGCGCCCCAGTCTCCCACTCCCAGCACTCGCGGCCCTGCCCCTCCTTCTGCCCGACCCATGTATGAGCGGCCCGCTGTCAAGGGTCCCACACGTCAGGTGCAGGGGAAGGGACGGAAGGTTCGGTCCGAGTCTCAATTCTGCCCCTTCGCCCTGCAGGTGGGGAGAGCGCCTGGGCAGGGGGGGGGGGGCGCTGGTGGAGGGGTCCGAACGGACCTTGGGCTGGGAGCCATCGGTCAGCCTCCTTCAGACTCGGTCTTCCCATCTTTAAAGGGAGAATGTGACAGTCCCAACCTCACAGGGTCATTGTGGGGGTCACAGGACATAACCCATGTCTGGTGCTTTTTAAGCCTTAAAGTGTTTAAAATATAACTGCTACCGCCACTACCACTACTAGTACTGCTATTGCTACTACTATCACCACTATTACTACCATTACTACTTCTGCTATCACCACTACTACTACCACCACTACTATTACCATTACTACTACTACCACTACTCTACCACTACCACTACGAATACCACCACTACTACCACCACCACTACTAGTACTGCTATTACTACTACTATCACCACTATTACTACCATTACTACTTCTGCTATCACCACTACTACTACCACCATTACTACTACTACCACTACTCTACCACTACCACTACTACCACCACCACTACTAGTACTGCTATTACTACTACTATCACCACTATTACTACCATTACTATTTCTACTACCACCACTACTACTATCACCACTACTATTACCATTACTACTACTACCACTACTCTACCACTACCACTACGATTACCACACTACTACTATTAGTACTACTATTACTATTACTATCACCACTATTACTACCATTACTACTACTACTACTATCACCACTACTACTACCACTACTCTACCACTACTACTACTACCATTACTATCACTACTCTACCACTACTACTACTACCACTACTACCACTACTCTACCACTACCACTACGATTACCACCACTACTACCACCACCACTACTACTATTAGTACTGCTATTACTACTACTATCACCACTATTACTACCATTACTACTTCTGCTATCACCACTACTACTACCACCACTACTATTACCATTACTACTACTACCACTACTCTACCACTACCACTACGAATACCACCACTACTACCACCACCACTACTAGTACTGCTATTACTACTACTATCACCACTATTACTACCATTACTATTTCTACTATCACCACTACTACTACCACCACTACTATTACCATTACTACTACTACCACTACTCTACCACTACCACTACGATTACCACCACTACTACCACCACCACTACTAGTACTGCTATTACTACTACTATCACCACTATTACTACCATTACTATTTCTACTATCACCACTACTACTACCACCACTACTATTACCATTACTACTACTACCACTATTCTACCACTACCACTACGATTACCACCACTACTACTATTAGTACTACTATTACTATTACTATCACCACTATTACTACCATTACTACTACTACTACTATCACCACTACTACTACCACTACTCTACCACTACTACTACTACCATTACTATCACTACTCTACCACTACTACTACTACCACTACTACCACTACTCTACCACTACCACTACGATTACCACCACTACTACCACCACCACTACTACTATTAGTACTGCTATTACTACTACTATCACCACTATTACTACCATTACTACTACTACTACTCTCACCACTACTACTACTACCACTACTATTACCATAATTACTACTACCACTACTCTACTACTACCACTACAATTACCACCACTACTACCACCATCACTACTACTATTAGTACTGCTATTACTACTACTATCACTACTATTACTACCATTACTACTTCTACTATCACCACTACTACTACCACCACTACTATTATCATTACTACTACTATCACTACTCTACCACCACTACTACTATTAGTCCTGCTATTACTACTACTATCACCACTATTACTAGCATTACTACTACTACTATCACCACTACTACCACTACTCTACCACTACTATTCTACCACCACTACTACCACTATTCTACCACTACTACTACTACTAGTACTGCTATTACTACTATTATCACCACTATTACTACCATTACTACTCCTACTACCACCATTACTACTACTACCACTACTCTACCACTACCACTACTACCACCACCACTACTAGTACTGCTATTACTACTACTATCACCACTATTACTACCATTACTATTTCTACTACCACCACTACTACTATCACCACTACTATTACCATTACTACTACTACCACTACTCTACCACTACCACTACGATTACCACCACTACTACCACCACTACTACTAGTACTGCTATTACTACTACTATCACCACTATTACTACCATTACTATTTCTACTATCACCACTACTACTACCACCACTACTATTACCATTACTACTACTACCACTACTCTACCACTACTACTATCACCACTACTATTACTACTACTACCACTACTACTACTACCACTACTACACTACTCTACCGCTACCACTACGATTACCACCACTACTATCACACTACTACTACCACCACTACTATTACCATTACTACTACTACCACTACTCTACCACTACCACTACAATTACCACCACTACTACCACCACCACTACTAGTACTGCTATTACTACTACTATCACCACTATTACTACCATTACTATTTCTACTATCACCACTACTACTACCACCACTACTATTACCATTACTACTACTACCACTACTCTACCACTACCACTACTACCACCACCACTACTAGTACTGCTATTACTACTACTATCACCACTATTACTACCATTACTATTTCTACTACCACCACTACTATTACCATTACTACTACTACCACTACTCTACCACTACCACTACAATTACCACCACTACTAGTACTGCTATTACTACTACTATCACCACTATTACTACCATTACTATTCTACTACCACCACTACTACTACCACCACTACTATTACCATTACTACTACTACCACTACTCTACCACTACCACTACGATTACCACCACTACTACTAGTACTGCTATTACTACTACTATCACCACTATTACTACCATTACTATTTCTACTATCACCACTACTACTACCACCACTACTATTACCATTACTACTACTACACTACTCTACCACTACCACTACGATTACCACCACTACTACCACCACCACTACTAGTACTGCTATTACTACTACTATCACCACTACTACTACCACCACTACTATTACCATTACTACTACTACCACTACTCTACCACTACCACTACAATTACCATCACTACTACCACCACCACTACTAGTACTGCTATTACTACTACTATCACCACTATCACTACCATTACTATTTCTGCTATCACCACTACTACTACCACCACTACTATTACCATTACTACTACTACCACTACTCTACCACTACCACTACTACCACCACCACTACTAGTACTGCTATTACTACTACTATCACCACTATTACTACCATTACTATTTCTACTACCACCACTACTATTACCATTACTACTACTACCACTACTCTACCACTACCACTACAATTACCACCACTACTAGTACTGCTATTACTACTACTATCACCACTATTACTACCATTACTATTTCTACTACCACCACTACTACTGCCACCACTACTATTACCATTACTACTACTACCACTACTCTACCACTACCACTACGATTACCACCACTACTACTAGTACTGCTATTACTACTACTATCACCACTATTACTACCATTACTATTTCTACTATCACCACTACTACTACCACCACTACTATTACCATTACTACTACTACCACTACTCTACCACTACCACTACGATTACCACCACTACTACCACCACCACTACTAGTACTGCTATTACTACTACTATCACCACTATTACTACCATTACTATTTCTACTATCACCACTACTACTACCACCACCACTACTACTCTACCACTACTATTATTACTAGTACTGCTATTACTACTATTATCACCACTATCACTACCATTACTACTACTACTACTATTCCTACTACCACTACCACTATTGTTATTGCTGCCACTACATAATGGTAAGAATTTAATATAGTTATACGACATATTTTAATATAAATAGGATTGCAACACTAATTAGATAATTGCCAGCCAGCTTCACAAAACCACACGTTTAGGAGCCGGACAGGAGCTGGCGGCCCATCTAGTCGGTCTGCACATATCGATCAGGTCTTAGTGGCAGTTGCTGCGTCCCAGATGCTGCACCAAGGATGGAGGAGACAAAGGAAGTCCAAATCCCGCCAATTCCAGCCTGTAGCAGGAAGGTGTCTCCCTCTGTGTCCTTAGCACAGGCGCCTGGACTTGGAAATGGAAGGGGCCTCAGAGGGCATGGTCCATTTTACAGATGAGAAAGTCGTGGCCCAGGGAGACAAGGGCTTCGCGGGGCCACAGACTGCCTACCCCAGGACTGCTCTGGACAGAAGGACCTTTCAGCTCTAGCTCTGCGGTCCTGACCCAGCTCCAGGACAGCCAGGGTTGGGGGTGGGTGGGTGGGGCTACCTTTGGCTGTTGCTCACGGCCTGGGGCCTCAGTCTCCATCTCTGTAAAATGAAAAAGCTGAACTAGATGAACTCCCAAGTGCCTCCCAGCCATAACTGCCTAGAAGCCCCACTGTGGGAGGTAGGGGTGGGGGAGGGAGGGGAGGCAGAGTTGAAGGCCAAGAGGCTGCTCCCCCACCCCACCTCCCCAGCCCTGTGCTTCCACACCCCTCCAGGCAGATCTAAATGTCTGGGGAGTTAAAAGGCCTCTCAGTCCTCGGATGAACTCCAACGTGGTGGGATTGTGGGGAGGGGAGCCCGGCAACAGACACTTTTATAGCCCTGGAGAGATGGTGGGGAGGGCCACACCCAGACCCAGGCCCTCGTGGTCAGAAAAGGAGTGACCAGATTCTCATGTCTTGCGGCTTGTCTTCAGCCTCCTCCCCTCCCAGCACCGCCCAGGCTCCCCCACCTCAGTACCCTTGTCCTGTCCCCTCAATGCGTGGCTATTAGTCAGACAGTCCCCTGTGCTGTCTGATGCCCGGGCACTGGCCAGAAGATCCCCCTGCTGCTCTCCCTGTGCCCAGCTGTTGGCCAGAGGGTCCCCCTGCTGCCCTCCCTGTGCCCAGCTGTTGGACAGAGGGTCCCTTTTGCTGCCCTCCTCAGATATTGGCCAGAGGGTCCCCCTGCTGCCCTCCCTGTGCCCAGCTGTTGGCCAGAAGGTCCCTTTTGCTGCCCTCTACAGCTATTGGCCAGAGGATCCCCCTGCTGCCCTCCCTGTGCCCAGTTATTGGCCAGAGAGTCCCCCTGCTGCCCTCCTTGTGCCCAGCTGTTGGCCAAGGCCCTACATGAACCTTCTTCACCTGTCTAATGCCCTGATGACAGGATATTTATTGTACCCTATTTTTTCTCTCTGCTTCATCTCCCTCCCCCACCTCCACCTCCAGAGGAGCAGGGACTGTATCTCCTCTAAATTTTCCATCTCCCCCAATGCATCCCAATGAGCTCTGTGCCCCCCACCCCAATTTCTTTTTGGTCCACGTTGGCAACTTAATTAGTACAGGGAATTCTGGGTGGCAAAACTCCCTCCACCGGCATAGATTGAATTCATCTGTAAGTGAGAATCATAGAACAAGTGAAATTAAGAGAAGTTAAGTGGGTTGAATCTAGTCCTTCCTCCCTGACTCTTCTCTGAGAAAGGAGGCGTGATTCAGTGGAAAGAGCTCCCGAGTCAGAGATCCCGGCTCCCAGTCTGGGAACCTGGGTGACCTTCAGCTCCCCAGGCCTCAGTTTCCCAATCTGTATCTGGGGGGAGGGGGTTAACAAGATGGCCTGGCGGGTCCCTCCCAGCTCCGGAGCTACAATCCTCCATGGGCCGTTTACATTATGAAAGGATCATTTGTTTTACAAAGGGATTCATCAGGGATGAGCTTAATATAGTATTTGATTTCTGTGTTGGATTATAACCAGCTTCTCAGGGGTGAGTGTTTCATAAAGTGGGACACACCTGTACCGCACATTATGGATGAATGGCAAGTCATTCCCCCCACTCCCTAACAAGAGAAAAGAACATACGCTTCCCTCCCTCAAGAGCAAACGTGGAAGACTGGAGTTGCGAAATATCCTATCCTGTCAGATTCAGCTAATGTTACTTATGGGGAGCTCTTTTTTTTCTCCTTTTTTATTCTTTTTTACAAGGAACGGCCTTTGAGTCAGGGAAGGGGAAGGGATATATTTGGAAATAGAAATGTTCTAGAAGCAAAAGACATTCTTTTGAAGAGTCCAAAAAATCCTTCGAAACAAAAGATCCTGAATAAGCCCCCATGCATGGGAGGGGAACTCGGGAAGGGTAAGGGGTCTAAAACAGCAGATAAAGAAAGGGCTTGTGAGGCAGGGGGCCTGGAAGCTCCAGGGTGAGCGTGTCTTGCTTAGCCACTGTCTGCCGTGGGATTACTGCAGAGTAGCCAGCTGGAGCACGGACAGATTCCCCCCCCCGGGGGGGGCCCTTTGCAGGAGGAGGGAAGGTCCCCAGACGGAGGAGTGCCTGACTCTGAGCTCTGCCGCCCTTTGGCTCGCTGTGTGGCCTTTAGCAGAGCTCGTAACCCTGCCCCGCCTCTCAGTAAAGGAGGGATAAAAAAGACTTGGCTGCCTCTGGGGGTTGCTATGAAAATTAATTAGTGTTTGTAGGGCACTTTGAGATCCACAGATGAAAGGAGCTGATTAATACAAAAGTATTAGAGAATTAAACTGAATAGATTCCAGCTTGTAAAAAGGGTGTTCCCTGCTCAGGGTGTGGGAATGGAGTCAATGACCAGGAAATTGGTTACCTGACATTTGGAGCCTCTGCAGACCAAGCCCTGGAGCCCGATGCTTTCATTTTCTGAAGTCACCCGAGGAAATCTGAGCCATCGGCTCTTGGAGAGAGACTCAGACATGGGCCAGTTTGGGTTCTCCTCGTTTGGGGGGGACAGAACTGTGGCTGGGACTAAGTGACTGCCATTCATTCGCATCCCTCCTCTGTTAGTTCACTGGGTGACCCCGAGCACGTCGCCTCTCCCTCCAGTCTTCAGTTTACACATTCGTTTCATAAATCAGCCAACCGATATTCATTAACTGCCTACTAGGCGCCAGCCACTGAGGTTCCTTCTCAAATTCTGTCTTCTGTGAGTTTATGACCCGTGGATTCCCTCCGTCCATGCGCCATCTTTTCCTTATCCTACTATGTGTGACGATGGCTCAGAACTCTCGATGACCATTTTCCATAAATCCCTGAAAACAGGAGCTCCCACCTCCCCTCTCTTCCGTTTTCTGCTTCCTCGTCCCGTTCAGCCCGGCCTTGACCAGGAGCAGGGGGGCCAGAAGTCTCACCCAGGGGCCTCTCCTGCACGAAGGGCTATGGCCGTGAGGCTAGAACTGGGAGTCTGCTCAGAGCAAACAGGATCTCTAAGGTCCCAGGCAAAGGGCGAGGACATCTGTACGCTTGGGGAAGTGGTCAGTGGGACACCCCGGAGAGACCCTACGGAACCAGGCCCGAGGCCCGGTCAGTCAGACAACAGGTGATAATCAAGGAAGGAGGTCCACCCCAAAGGTTGAGCTCCTCCACTACTGAAGGTCTATCAGGGTCTGAGAACAGCGGCTCCTTCATTTATACAGAATTTTGGTAAATCTTCACTTTCCTGTGGGAACCTTGGCTATTTCAAGTTTCCCCATGGAATTATCTGTCTCCAATAGACTGGAGGAAGCTTAAAACTCCTGCCCTGGGGCTGAGCTGTCTGGATTGATGACTGAGTAAGTAAGTGAGCCTTACAAACTACCCCAGCTTTCTACATCTGGCCCACATAAAACCCTGCTTCCCAGCCCACTCCACCAAACACCTGGCCACCTTTTGTCTATCCTGCTGTACTTCTTGCCTCGGGCACAGTAATCAAACCCACACCACAATCGCTTCCAAACAGGTATGTTTGTCAACTGTTCCGTGGATCAACTTATCATCTCTCAGACTCCAACTCCCTTCCCCTTACTGTCTCCCCCAAGGAGAAAGTAAACTCTAAGAAGAAGGACTCATCGTGCTCCCATTACTTACATAGCGCCTGACACATAATAAGTCCTAAATGCCTGCTTTTTCTCTTAAAATGGATTTTATTGATGTATTTTGTCTTCAAATCATGTATATTTTTCATTATGTCCTTCCTCCTGCAGTTACCAGAGAGCCATCTTTTATAATAAAAATAAAGAGGATTTTTTTAAAAATTCAGTTAAACTAACCAACCCCGTGAAAAAGTCTGCCATTGCAGACTGTTGTGATATGGGAGCCATTAATGAACTCCCTAAGAGTTCATTAATAGCAGACAGTGTTCTATCTCTACAAAGAAGTGGGGGGATGGAGGGTGGAAATGTTTTCTTATGTTCTATTTTAGGTTCGAGCTTAGACATTATCATTTTAATACATTCAGTTACATAGTGTATGATATATATACATATATACGTGTATACATTTAATGCATTCCATTTACTTTGTTCCATATAGATATAGTGACTATATATTTCCATATCTTGTTTTCTAGATTCTGCTGACTTGACTTTGCATTGGTTCATATCTTTCCATCTGCATTCATTATATTCATCATCTCTTACAGATCAATAATATTCCATTACATGCATGGATCATAATTTGTTTAGCCAAAACCCAATCTATGGACTCTTCATTTGATTTCTAATTCTTTACTCCTTAAAAAAAAACTGTTGCTGTAAATGTTTTGGCGTCTATGGGGTCGTTCTTTTTATCATCGTCCTCCTGAGGTTATATGCCCTCATGCTGAGCCTGCTCCTGTCACTAAAGACAAACATCTGGCAATACCTTTCACCCTGAGACGGGAGGGATTGAGAATGGATCCTAGGGAGGACAGCGGAGGGTATCATTGGTTCTTTTTTAAAAAAAGGAAACTGAAGGGAGGATCTTGAACCCAAAAGAATGACGTTCTAATGATGGAAATTCAGATCCCATGGCAAAGAATAGGACAAGATATTTGGAGACAAAGAGACTTTCCTATAGCCCTGCACATCATGTTGTCAGTCAGTTATTTCATTCATAGCTGACTCTTTGTGACCCTGTTTTGGGATTTTTCTCATCAGAGTTACTGGAATGGCTTGTTATTTCCTTCTCCATGGGAGAAATTTGGGCAGAAAGAGTTAATTAAGTGACTTTCCCAGAGTCACACAGTCTGAGACAGGATTTGAATTCCTTCCAAGCCCAGTACTCTATTCACTGTACCACCTAAATGGCCATTACCTGATAGAATCACAGAATCTTCAAGTTGGAATGATCTCCAGGACCAAATTTATAAGTTGCACGAGGACAGGCTCTGTGTTCTATTGACCTTTGTCACTCTATCCCCCAGGATATACACTATCTGTATAATGGATGGATGGATGGATGGATAGACAGACAAACAGACAGACAGACAGACAGATAGATAGATAGATAGTCAGTCGTAGATATAGACAGATAGCTGGATATACATATCTATAAATAAAACAAAACATGACACACTATAAATGCTTAATAAGAGAATGAATGAATTGGAAATGAAGTGATACAGTGGGAAGCCGGGAATCCTACTGGCTTTGAACTCAGAACCTTGTTCAAATCCTGGTTCTGGCATTTCCTGTGACTTTAGGAAAATGACATGCCTCCCTGGGTCTCAGGGAGGATCTCAGAAGGTTTTTTTTTCTTTTATCTATAAAATGAGGAAGCAAGACCATAGCACAACTGAAGTTCTTTTCCGCTCTAAATCTATGAGCCTGTGATTGCAGACCAATTCCCCGCTCACTGCAGAAAGCTCTTCTAGGTCTGTCTAATAGCTAGGTCCCGATTAGTGAGAAGAATGAATGCTCTGAAGTGGCTGCATGTATTCAAAGTCATACTATTTGATGTCATACTTATGTAAAATATGATAATTGGTTCCAGCCCAATGGAAATATGCAGTTCAAACTGAAATAATGAAACAATAACCTCAAAAGCTCTGTGGGGTATAAAATAAGCCCACATAAATTGTCAGCATTTCTGTATATTACCAACAAAACTGAGGAAAAAGTGATAGAAAGAGAAATTCCTTTTTAAATAGATAAAAAATGTATCAAGTATTTGGGGATCTATCGAACAAGACATCCCCAGGAACTATATGAATCCAACTATAAAACACTCTCCATAAAAGTAAAGACAGACCGAAATAATTGAAGAAATGTTAACTGCCCATGGGTAGGTCACGCCAATATAATAAAATAATCCTTCCAAAATTAATGTGTTTTTTTTTTCAGTTACATAGAAATCCAATCACCGGGGATTATTTTATAGAGATAGAAAAATAATGAAAATCAATATGAAAAAAATAAAAGGTCACGAATCTCAAAAGAAATAATAAAAAACTGGGAAAGAAAGGGCTTCGCAGTACAAGATCTTAAAACATACTACATAGCAATTATCATCAAAATGATTTAGTACTGGTGTAAAAAATGAAGTTGGCCAGTGGAACACATTATGTACAAACGTATACAAGCAAATGAACAAAGTAGAACAGTGTTTAATAAATTCAAAGACTAAAGGTTCTTAGGTAAGTATTCATTATTCAAAACAAACTTCTGGGAAAACAATCTGAATTAGGTATAGACACATTAAATACCTTATAAGATAAGCTTCATATGCTTATGCGATTTAAGTATTTAGAAAACACATCCAAAAACAAATTAGAGAAGCAAGGATGGAAATACTTTTTCCATCTAAAGGTAAGATAAGCCTTCATGAAGGACCAGAGATAATTTAAAAGAAGAAAAAATTTAAAAGAGTTGGGGAGAGGGAATCCACTTGCGTTAAAATTAAAAGGGAAATAGTTAACTGGGAAAATTATTTACTGAAAGTTTTTCTGATAAAAATTCAAAATATATTAGGAAGTGATTCAAATACAGATTTTAAAAAAAATTTCCTATTATTATAAATGGTCAAAGGATAAATACAGGCAGTCTTGAGGAAAGAAATCCAATATCAGATATTGATATCACTATCTGATTAAATAATCACTATCATCAAATATCAATAATCAGATTAAAAAGTCCAAATCACTAATAATTAGAGAAATGGAATTTTGTAAGCTCTGAGATTCTAACTTATAACCATCAAATTGGAAAAAAAAATAATAAAATGACAACCGTTGCAGAAAAATGGGCACATTAATGAACTCTTGGTGAAGCTGGAATTAGTCTATTGAGTCTGAAATGCAAATTGGAATTATACCTCCTACATTATTAAATTGTATAACCTTTTGACTAGCAATTCCATTTATAGAACCATATTTCTAAGAGATCAGAGAAAAGGGGAAAGGAACGTTAGGTACAAAAATATTTATGGTAGCAAAGAACTAAAAACTAAGTGAATATCGATTGAGGAATGGCTGAAGAAATTATGGCAAATGAATATAATGGAATATCATTGTGACTGTTGTTATTCAGTCATTCAATTTTCATGACCCTACAGACCAGCATGCAGGTCTTTCCCTCCTTCTCTCCTTGGCTATTTCTCTAAGTCTGGCCAAATTCATGTTTGTTGTATCTATCTATTTCATCTTCTGTCATCCCCTTCTCCTTTTACTTTCAATCTTTCCCAACATGAAGATGTTTCCCAATAAGTGTTAACTTCTTGAAGCTTCAGCTTCAGTATTTGACCTTCCAGTGATTAGCCTGAATTACTTTTTTAAAATACTGCCTGACTTGACCTCCTTGCTATCCAAGGGACTCTCAAAAGTCTTCTCCAGAACCACAATTCAAAATCATTGATTCTGTTACACTCAGCTTTCCTCATAGTCCAAATCTCCCAGCCATGGGCTATTACTAGAATAACCATATCTTCGACTATACAGACCTTTCTTGGAAAAGTGATAACTCTGATTTTAGTATGATATGCAAATTTGCCATAGCTTTCCCTCTAAGGAACAAGCATCTTTTAATTTCATGGCTGCAGTCACCATCTGCAGTGATCTTGGAGAATATAAAATCTGACATTGCTTCCATTTCTTTTCCTTTTATTTGACAAGAAGGGATGGGACCAGTTGCCAAGATCTTAATTTTTGTTAATGTTAAGTTTTAAATCAGTTTTTACACTTTCCTCTCTCACCCTTATCAAATAACCTCTTAATTCTTCTTCACTTTCTGCCATCAAGGTGATATTAACTGCATATTTGAATTTGTTGATTGCACTGTAAGAAATCATGAGAAATTCAGAGAAACCTAGGAAGACTTGTATTAATCGACACGTGGTAGAACCAGGAGAACAATGTATGTAATAAAAACATATTACAAATAAAATCAATTGGGAAAACTTAAGAACATTATTAATGTAATGATTTACCATAATTGCAAAGGGCCAGTGATGATGGTTGCTATCCACTTCCTGTCAGAGAGGTGATGGACACAAACTGCAGAACAAGATGCTTAACTATACATGTTTGTTTTAAGGATTTGGGCTTCTTGTTTTTGTTTCCCTCTTGGGCATTTTGACAGTGCAGAGTGGGAGAGAGGAAAATGCTCCCCACAGAACATAGAGTCTCAACTAAATGTTAAGAGTATGGCTAATCATCAAAGTAATTCTTAGAACTCAAAGGAGCAGCCACTTCTTTGGGAACTCACAAATGTGAGAGTAAGTTAACAGTGAAGGAAATACTACAATCATAATGAAGAAATAAAAAGTGTTTTCCTACTAAAAAAAAAAGGGAAAAATTGATTCTATTTAACAATTTTTTAAAAGCTTGTGATTATACTGAGACAAAAAATTAAAAAGGTTTTTTAAAAGAGATAAAAAGCCTTATTTTTGCAAATAAGAAGATGGTAGATAAAAAAGTTCCAGGGGAATAAACAACAAACAAAAAATAAATAAATGCATTCATTGAGGAAACAAGATATAAAGAAAGCCACAAAAATCATCTTTTGGGAAAAGATATCAGAAAAAAAGATAAAGAATAGCCAATAAAAGAAATAATAACAACTAAAGCATCAAACACTTAAATATTGGCTTACTTTTGTAAATATAATTACAAGACTATCATAAGAGAAATAAAAAATAAGCATGAGTTATCCCTGTATACCTAAATGAACACGTGAATGCAATAAAATGTCAGCATTCCCTGAATTCATCTATAAATTTAACCATCAGCAAAAATACCAGCGTGTTATTTTATAGAACTAAATAAAATAATACTGAAATTTAAACAAAACAAACACTCCAAAATGTCAAGAGTTACTTTTCAGGGCAAGAGAGAGAGATATGATGAAGATACTTTTGCCTTAGAAACTTTACATAGAGGTAATTATCAAAACTATGTGATCTTGTGGAAGAACAAAAAAAAATCAGTGAACAGTAATTCCAAAGTGACTTTGGCTAAGTTATTTTCTCTAGTTCTGATCTCTAAATGAGACTAAATGATCTGTAAGATCTCTTTCAGTTCTAAGATCATGATCGTACAAATAATAAATCCAGGAATATTAAACAATAAGGAAAGGAATCTTTGTTCAGCAAATTCAGAAAACCGAATGGCAATATGGGAGATGGAGAAGGAGACAAAGGGTAGAGACAGACCTCACGGCATATACAAATAATAAACTCCAACTGAATAAGCAATTAAAAAGCCAAAAGAAAAAAATGGAATAATGTAATTATTACACATATGAAAGGCAATTAAGTTCTTCTCTCAGACAAATGGAAGAGATTTCTAGAAACAAAAAAAAAAAATGGATTTGTTTATTTAAATTTAAAGGAAAAAAATTCCGAGCAGTAAACGTCAATACTTCTTTAAGTTTGGTATCTCGTCCGTGTGGATTCTCCCTCTGCCAACGCAAATGACAACCCAACCTTATCTTCTCATCCTGTTTGATCCCCTGTCCACGTTTTCCCCTCAGTCCTCCATAGAAGTTCCACCCAATGTGCTAAAGGCCTTCCTCTGGGTCTTTTAATATTTCATGGATAGCAGAGCCTCCCTCAGGCAGTCCATCTGTTTATCCCTTATTCTCCATACATAACCAGCCCAGCTCCTTTTCCGGTTGTGCACTCCTTGATGGTGTCTTTGATGTCAGTGTTTGCTCACAAGTTACCAGTACCAAGTCAACTTATGCCCACCATTTGCCTAGCCGTTGCTCTTTTTAATTTTGATAATTCTGAGCTTGAGTATTTGGGTGATTTCTACTCATAAAGCAAAGAATATTAACCATAAGCCACTTGGTTTATTGAAACTATAGCTTGATTAACCCCAAATCATCCAGTTCTACTTCTTCCTGTAGTACCTGTCTGAGAGACATGTATAGATAGACTAATTCAATGAGGATCATAATTTGGGGAATATACATCCTTCAGCAAACTGGCTTTTCTTGTGCTGAAAATAATATATAATTAATTACCAGAACATTTTAAGTGATATTAAACCTTAAAGTACTACATAAATGCTAGCTATTAATAATAATAATATCTAACAGTTGATACTTTCCTTTGGGGCAAAGCTTGTAGTGGATTAGTAAAATGCCTAATAACTCTTCTGAAAGTGGATGGGGGAGACAAGAAAATTGGAAAAAGAAGAAGCAAAAGGAATGAATCCTAAGGTCACACTGTGGAAGAGATCTAGCAACATAGATGAGGAATAAGTCTAACTGGAAGACAAATTGTCAGATGGACTTGTCTCTCCAGAGTGTTGGGGTACGCCTGAGAAATTGGGGTTTCTTTTAGTGTGATGATAACTCACGTTTCATTGGTGTACTTTTCTCAGTGATTATGCTAATTAATCAACCAAACTAAATTTATATTTGGAAAGATGGTACAGAAAAACAACAACAACAACAAACTCACTTGATACAAGATATTTGTGCCCCCCCAAAAAAATCTGACATATTTGCTTATTAATACAGTGTCTAGAAGGAAGTGGACTCAAGCTTAGAGCTCATGTGATAAAAGGATAGCTAACAAGGGCAGCTAGATGGTGCAGTGGCTACAGCACTGGCCCTGGAGGACCTGAATTCAAATTTGATCTCAGACATTTAGTTATGTGACCCTGAGCAAATCACTTAATCCCAATTGCCTCATAAAAAAAAAAAAAAAGAGTAACTAACAGCTCCTGGAAGCTGTTTGTTGGAGATACTGAGATGTTACTTTAAATATGATGGAAAGGTTAAAAAAATATGTGGGCAAAGCTTTTTCATCGGGACTCTTTGTAAATTCTTTTTTAAAAGTTTATTTGTTTTTGATATACATCACTTTATGAATCATGGGAGAGAAAAAAATCAGAGCAAAAGGGAAAAATCATGGGGGAGATTTAAAAAACAGAAAAAAGAAATGAAGGTAGCAGTGTTGATTTATATTCAGTCTCCTTAGTTCTTTCTCTGGTTACAGATGGCATTTTCTGTCCAAAGTCTATTGGGATTGCTTGGATCACTGAACCGCTGAGAAGAACCAAGTCCATCATAGTTGATGATTGCACATTCTTGCTGTTAATATGTACAATGTTTTCCTGGTTCTACTTGTTTTATTCAATATCAGTTCATGTAAATCTTTCCAGGCTTTCTATAATCAGCTTGTTCACCATTACCTTCCATTACCTTCGTGTATCACAACTTGTTCAGCCATTCCCCAACTGATGGGCATCCACTCCTTTTCCAATTCTTTGTTACCTCAAAAAGAGCTGCCACAAACCTTTTTGCACGTGTGGGTCCTTTTCCCTCCTTTATGATTTCCTTGGGATACAGACCTAGTCATGGCCCTGCTGGGTCAAAGGCTCTTTGTAGATTCTTGAATCTGCTTTTCTTCACCCACCCTGGCTGTTCTCAGCTCTCCAAGTAAACATTGCATGAGTCAGCAACACTGTAAGGACATCACTGGACTGGACCGGTCAAAGCTCCTCAGATCCTCCTCCGGCCAAAGGTTAAGGAAGAAGATTGAGCAAGAGATTCTCCTCCTACCCCAGCAACCCAGTGGGAAGTCTTCTCCTGGCTCCACACTTACTCAAAAGCTTGATTCCATTTAAATGTCGGGTCTCACTTTCAAGGTCCCCAACTCATCCAAGCAGACTTCCTCCTTCACCCAGGAGTCGAGCAGAACCTGTTCACCCTGATGAACAATCAAGAGGTGTTCCCACCTGATGAATGTGCCCGGGTGGGATGATTTCAGCCCTATCGTCGGCTTCCTCCTGGCAGCTAATTTTTATTTGTGGCAAGCAGATACACAGGTGGTGTGAGGACCAAAGGAGATAACACTGTTAGAGATGGATTTTGACAGATACAGAAACTGAGATTAAGGTCGCAGAGATTCCCTTAGCCAGAAAGTTTCTGAGACGGAACTTACAGAAGGAGGGCTTGCAGGCTCTCCTCTAGGGGACGTATAAAGGATCCGCAAGAACAATGATGGACAGCACTAGGTGGGATACTTGTTATAGCGCTCGGCAGTGTCCATGATGAGTCTGGGAAAGGGGCCATCGTGAAGACCATCTGCCGCCAAGGAGAGAAATGAAAAATCCTGGTCCAACTGACAAGGGCTGTCTGTGTAAAAGGGATTAAGGTGTTTTCCACAAAGAGCACAAGGAAGTGGGGATGCTTTGCCTGGAGTTAAGAGGACTTAGGAGGGACAAGATAACTGTCTCCGAGTATTTGAAGGGCTGTCTTGTGGGAAAGGGATAAAGCTCATTCTCTTTGGCCCCAGGGGACAGAATGAGAAGTCAAGTAGCAGAAGTAATTTGGGCTGTGATAGAAGGACAATTCTAGGTGTCCTTAAAGAGAATGGGATGTTTGAAGTGGTAATAGGAGTTCCCACACACAGGCTTTTAAGATGAGACTAGACAGCCACTTGTCAGGGATATGGTGGAGGGCAATCTCATTCAGCCATCATTTGGACCAGGTGACCCGTGAGGCGCCTGCCAATTCCGAGAATCTGCGATTCTGTGACTTCAAACAGGAGTCAATCAACCAGAGCTTATCAGTCACTTCCCAAGTACAGCACGGTGTTAGGCAGTGATCTATAAGTACAAAGATTCAAAAAAATCCCTCTTCCCAAGGTCCTTAATATATACATAAACATATAGAACTATAAATGTAAAGCTAAAATAAGCATAAAGTTAATATAAATAGATATCAAGTGTAAATATAAATCTATTTATATTTATATACATAATATATTTAATGTTTACATATAAATATACATAAATATATATTCATATATATAAATGTAGATAAATATAAAGTTAAATACAAATATATAACAAATGGTTATAATACACATAACATATAATGTATAATTAGTGATTAAATACAAGGTACAATGAGAGAGGCAGCCCTAGCATTTTGAGGGATCAGGAAAGGTTTCACAGAAGATGGCAGAGATAAGGAGCTGAAAAAGACAGCCAGTGAAAACGCTAAGGGTCACAGTTTGAGGCCAAATTTTAACTCAGGTCCTCCTAAGTCCAGACTCAGTGCTCTACCCACTGTGCCACACAGCAGCCCAAACAGCCTTGAGTTCATGCCATCTGAGGATCAATTAAAGGAACTTGGACTGTTTAACTGGCAGAGTAAAGATCTAGGGAGCGAGGTCATGATATATATATATTCGTGTTCAAATAGTTGAAGAGCTGCCATGTGCAATTCGAAGAAGGGGAAGGGCACCAGGTGACCTTCCAAATGTCCCTGAAATCACACCCGTACTTCTCTCCTCTCTCTGCTTCTCAGGGCAAAGTTTTCACTGTGAGTTGCTGACTCCCACCCTGGCCTGCAAATTCATCTCCTTTGAGTTACAATCCTATGACTCAGTATCCCCCAAGATCAAAGACTCACTGGAAAAGATCAAAGTTGTGGACAAGATAGTGAAGACCCTAGAAGCGAGGGGACCTCTTTAGTCATCTTCCTTGTCCCAAACAACCCCAGACCAGCAGTATCCTTACACTGCAGGCCCCCTCCCTCGGGAGCAGAGGGAGAACCAGAAATGTGGAAGCTCTTAATTTTTCCTCAAATATTGGGAACCAACATTGGCCCCAAGCAAGTTTGCCCCTTAACTTTTACCGCTTCCCCCACCTCCCATCTTGTGGATTTAAGGAAAATCCAGTCCATCTCCTGAGTAATTTATACTGTCTCTTAAGAGCCACTTGCTATCCCCCCAAACTTCTATGCTCCTCATTTAAAATCTCATGAAATTTCTCCCAGAAGTCCGATTTCACCGACAGGGTAAAGGTGTCCCACGTTCCATCATTGGGTCAAAGGCTGGAGTCAGAGCTTGAGCCGGTCTCCAGGAGGGTCAGATCTTTCCTGCCTCTGACACTTGCCAGCTCTGTGATCATGGGCAAGCCGCCCGACTCCTTGGAGGCTCAGTTTCCAATTCTGCAAAATAAGCTGCCGTTGGTACAAGCGTGGTACCGGTGGGCAGCCTTGTAGGCGCTGGTCCTGGAGTCAGGAGACTCGCAATCAGACATTAACTGGCTGTGTGAACCTAGGTAAGAAACAATCTATTGAGACTCTTTCCTACAAGGTCCCCTGAGGATCTCTGATCCCCTAGCTAGATCCCATCTAAATCTCCTCGGGTCCTTAATCTACGATCTGAGTGTCTCTTCCCTAACTAGCCTTCCTGGTTTAATGTCTAATGGGGAACATAAATTGACTCCCACCTATCGGGTCTTGTCAGGTAGCCTCCAACACCTAAGATCTCGGTCTGATTTGGAGGTGGAGGTTACCCAAAAGCAAGTTATCAGTGATTTCCCTGATGTGGTAACATCTCTGATGTGCGAGCCAAGTAGTTGCTGTCCACCGAAAGGAGCCTGTGAAATGCTTCCTGGCCAGTCTCTTGCTCTGTGTGTGGGCTTTCCCTTCCCCCAGGCACCCACAGAAGCTGTGGGAATGTGGAGGGAAGAGATTATTATCTGGAGAAGCATCGGGCAAAATTTCCAAATGCACAACATGCCCACCTATGGCAGCAGTTCTGAATCCTGCCCCGTGCCCAAGGGCTGATGATCTCCCAAAGCTGGCGACTGCCAGCGTCAACAGGAACGCCCTGACCTACGGAGGGTCCTAAATCGTCTTCCCAAGGTGTCCCTGCCCCCTTGCGGGAACGTTCCTTGTGTCTGAGCTCAGGAATCTCCGCATGGAGCATTCCTACACGACTGGGTCACTGGAAACTAATCCACAAAATCACTTCTCAAGTTCGGCTTCCTAGCAGGAAGAACCAAACAGCAACCAAAAAACCATTCACATGGTACAGGGGGAGAGCTCTGACCCAGGCAGACTCTGAGAGCTCAGAGATAGAGAACTCCAGGACGGGGAAACTTCCTCCACCAACGTCGATCGATACCCGCAATTGATGATCCTAGAGAGCAGCCTAGAGAACCAAGGGGTTGAGTGCCCAACATCACACGGCTGAATATGTCAGAGCTTACTCCATAACACGCCCCAGTGCCCATCCAGGATCTGGCTGCAGCCCCCTTATAAAGGGGCTTCTAGCACTTGGGTCAGTGAGAGTGATCAGGAAATAGTGTTCACTAGCCTCAGTCTACCTCTTTTTGACATAGCCCTCATTTTACTCTCTGGGACCAACCACAAAGAGTCCATTCCTCCATCCCTTCAGGAACATGAAGAAGACAACTCTTTTCCCAGTCTTCACTTCTATGTCCCCTGTTCTCTCCAGCAATCCTCCCCCTTGGCCATCCCAATTGTCTTTCTCTAGAGACTCTGCGCCTTATTGAGGTCCCTCTGAGTGGGGGACGCCAAGATTGGAACTCAGAACCCAAAAGTGATTTGACCGGGCTGGAAGCATCCCGGGCTCCCTGGAGACAGCATCTTACTGCAGTTCTGCACTCCCAGGTAAGCAATCCACTGAGCCTCCATAATGTATTTTGCTCCAAATCCCTCTTTCCTTATTAAACTTGCTCATCCACGAGCTGCCTTTGTATTTTTCTTCCCTCATTCCTCTGTTTTTCAGTCTGGGTCCTTATCCCTGATGAGGATGAGCTTCCCCCCAGGCTGCCTCACAGGAGTGTCCGGCTCCTTTCTTCTCACTCCCACGTCGGGAGACAAGCATGTCCTGTCCAACCAAATCTTGGTTTTCTTGGCAAAGATATTGGAGTAATTTACCATTTCCTTCACCAGCTAATGTTACAGATAAGGAAACGGTAAAGTGACTTGCTCAAGTTCACACAACCAGTAAGTGTCTGAGATTGGATTTGAACTCAGAACCACAAGTCTTTCCTGACTCCAGGTCACACACTTGATACACTATAGTGGCCCCTAAAATTGTCATCTATTTTCTATTATATCATAGGCAAGCCACTTAAACAGTGTCTGCCTCAGTTTCCTCATTTGTACAACAAGGACAATAATAATAATACCTCTCTTCCACGGTTATTGAGGGTATAAAATGAGATGATAGATGTGACTTGTAAACCTTAATGTGTTAGATAAATGCTAGCTATTATTGTTTTAATGAATATCATGATTGTTGTTTTTATTATTTCATTTGTCCTACTATCGTGACCTTGTGAGCTCTTTTTTTGGATCTTGATTCTTATCCAATGCGTTAAAGCTTTCTCTTCCAACTGCTTCTTCTTACCCATGTCTCCTTTTCTCTTTAAACTTTCCAATCTTCAGTTGGCAATAGTGAAGAAAGCATTTATGGCCCTCCAAGGTATTCCGTTCTTTGCCCAGAACTTCATAATCCTTCATAAACCTTTATAAATTCTTTCTCCCATTTGTTCCCCCATGAATCACTGAGAATGGGATGGTTGGTTTAAAGCCTTTTACAGCAGCTTTTTTCACCACAGTAAAAACTGGAAATGGAGGAGCTGCCCATCAGTTAGGGAATGGCTGAAGAAGTTTTGATATATGAATATGATGGAATACTACTGTGCTGTAAAAAGTAAAGGAGGAATGGTTTTAGCCAAACCTGAGAAAATTTCTATCTGAAACTGAAAATGGACACGTCATAGTTCTGTGACCTGGGCAAGCCACTTTATCTCTTTCAGCTCTAGTTTCATTTTCTGGAAAATGTAAAAATTTGAACCTACTTCAAAAATTTATGAGGATTAAAGGCAAAATGCTTTTAACCTGTAAACCTGAGGGCATTCTATAAATAAATGTTTATTATTATTTTTGCTATTATTGTTGTCACCACTATCATTGCTATTCCTCAGAGTCCAAATCCCCCATCCTTGACAACGAGAGCCTCATACCTATTATAAGCTGCAATTTATTTTATTTTTTGAATAATATTTTATTTTTCATAAATCTGTAAAATAATTTTTAACATTCACTTTTTAAAATTTTGAGTTCCAAATTCTCTCCCTCCCTTTCTTTCCCCTCTCTCAGATGGTAAGCAATTTGATAGGCTATATATTTGCTATCATACAAAATATATTTCCATATTAATCATGTTGAAAAAGAAAAAAACAAAAATATGAAAAACTAAAGGAAGTGAAAAAGAATATGCTTCAATCAGCATTTAGATTTCCCCCGTTCTTTCTCTGGAAGGATATTTTTCATCGTGGGTCCTTTGGAATTGTCTTGGATCACTGTATTTCTGAGAAAAGCTAAATAATTTATAGTTATTTATCATATGATATTATAGTTACTGTGTACAATGTTCTGGTTCTGCTCATTTCACTTTGCATCAGTTCATCGAAGTCTTTCCAGTCTTTCTGAAATCATCCTACTTGTCATTTCTTATGCATAATTGTAGTCTATCACAATCATATACTATAACTTGTTCAGCCATTCCCAATTGATGGACATCCCCTCAATTTCCTATTCGTTGTCACCACAAAAAAACAAGCTGCTATAAATATAGCAAGTAGATTCTTTTCCTTTTTTTTTTCATCTCTTTTCAATACAGATCTAGTAGTGGTATTGACGAATCAAAGGGAATATGCAACTTTATAGCCCTTTGCACATAGTTCCAAATTATTTTTCAGAACTGTTGGTTCAATTCACAACTCCAACAATAGGGCATTAGCATCCCAGTTTTTCCATGTTCCCTCCAGCATGTGTCATTTTCCTTTTTTGTCATATTAAGCAATCTGATAGGCATGAAGTAGCACCTCAGAGTTGTTTTAATTTGCATTTCTCTAATCAATAGCGATTTAGAGCATTTTTTTCTATGACTACAGATAACTTTGTTTTCTTCATCTGAAAATTGCTTGTTCATATCCTATGATCATTTATCAATTGGGGGATGACTTGTGTTTTTCAACATGTGACTCAGTTTTTTATCTTTATCAGACACTTGCTATAAATTTTTTCTCAGTTTTCTTCTTTCCTTCTAATCTTGGTTGCTTTGGTTTTGTTTGCTTAAAAACTTTAAAAAATATATTATAATCAAAATTACTCCTTTTCCATCCCATAATACTTTTCATTTCTTGTTATGTCACCAAGTCTTTCCTTCTCTATAGATCAAACAGGTCAAACTACTTTTTGCTCTCCTAGTTTGTTTATGTCTCTATCACGTACCCATTTTGACCTCATCTTGATATACAGTATAAGAAGTTGGTCTATACCTAGTTTCTGTCATAATTGTTTTCCAGTTTTCCCAGCAATTTTTGTCAAGCAATGAGTTATTGTGCCAAAAGCTTGAGTCTTTGAGTTTGTTAAACAGATTACTATGATCATTTATTACTGTTTTTATATGCATAATGATCCACTCCATTTCTTAAGCAGTACCAGATTGTTTTGATAATTACTGCTTTATAATATTGTTTGAAATCCAGTAGGCTAAGTTGAAAATTTTCTAGTAGTCCTTTCGTCCCTTCCAACTACCTAATACAGGTTAAACTCACTCTCTCTCTCTCTCTCTCTCTCTCTCTCTCTCTCTCTCTCTCTCTCTCTCTGTCTCTCTCTCTCTCTCTCTGTCTCTGTCTCTCTATCTCTGTCTCTGTCTCTGTCTCTGTCTGTCTCTGTCTCTCTCTCTCTCTGTCTCCATATATATGCATATATGTATATACTTATACAAAAAGATTTTGAGGAAAGAAGAAAAATATGTGTATATATATATGTACTCATATTTATACACACACACATATATATTCCTTCTTTCTTCAAAATCTTTTTTTCCCAATTTTTAAAGAATAACTCATTTTCCTTGATTATCTGCAAAGTAAAAGTCACCTTTAAACCCTTTCACCTCCACCTCTAAACTAACTTGCATTTTGTCTATAGAATCATTGATGCTCATTGATTTCAAGATGGCCAGGACTTCTGAGGTCACCTCATCCAACCCCCTTTTGCTCTTTTGTCCTCTCTGGTGTGGTTATCTGCAGACAAATGCTGTGACAAACGTCTGTTTGACCCAATTGTTGTGTTGACAAAAGGCCCAATGACTGAATTTTTACCTGTATGACTCTTAATTTATTGACTTGGGCTTCCCAGCTTTTCTTCAGATTGAATGAAGCAGTCTTCTAAACTACCTTTAATTAGTCATTAACAGATTTCTATCCTCATGCAAGTGTACCCAGAAATCAATTCACAGACACAAATCCAATTAGATCAGAGGAACACCTCAAAAATTTAGAGCTGAAAGGAACCTAAGGACCTTAGGACCACAAATTTACATCCAGAAGAAATCTCACAGGTCCCTAGTGCATCCCATTCAGTTTTTACAAAAGAAAAAAAATAAATTTTATCTTCACACAGATCTCCTCTAAAGGCAGTCCTCTAATAGACCTGACTATTCATCATTGCCCAAACTCCCCACGGAGGATGTGGCTATCCCCATGCCCACTGGTGGGTTTCCTCCTTTGGAATCCTATTTGTAAAATGGAAATGGGGATTGAACTAACTGGCCTCCGTGGCCCTTTTCAGTTCTAACTGTGGTCTAAGTGGAGGCGGTGAACATGACCCACTTTTCCTAGAAGTCTAGCATCTCTGCAGTGAAAGGGAAGAAAGAGACAAAAATGGGTAGCGGGGTTAACCAAATTGCTTTGTTTTTAATAGGGGAGACCTAAGAAGGTTTGGGGGTGCCATAGTACCCAGAGCAGTGGACCTGGAATCAGGAACTTGGCTTCCCCAGTTCAAATCCATCCTCAGACAGTTCCTAACTGAGTGATCCTGAGCAAGTCTCTTACCCTGTTTGTCTCAGTTTCCCCATCTGTAAATCGATCTGGAAAAGGAAATAGGCAAACTATTCCATTATCTTTGCCAAGAATATCCCAAATGGGATCATGGAGAATCAGACCTGACTCAAATGACTGAATAATAACAACCTATAAAAGATTTGCAGGGAAAGTAGGAGGAAGTAAGAAAAGTGGGGTGGGAGAGGAAATAATGATGGAGGAGCCAGATCCCAGAGGAGATGGGAAGATAGGGGATCAAGGGCAAGAGTACAGCAATTGGAGATAAGGAGGGGCACCTCTTCTTCTGAAATAGAGAGAAAACAAAAAGGCTTTGGATGGGGGAGGAGGGGAAACTACAGAGCCGGTGATGAATGGTCTCCATCTTTTCAATAAAGTAAGAGGCGAGATCCTCTGCTGAGAGAGAAGGGGGATGGGTGGATTTTGGGGCTCTAGGAAGAAGGAGAAACTCTGTTATAGCCACTATGGGGGGGCTGCTAGGGAATCATCCGGAGATAAATTAAAATATTTGCACCGAACTGGTCACCCCAAATTATCAGAGGAGACGTGACCCCAATCAAGGGTCACGCTGAGGAACAGAAGTCAGTTTTTGGTGGCTCCTCCGCTCCCAGAACTAAAACCAAATTCTTTGTGAGATAATTTAGGAGATGGCACAGTCTGTTCCTTTTCCTTCAGTGTAAAAACTTTCCATCCCTCTGTTGGTTGTCACTGCTGGATTGATTGGTCTTGTGACCTAGGTTGCGGGGGTTGGGAGGGAAGGCTTAATGCCTCCTACAAAGCCCCCCACACTGTCTCCCGCTGCAGTGCTGTGCTGGAAAAAAAAATGACTGGGAAGAAAAGTAAGCAGACACTCCACACCATAAATATTTCAGAATGGAATGAGCGTACTTTCCCCAGCATTGACTAGCTGTATATATTATTTATAAAACCATAACTTGAGTTGAAATGTAGTGCTCAAAAGAATAGACAGTCTCGCTCAGATTCACTAGACCATTGAAAAGAAAAGCAAGAGGAGGAGGAGGGAAGGGGGAAGGCCTTCCTGAGAATTCCTCTGGACAGAGCATTTAAGCAGCACCAAATCTGCCATTTCGTGGTATCGATCCGAACGAACAAACAAAAATAAGGAAATATTCCATGGACATCGTCACCGTGATTGCAGCTGACTCGGAACTCCCATAGCCATGAGCTGCAGCAGACCCCCAACTCCCTAAAAGACCTTTGATAGCCCATACCATTATTTTATAATTGCTTGCAGAGAGTCATCAGGAAATTAAACCTTAAAAGTATAGCTTTTATTTTCATTTCATGGTCACAAATGGAGGCCAGAAATTATGTACTTTGTTCCCTTCCAGTCTCCATTTGCCAATCTTTGCCTCTGTTTCCCAATTTACAGAATAAGAAGGATGTGATTCATTGGGAAAAGCTAAAGATTCTGAGATTCTCAGTGAAAAGGCCTTTAGAAGTGCCTACTATGCGCTAGCTGAAACTACAAAGAAAAAAATTAAACTTACCCTGACCCCAGGGAGCCTACATTCTAACAAGTAATATAAATATAAAATATAAAATATAACGGCTTGCCAGCCCTGGGCCCAGCCATCGGGGGATGCCCTTTCCCTCTGAAGGGCCCCAGCTCTGAGCTCACACTCGTGGACCAGGTTCAGGTCTGAGGGAACTTATCCTCTAAAGAGAGAGGTCAGGTTTCTTTTCTTATGCTCATCTCAGATTCTGAGAAAGATTAAAGCAGCTGCAGGAAGTCCTCTCTGTGGTTTGGGCAGAACGGAGGGATCCCAGAGTTTCTCAGCACCCGGATGCATAAGGGGAAACATCCACCTCAGAATCACACTTTCTTAACATCCAACTTCAACAGGACCACCAAATGTATAAATGAGTCTCCTTCCTATTTCATTGTTTCTTCCTCCTCCTCCGCTAACCCAAGTGGACTTGAATTTGAATCTTACCTACACTTTTTGCTAATAATATGAACTAGGAAAAATAATTTTATTTCTCTGATCTTTTTTTTTCAATCTATAAAAGGAACTAAATGATCTCTAACCACCCTTTTAGTTCTTCATCTTAGAGTTCTACTGTAAGCTGTAATATAGGAGGGGCCGTTTTCAAACTGTCTTTGTATTTACTCTGCTTGAAACCGGAGCTTAATAAATGGTTGTTGGATAAATGAGTAAATGAATGAAGGAAAGAACAAATGGATCATTATTTGATCCTGAGAGCCTGAGAGCTGGGATGAGCAGATGATGCATGTGAAGCCCCTATTTCTGATGCAGGTAAATCAGAAAGTTAATTTATCTCAAAGAAAGGAAGTCTGTTGACTGGAAGACAAGTAGTATGACACAGAGAGATCCATGGCACAATGTCAATGTTTCTCTCTCTTTTGAGTTCCTATTAAGGTTTTGTTTCTTTTGAGTCGGTATAGTCTCCCATGCTTTGGTAATTTTTGAAGCAGAATCTTCCCAGAGTAATTTTTCAGTGACAAAGACTTAATTTGAAGGCTAATTAATTGATTGATTGATTTGAAATCCAACACAATTCATATTGTTATATGACTTTGGATCGTGGACTACCACAACATGGATCTGTAGTTAGAAAGGGGCCAGGAGGCCATCTGGTCTTATAGATGAGGAAACAGAAGCTCAGAGAAGCTCACACTGATAGTATGTGTCAGAAGTAGGATCTGAACCCAGAAAATCATCACTCCTTCTGCCAACTCTCATAATCCAAAGAATCAAAATTATTGTTTGACCAAAGGGCAAAGGAAAGACTGTGGAGGCGTGTTGGCCATAGCATGTTGCCAATGAGTATGTTCATACAAGAAGGAGCAAAAAAAAATCCATCGTTGGATTAAAATATGACTTAAAAATATGGCAGAATGATCATAAAGGAAGAAGGAGATTGAGTAACTCTAGGGGGTTCAGCCTGAGTGTTGTGTTAGTATCCATTTTAATCTGGGTCTTCAACATGAACCCCTGAAAGCTATATCATGATTCAAAGTTCTCTTTGGGTCAGGATTTATTCAAATCTATCATAAGCTCCCCAAGATGCTTCCCTTCTATCAGCTCCAAATAGAGTATACGTTAATTCATAGCAAAAGATAGTCAATTTAAAAAAAATTGTTGTTATTCAATCATTTCAGCCATGTCCAAGTTTTATGATCCCATTCTGGGTTTTCTTGGCAGAGATTGTGGGGTGGTTTGCTATTTCCTTCCCCAGCTCATTTTACAGATGAAGAACTAAGGCAAATGGAGTAGAGTGACTTAGTTTCTGGATTGAAACTCATGAAGATGAGTCTTCCTAATTCCACGCCCATTGCTCTATTATATCATGTGGTCGCCTGTTTTAAATAAAGAATAGTAAAGTAAATTACCAGGGTAATCACCCAACTCCACAGCAAGTTCCCAGTGTTCCTGGGATAGGAAAGAAAACGTGTAAACTGGATAACTCCTGCTCCTACCAAGAGCCATGTCCTACCTGACAAACCTCTCTTTATTGAAAGACATCAATTACCACTTCCATCTAAAGCTGCTGACGTCTTCTCCTGGGCTGCTTTCTCTCCCCCTGGAACTGCTGCTTGCTGTTTTATTCCTAAATTATCACCTGCTGCTTCTTTGTTGATTTATAGCTGCTATAAACCACTCCAAGATTTTTGCCAAGAAAATCCCAAATGGGATCACAAAAAATTGGACGGCCACAACAAAAGCCTCTTTCCCAGAAGAGAATGGTCATCGTTCTTTTGTAAGAAAGCATATTACTTTAAGGATATTTCAGCTCTTTTATGAGTCAGATCCATAGCATAGCATGAACCTATCTGGTTAATTGTCTTTTTCTTAAATTCCCTTTGTTTTTTTCCCTTATTGGAAAGTCCCCAAGTCCCATCTAATTTTCAGGCTGATGTGGATAAATTCTTTTCAACGACTATCCTACCAGGGATGGCTAGTAATATGTTTATAAAGATTATCACCCTGGAACTTCACATAGCACAACTGAAAGACACAGGCTGGAGCCGGAAGCCTTTGTCCTGCATTACTGCAGTTATGCTCAAATCGCTGTCCCTATTTCATGGAATATTAAAAGACCCAGAGGAAATCCTCAGCACGTTGGGTAGCTCTTCACTGGAGGGTGGAGAATCGGAGAGGACAGATGGGTCACGACCTGCACTGACCGAGGGAATACCCACATCCAGCTGATCACAGATCTTTTGAAATACTAGAACGTTGTCCCTCTACTTCCTGGGATTAATACGAAAAGACATTCCCATTCTAGCTTGTCAAAATAGGGAGCCCAAACTGAAGTCTACATTACTCCTGAAAATTACTGGGGCAAAATTTGTACATCTCTCTTACCATCTGCTCTTCAAAGGAAGAATATCCTATCTATGAATCCGTGGGGTTACTGACACGCCACTTCTCAACCGAACTAACAGTTATTGTGCAGAGATTTACATTTCACAGAGAGAATCAAAAGGCTAGCAAGAGTCCGCCGCCTACACTGCAGAGTTGGGCCATCTGTCTCACCGTTACGATTTTAGGGATTTCGTATTTGACATGTCACAGGAGCACCTTGCATATGGAGTTTAAGATGGAATCGCTGATCCATCAGTGCCTCTGGAATAAAGGAAATTTAATATTTATGATGTCCCAAGATGAAACTTTTAGGTTATTACTTGTCACAAAAACTAAAGGAGCATCTTCTAAGATGAATGCTGTCCACAGCATGGAGCTACGGAGCTCCCATCGACAAGGTCATTAGAACACGGGAAGTAAAAAAAATTAAAAATAATAATAATAATAATAATAATAATAATAAAAAGAACACAGGAAGTGCGTGCTCAACCAGACCTACAGAGCAGTTCAGACAGATGAACGCCTTTTCAGGGTTTCGACAAGTCACATCCCGCATTACGCCAATGATCTGCTTAGAGATTCAGACATAGAGAGCAGAGCTTCTGCTAGGAAGGGACACCATCTTTTCAACCATCAGAAAAAGCTGCAGGAACTGTCACTGCTATTTACATCATTTGATACCCGTAGATCTTAATTATTCACAGGACATTAAAGCTCTGGAGTTAAATTGTCTTCAGTGTATTGATGGCAAGACACCTCAGGATTCTGAAATATCTGTAACGCGAATCACAAATGGTTGTGATTACAAGACCAATGTCTTGCTGCTCTACTCTGCTCCCTACCTCTAACCTGGGATTGGGAGGGTTGAAAGTTCATCACATGTAGCCACCCCCAAACCCAAACCCACCATGCCATACTCTAGACACGTAGCCATGCCATCTCTTGTACACCATTCCCCACTCCGTGTCCTTTTCTACCTCTTGCTGGGGAACGATAATTAAATGAATTAATTAAATTCATATACCTGGAAAGGGTATTACCCTATTACTCTATTCACCATCCCTGTGACTTCCCTGTCCAAAGCATCCTTTCCAGGCAACACTGCCCTATGTATAGATTTCCCCTATTAAAATATAAACTCCTTGAGGGTAGGAAGTATCTTGAGTTATGTGTATTTATAGTGCTTAGCACAGTGTCTGGTATAGTGTTTAATAAATGGTTTTCTTCATTCATCTTATTCCTCTTTTCATAGGCTATCAATAATCAGTAGGGTTCTCATAGGATCCATTGACAAAGTGTTTGGTATCATGTTTTTTGATTTTATTTTATTTTGAATGTAATGACTACCAGATAAAACTAGCATTTTTATGTTTGTTGAAGAACAAAAGAATTGTACACGGAACTTCAAATCTCCACCGAGCAGAACTTGCTTTTCTTTTTAATGTTACAAAAATCCAGCATGTAATTTTCAAAGTTATCTTCTTTGTCTGTGATTCCCTCTGGCCTTTTTTCTTTTCCATTTTTTTTTATCACGATTCCTTCTTCAAGATTACAATGATCACCCGGTTATGTGCCAGGAAGCTGTGATACCTGCACATATCATGGAGAAGCTGAGGTACGGGCTCATAATGTCATGGAGAAGCTGTGGTACGGGCTCATAATGTCATGGAGAAGCTTCCACTCCTCATCACAAGGGGTGATTCCAGGAAAGAATTGGCCCGTACCCTGGGATCATCACTGAGAGCATTTGTACCATTAAGATGACATGATTTGTTAACAGATTCCCCCATGGTATCTTCTGAAGAACTGGGAGTTTACCATGGGAAAGAATAGCCCATCTACATCCAACCATTACAGCAGTTCATCTGAAAACTAAAAATGTTCCTTTTGCCTTGAAGACAAGATGGAGATAGATTTGAGCATTTATCACACAAATTGTTCTTGAACCAGTCCCACATATTCCATATGTGACTCCGTTTGGACTGGTGTGGAAGGATAATGGGAAAGACTCCAGGGTACAGAGTCGAGGGGCAGGGGACAGAAATACCGAAACGGTTCCTAAATGAAGACTCCAAAGTCAGGATAAAAAAAGGGGCTTAATCTTCCTTGGTCAGACAACACGAGATGTTATTATGTTCAGTTCTGAGTACCACATTTTATTAAGAACATTGGTAAATTGGAATACTTCCAGAGAAAGGTGACAGAGTCTACTGAAGGAACTCTTGTACAAGGATCTGTTGAGAATAACAGACCTCTACAAAGTATACATCAATGAAAATTTAAATCAAGCCTTAATATTATGCTGAATTCATTAGTGGTAATGAATTCTTTATGCTATTAATTGTTGATCAAGACTAACAGCCTATCTAGGTGCTATTGTCTAGGTGGTATTGTCACTACAAGATACAGAAAATATCAATGGCTCAATATTATTTATTAAGCACTTAACCATATACCAGTTCCTGTACTGGGTACTGGGAATCAACATATAAGAGGCAACAATTCTTACCATTTAATATATTCTGTATAAATATCAAAATAATAAATACCGATATATACAAAGTAGTGAAATGCAAGGTCTTTGGGGAAGGAGAGTCTAAGTAGTTTGGAAGATGAGGAAAATCTCTGTACAGAAGCTTGAGCTGAGTCTTACCGGAAATGAAGGATTCCAGGAAACCAGGCATGGAGGGAGTGCATTCCAGGCACCGGGAATGAAATCACCGAGACTGCCACACGTAAGGAGCACAGAGGCAGGATCTCGGACTTCAAGGCCGGAGGGAAGGCCCAAAGAGGCTGGAAAGATAGTTTGGGTTCAGGTTGTATAGGGCTTTCAAAACTGACCAGAAGAGTTTAGATCTTATCCCAGAAGCAGAAGGAAGCCACCGGAGTGGATTAATACTATTTTTTGTTATAGGATCAGATACAATTGGCCTCGTTCTCATGATTTGTTTTGTAAATTCCCAATTCCTTTATATCATCCCCTAATCCTTGAAGCTGTGGGTTGCCTACTAACATTAGCAGTGGCAAGGGTAAGGCCAGCAGAGAACGGAAGGGGTTCAATTCAGAACTGAGTTCAAATCCTCCTCAAACACTTGCTAGCCAAGAGACTCTAAGCCAATCACTAAATTTTTCCAAATTTGTCTATTAAGTGAGGGAGTTGGACTCGACCACCTCTAAAGTCATATCTAGGAGCCCAGGATCACAAATGTATTTTTGAGTTGTTTTCCCACTCAGCAGAGAACCTCACATCCATTTCTTTTCCCCCAGTTTGGGATTGGAAAAGATGAGAAAGAGAGCGAAAATAAATGCTTGTTATTTTTTCATTTAATTAAAAATTAATTAAATTTAATAAAAATTTAAAAATTCATCTGTTGGGGGAGGAAGGGAAATGGTGTCAGTTCAGGCTTTTCCTGCTGCTACCCTCAGAAACGGTGCTAAGCTAAGAAGGCAACACTGACATTTGGCAAAGGAAAAAAAGAAAATCCAAGGGTGGGGAGTGTTACTAAGTATGTGGCTCAATCTCCCAAGTTATCTGTCTCCCATCGATCCCTGGGCTGGCCCAGGCCCCAGCCCTTGGCTTCTGGTCCAAACTCCTCCCTCTGCAAGCGGGCCAGCCCAACTTCTGAGCAGGTAGAGATCCGGCCTCCCCTTTTCTGAGCCTGGGGAGTCCGTGAAAAATCGGGGGGGCCTGCTCATGGCAGAGCCCTGGCAGAATTTCATTTTTAAACAATTTGCCGTGATGTTTTTTCTTTCCCTGTTTCTCCTAGTCAGCAGCAGCTAAATTGAGCAGCCGTCCCCGTGTGACAAATGAAGGTGTTAGTACAGAAGAGGGGCCATCTGGTATGGATGAAAGAGGTCCAAGGAGCAAGACTGGAGGGTGGGGAAGAGTGGGCGGCCAGCATCAGAAGAGCTTAGATCTGCAAGGGTCCGCAGAGACCATTTAGTCCAGGGGCTTCATTAAGGAAGAATAATAACTCACATTTAGAACTCTCTCCAAGGTTTGCAAGGCACTTCACACACATTTTATCATTTGATCCTACAACTGTACTGTGAGATGGGTACTATAATTATCCCCATTTACAGAGGAGGAAGCCGAAGCTGAGAGTGATTCAGTTTACAACTCAGGAAACTGAGGATCCGGAAGGTCCAGTTAGTTAGCCAAGGTCACACTTACAAGGCCACGGAGTAAGTGTTTTATTTTATTTTATTTCACGGCTTCCGATTCTTTCCAACTTAGGGAAGGAAGGTGGAGGGAGGGAACTGGTACCCAGGACCAGTACCAGAGATTATGAACAATCAGATGCCCCTTACTGAGTCAATCTTCTGTTTTGGGGCCATGGGAGGGAGAACCTTCTCCTCTTCCTCCTTCACCATTTCCCCCATAATCCTGACTCAAGCAATGCCAGAAATCTCTCTAACAAGGCTCAACGTCTTTCGATTCAGATGAGGTAATCTGGCTTAAAGAGAAAACCCTCCCTCCCCTGGTCACTCGTGCCTCACTTTCACACCGAGGTGTAAATGATCTCACTGCTTTCCCAGAGAACAGAGTTGGATGGAGAGTGAGAGGGGCCCCTGCACCTCAGGTGGCACCGTGAAATGGGCCAAAGGGCTCTGGAAGCTGCCAGAACCAAGTTTCCCGGACCTGGTAATCTCCTAGGGGTCAGCTCTGCCCTCAGAGGTGCCCTGGGCCATGAACTAGGAGCCTCAGGAGACTCAGAGTGACCCCAGGAAAGAAGCTCTCCCATTTACCATGTCCTAGAATTTGCAAAGTCTCTTGGACACACATTTCTTTATTTGCTCTTAACAATGCTGTGAAATGGGTGCATCAAAAAGCAGTGCATGTGGGGAGAGGCACTGGAAGCTAAAAGACCAGGAAAGGTCACCTGCAGAAGGTGATGCTCCAGGAGATGGAGCTGAGGAGATAGTGCAGCCCAGCATGGGGGGCAGCCCGTGGCGATGGAGATGGAGAGTTGAGGAAGGAAGAGGGAGAAGATCAGCTTGAGAAGTAGACAAGTGCCTTCCTGGGGCAAACTTAAGGGGTGCAGGAAGGTCCCCCCTAAAAGCCGCTCTCCTGCCCACGGCTCCAAATTCTGCTCTCAGAGATTAGTTCCTTTGGGTTTGAATCGCCCTCTCTAAGCTCCTCTTTTAAATCCTTGCAGAGAGGGAAAGACCCAGTGTAATTCCTCCCCGTGGGTGATCTCATTCTTCTCTGTGGGTGATCTCATTCCTCTCCCATCTCTGGGGATGGAGTGGCCCCTTTGAGACAGAGCTCCATCACCTTGTGGTGGGAGGCAGGGTGTGGGGGAGACGGAAGGGGGACTCGTAAAGATAAACTACTCTGACTTTACAGATTGGGCCAGACCTGGATGCAAAGTCTTTGGGTGCCGAGGGGGAGGGAAATGTGGAAACGTGTGGCCATCCCCCCACCCCCACCCCCGCTGAAAGCAGGCCCAAAGGGAGCATGTCATTTCTGGGTCCCACCCCCTCACTCCCCCACTGACGCACTTGTGCCCACTGCAGTTTTAGAGGAAGCCTTATGCCCATGGGCACAGGTCACCTGCAGAGAAAGAAGGCCTAAGACCTCTCCCCTGATGGCACCGACTCTCATCAGGCACAAGCAGAGCAGCCAAAATAATAGACTCGGGGTGACCGCTTTAAATGCCTCTAATTCCACCGACACAACCAAGTGAAAAAGGCCCCTGGTAACCACAGAGTCACCTGACTGGAACCAGCTTCAGATGTCCACACATGCTCCCTTGGGAGCAGCTCCCCAGCTCTCCTAGAAAGGGAACTGGCCTTCCCCAAACACTCTCATGCTCTCTAAGTATATGTCAACCTCCCCCGCCACACACACACACACACACACACACACACACACACACACACACAAGCCTAGGAGGCGGCCTTACAAACAACTGGAGGTAGGAAATGGCCCAGTCTGCCTGGAATATTGAGAGGCAACTTGATTCAGAAAGGAGAAGGTCCCTCCATGTCTGCATGACTTCACATGTATAATTAATATCATGTTGCTTGCTAATGGGCCGAGGTGGGTCTGGAAGAGAGAACTCCGAATTCAAAGGGTAGAAAATAAGTGGTAAAAAGAAATAATTTTTGATAAGAAGGAAGGGAAGGAGGGAGAGAAGGAGATAGAGAGAAAGAGAGAGAGGGAGGGAGAAAAAGGGAAGGGGGAGGGAGAGAGGGAGGAAAGGAGGAAAAGAAGAGGGAGGGAGAAAGAGAGGGAGGGAGAGAGAAAGAAAGAGAGGGAGGGAGAGGGAAAGAGAAAAGGAGAAAAAAAGGAAGGAGGGGGAGAGAAGGGGAGGAAAGGAGGGAAAGGAAGACTGAGGGAGAAAGAGGGGGAGGGAGAGAGAAAGAAAGAGAGGGAGGGAGAAAAGCTCGTCATCCTAGCTGTGAGCCTCAGCAAGTCACTCCAGAGCAGTGAGGAGCCGCTTTGATGGGGGAGTTTGCTCATCCAGAATGTCCCTTTTTTTGGTCAGGGCAGATCCAGTTTCCATCCATAGAGGGAACAAAGCCGGCTAATTTAAGGGGAGGCTGCGCAGGAGGGCAGGAGGCCCTTTGAGGGCGGGCCGGGGACTCCCTGCTTTTTGTGGGGGCAGCAAGGCCTCCTGAGCACGACCTGGCCAGGCCGGGTCGGGGAGGTCCCAGGGCAGCCGGAGGAAGGGCAGATCGGACAGGGAGGGGCGAGGGGGGCAATTAAAGCTTGGCCAAACCTCCCCCCCTCGCGCACAGACAAATCGTCCAGTAATTCTCAGAGCAATTCACCGACCCATTTCCCTTCTGCTTAATTGCTTTGGAGAGGATACAATGGCTCCTCTTGGAGGCGGCCCAGCCGGGAGGAAAGAGCCTGGATGTCACCATTGAGGAGCCCGGCTCGCCGCTGACTCACCGGGGGACTGGGGTGGGGGAGGGAAGAAGGGAGGACGGGGCTCAGTTTCCTCCTCTGTAAAGTGGGGCGAGTTGGGGGGAGGGGGGCGCGCAGCCCCGCCCCCCCAGCCCCGGCCCACAACAATAACGCCCCAAACCCACCTGGAAGAGTTAATCTGGCGCCCAGGCTCGAGCGCAGTCCCTGATTACATTTTTCCCCAAAGGAAACTTCAGTTAATTTGGTTAGTGACTCATGTGCCGGGCTGCCAGTCACAACACACATGGCTGCACCGGGGACGGCACCGGGCGCCGGCCCCCTCGGCCTCCCCCTCCCCCCTCCAGCCCCGAAATGACTCTGGCTCCGAAGTCCTCATCAAAGGGGGGAGGGTCAGGCCAGCGGCCCCGGGGGCGGGGTCACTCAGGGCTGCGGACGCACATCCCTGCACACGTGTACCCGCCAACAGGCAGCTACGGGCGCACATATGCAGGTGTACACCGGGCGCACACGTGAACACGCATGGACACACGTGTGATACGGATGCAGACACATCCCTACACACACATACACAGTTACATGGAATCAGAGACACACAGACACACACACCTGTTCCTACACGTGTGCACAGAAACACCCACATGCATGCACACACACAGACGTGTTCACACACGGAAACACTGGCCCGTGCACATGATACAGACACACAGACACTCGCTCATGCGTCCTTACCCAGAAGCACACAATATACATGTGCACCGTGCACACATATACCCACGTGTGCACACATGTACGCAACGTAAACACATGTACATCATACAGACAGACACACAGACACTCATTCATGCCCGTATGCACAGAAACACATGAGCACATAACACGGACACAGACACATAGACACTCGCCATGCGTCCTTACCCAGTAGCACACAATATACATGTGCACCGTGCACGCATATACTCACGTGTGCACACATGTACACAACGTAAACACATACACGTCATACACACAGGCACGCATGCATGTATGCACAGAAACACGCACGCACATAACACGGACACAGACACACAGACACTCGCTCATGCGTCCTTACCCGGAAGCACACAATATACATGTGTTCACTGTGCACACATATACCCACGTGTGCACACATGTACGCAACGTAAACACATACACGTCATGCACACAGGCACACAGACACGCATGCATGTATGCACAGAAACACACGCACACAACACGGACACAGACACCCAGACACTGGCTCGTGCGTCCTCACCGGGAAGCACAGGCTTGCTTCACACATGTAAGTGCACGTGTACATACATGCGCCGCACACAGAGACGGCCATTCCCGCGCCCACACAGAGCCGCTCAGACACGTAGAAAGGCAGACACGCGGGCCCCGCGGCCCCCGGGGGGTTAAGCTGGCACTTAGCCGCAGAGCATCAATAAATCACTCCGAGATAACCTTTGCATACCAATAGTGCAAAAATCCAATTAAAGTAACTTATTACTAACTCAGGCCTGTTTTCCCATCACTTAAAGCTTCAGGGGAGGGGGGGGGGGCGGCGGGCGCGCGAGGGCCCCCAGACCGAGGGGAGATGGGAAAGCGGAGCTCCTGCGGGTGGAAGGAAATTCTTTCCAACAGGTCAATCGGCCACGGGCAGGAGCCACCTCGGGGCGTCTGGGTTGGTTCGGGGTGGAAGGGAGAGACTGGAATGTCTCCTCGGCCCCTCCCCCGGTCCCGGAGCAGCCCCCAGCCCCCACCAGAGCCCGAGGAGAGCCCGGCTCAGAGGAGGCCGGGAGGAAGCAGGATGAGAGGTGCAAAGAGGAGTCCTGGAACCTCCCGGAGCGCGGGATTCGGAGCCAGAAGGGACCTTAAAGGCCACCTGGTCCAACCCCACCCCCCACCCCCCATCCCCACATTTTACAGAGGAGGCAACTGAAGCCCAGAGTGATCAAGGTCACATTGCAGGGAAGAAGGCCCGAGAGAAGAACAATGAATTTATAAGGGAGGGAGGGAAGGAGGAAGGAAAGAAGAAAGGGAGAAAGAAGGAGGGAGAGAGGCAGATGGAAAAAGAAAAAGAAAGAAAGAAAGGAAAAGGATGGGAGGAAGGAAGGAAGGAAGGAAGGAAGGAAGGAAGAAGGAAGGAAGGAAGGAAGGAAGGAAGGAAGGAAGGAAGGAAGGAAGGAAGAAAGAAAGAAAGAAAGAAAGAAAGAAAGAAAGAAAGAAAGAAAGAAAGAAAGAAAGAAAGAAAGAAAGAAAGAAAGAAAGAGGAGGGAGAGAGAAATGTCCTATACAATGTGCCCTATGCACTATCATGTATATCATGTTTGCTTAGTTGAATTGACTAGTTTGGACATTGGAGAAAGGAGGGAAGGAGAGAAAAAGGGAAGGAAGGAAGGAGGGAGGGAGAGGGAGGAGAGGGAAAGGAGAGGAAGGGAGGGGGGAAGGAGAGTTTGTAAATGAAGAAACTGAGGCACAAATGACTATGAGTGACATGCTTAGAGCCATAACAAACTCTAATGTCAACTCCAGGCAGTTGTTCTAACCACTGTTTCCTACAAACTTTATGGGAGTCTCATGACACTTTACTGTGGCATCTACTTTACAAATAAGTAAACTGAGGCAAAAAAAGATGTGTTTAAGCCAAAATTCACTGCCAGTAAGAAACTCCTGGAAGATTAGCCAGCAGTCTGAACTCAGCTTCACCTGGACTTCAAATTCAGCTTTCTTTCCTTCCAGGCCTTGGCCGTGTGGAAAAAATGCTGAATCTTGGGAAACTGATTCTATGCTTTCCAAAGGTGGCTTTTTGGTGGCCCAGGCTATGGTTGTAGATCTTTTTTTCTTTTTTGTTTAAAGAATTAAAAAAAAAAAAAGACATTTGCTCTTTTCCAGAGAACCCCAGGAAGTAAAGAAATGCTTCCTGAAACAGATGACTGTTTTCCAGCAGAAATCACTTGGACCCTTTCTCTGGGACATGGGAACTGGGAGCCTTCTCCAGAGTTCTCCTGTCCCTGCTGCTATTCCCTGGCTCTGCTGAAGCTCCCAGGAAAGTACCTCAGGCCAGGCCAGCTCAGTTCTTATTTTCTTGAAGTTTGAGCTGGAAAGGACCCTGAGATCAAAGGCCTCCTTTTCCCAGCTGAAGGAATGAAGGCCCAATCTGGCCAAGATCACAGAGCAAGGAGAGACCCTCCTCACAATCTCAGCTTCCTTTCATTCACAGCTAGTCTCCCAGTTTCCACAGTTAGATATTCACTCCTTTGAGTCTCAATGGCTTTTAAAAGTCTTTTATTAAAATGTAAATAATCCTAGGGGGAAAAAAAGATGGGATACCTGGGAGAAATGGATAGAGAATAATAGTTCCCTGGCATGAGGAAGGGCAAGGATGCTAGGAGTATCCCTAGTAAGAAGGACTTAGGTGTAAGTAAACTGAGACCTGAATTAGCCACTGGAGCATAAGTTTAAAGCTGAAGGCTCCTTAGGAATGAATTAGTGTGACCCTCCCCCCCCCATCCCTACCCCCCATTTTACAGGAACAACAAAGGTACATGACTTATCCAAAGTCACACATCTAGGTAGTAAGTGAAAGAGTAGAGATTCAAACCATATCCTCTGACCCTCTAAAAACGGGGCTCTGTCTAAGGCAGCCCCCCCCATCAACTTCATTAATTTACAATGATCCTGATACTCCCCATGAAAAGCATGAAAACGGTCACTGCAAAGAGAGGGAATAGACAGTTCCCCCTGGAAAAGGCTCTTCCAGAGCTTCTCTCGGAGGATTTGTCCCCAGGGAGGAGCAGGGAAGGCAAGAAGGCCAGAGGGAGCTGGTCTGAGTGTCTGAGAAGGTTCAGCCTTTCCCAGGATAAGCAGGTTTATTATGTTGCATATTAATTAGCCCAAAGCTGGCTCTGCAAAAGGGTAGTGTTTCCAAATCCCCCTGTACTGTTTGTCCCAAAACATCATCTGCACGAACTGGAGACACGGCTAATGATGAGCCAATGGGGGAGCTTGGCCCACCGACCCGCAATTTTGTCTGGAAAATTCCCCTGAGGAAGGAAGAAGCTGATGTGTGGAGAAGAAAGGGAAGCGACCCAAGCATGGGTTCTCAGGTAAAAGCACTGCTACCTGGGGTCAGGCGCATGGGAGCTGGGAGGGAGGAGGGAGGGAAGAAGGAGAGAAGGAGGAAGGAGAGAGGGAGAAAGGGAGGAAGGAGAGAGGGAGGAAGGAGAGAGGGAGGAAGGGAGGAAGGGAGGAAGGGAGGGAGGGAGGAAGAGAGAGAGGGAGGGAAGAAGGAAAGGAAGGAAGGAGGGAAGAAGGAAGAAAGGAGGAAGGAAAGAAGGAAGGAAGGAAGGAAGGAAGGAAGGAAGGAAGGAAGGAAGGAAGGAAGGAAGGAAGAAAGGAGAGAGAGGGAGGGAGGAAGGGAGGGAAAAGGGAAGATCTGACAGTGCTTACTAGTTATAATATGTGTACAATCAGAGCCATCTTGTGCCTTCTGGATTAGAGTCTATACAGATAGGACAAAAAGGAAAGTGGAGGGTGTTACTTAGATCATTCAGGCCTGCATAGACAAAGTCCACAATAAATGGAGATTCAGTGACAAACAGTAGGGGAGGAGGGAGGGAATAAGCATTTATTAAGCACCTACTATATGTTGGGCATTAGGTTAAGCACTTTATAAATATTTCCTCATATGATCCTCCTAACAACCCTGAAATAAAGGGGCTGTGATTATCCCCATTTATAGTTGAGGAAACTGAGGCAAACAAAGGTTAAGAGACTAGCCTGAATCACACCGCTAATAAGTCTCTGAATAGTTTATAGCAGTAAGGGTAGGAGATTATATTTGCCCTCAAATCTTCTGGACTCCAGACCAGGAGGTCCATCCACTGTGCCTCCTAGCTGCCTCCCCTACCTCACCTCTACCCAGATTCTTAATTAGGTTGGACAAGAGACAGTGTAACAAATGGTGTAGACCAGTGATACAAAGATAGAAAGATAGAAAGATACTTATTTACAAAGATATGGGTATGAAAGAATTTGAGAATTTGCTGTTCCCCGATCCTTACTTCCCAGATCAAGGGACTTAAATCTCCAGCCTCATTTTCTCCAAATCTACGATCCTGTGATCCTACTTAAACCCCTCAACTCCAGATGGGAGTGATATAGAATAAAGCAGAGACTTGAGTCATCCACCAGTGAATACTGTATTTATTCAAGAACTAAGCCTCCCTTCAGGCAAGCCTGGAAGAGCACAAAGAATCAACAAAGATCTTTCTTGTTTGTTTGTTATTTGTTCATTTGTTTGCTTTCAGTCTTCTTAGAAGTCTCCCCTAGATTATTTTGTATGTACTTTCTGTTTACTTGGCTGTATCTCCTAAGAGAAAGGAAGCTCTTTGAAAGCAAGGAGACTTTCTTTTTTTTTTTTTCCCTCCACCTCAACACACCTAATGTGGGTCTTGCACATGTTAGATTCTTGTTTTCTTTATTTTTTTTATTTGATAACACCAAAAAATGAACAAAGGAGAACAGAAAAGAAGGAGGATGTGAGAAACCACAATTGTCTATTAAATACAGCTTGCTTCTCCCTCCCCCCAAAGTATATATAGCAAATTTGTCATTTTCAAAGCTGTCTTTCTCTGTTTCCATTTGAATTTTATTCTTCTATGTGTTAATAATATAATTCAATGATCTTCATTTTTTGCTTTCCTTGTTTTTGTTTTAATTCTCCCTTGCCCTCTGCCTCTGCCTCTCCCCAAAATTTCCTCTCTATTTGAACAACAAAACACAACCTTGTGATCAAGAAACACATTCAAGCAAAACAAATACACGTATTGGTCATATCTGATAACAAGCACCTTGTTCCACACTTTGGGTCAGTCCACTCTCATTAGTTCTCTGGATTCATGACTGGCCATAGTTTTGATGGGAAAACTTGTCTTTCAAAGTTGTTTTCCTTCAGATTGCTATGGTTACAGTAAAAAAAATGATCCTATTGGTTCTGATCACTCCACTCTGCATCACTTCATACAAGTTTTCCAAGGTTTCCTCAACACAACCTCTTCTGTCATTTCTCATGGCAGGATATTATTCTATGGCATTCACAGACCATCTGATTGATCAGCCATTCCCTAATTGATGAACACCACACTCCTCCCACTTCCTAGTTCTTTGCCACAAAAAAAGTGCCAAAAACATTTATAAACGCTTCTGTACATGAGTCCTTTTTACATTTCTTTGATCAATAATAGTGGGTCAAATTTTAGAGTGTGCTCAATTTAGTGATTTTTTTAAAGCCTCCTTCCAAATTGCTTTTCAGAATGGATGGACCAATTCATGGTTCTAGCAAACTCACAAGGATGTGCCTGTCTTCCCATTGTCTCTCCAACAATTGTCACTTTCCTTTTCTCTCATCTTTACCAATCTGATAGATATGAAGTAGGACCTTTGGGTCACTTGAATTTGCATTTGCCTAATTGTTGGTAATTTGAAGCATTTTTTAAAAGATAGCTATTGATAGCTTGAATTTCTTTTCTGAGAACTGCCTATTAAGCATTGCCTATTGCAGAATGGCTATCATTTTCACATATTTAAATCAGTTCTTTATGTATCTTGAATATCAAACCTTTATCTGAATAACTTATTGTGAAGATTTTCTCCAGCTAACCATCTCCCTTCTGACAAGCATTGGATTTATGTACGAGAGAGAAATTTTTACTTTTATGTAATCACAACTGTCCACTTTATATTCTATGATTCTCTCTCTATCCCTTGTCTGGTCATGATCTATCCGTAGTTGCGAAAGGACATATTAAACTCTTAATAAGTATTTGTTTAATTGAAGGGCTTGGGGTAAGATTTTATCACATCTTCGGTATGTTAATTTGATTATTTTTGTTGATGGTTATTGTTTGTAATAGAAACAATTTTTAATGACCTATCCTTTTCCCTACTTCCATCAAAGGCTACATGGCTACATGTGGTGGGTATAGACATTATAGAGGGCCAATTCCGAGAAACCCAGCCAAAACATCCATTTGACCCAAAGCCAAAACAGAGCTGTGTGCAAATCTCTTGCTTGCAAACGATTGTGGGTTTTTTCCTTTGAAAACTCCCTCCTAAATGTTCATTACTAACTTGCTTTCTGGATATCCAGAAATGGATTTCTGATCTTTTTTTGGACATCATAGTCATAGAATTTCAATTCAAAAGGACCCTAGTGGATGGCTAGCCCAATATATATTGGAAAAGAGTCCCCTCCTTGACATACCTAAGGAGAGGTCATTCAGCCTTTCTTCAAAGACTCCTGAAGGAGGAAGAGCATGAGCAGCATTTGTTGTTAGGAAGGTTTTTCTCTACATCAAGAGAATTTCTCTGGATACCCCTGTATTTTCTCTGTCAAGCCCAAATTTGAATCTCTACAGCTTCTCTTCATTACTCCTAATTTTACCTTCTAGGGCTAAATAAACAAGTTAATCCTTCCTTTAAGGAACCATCCTTCCAGAACTAGAAGACAGCTACCACTTGCCCTCTGAGTCTTTTCTTCTCCAGGCTAATGATCCCCAATTCCTCAATTACTCTTTTGGTGACATATTAATCTGGGAGAGAAAGACTTTCAGATCTGGCCAAAACAGAAATAATTGCTATTTATACTCATTCTGGGCCACTGGGATCCAAACAAAGACCAAGAAAAGCTCCGGTCAGGACATACTGTTGGTCGATCAAGGAGAGCCAGTCCTGATCTATATCTCGCTACTGTATAGAGATGGCTTCAGAGGAGAGAGTAGGGCTGGTGACTTTACACAATCCTCCCTCACTTAAATCCAACTCATTCTGAAGGCACGCTTGTAGGGTGTAAGACACCCTCCTGATGTCACTGGTCCTTCTTCAGAACAAAAGAAAAACAACAGCTCTGAAATATATTATCTAATGCCAAGGACATCAACAGGACTCTAATACCCTAAATACATTGATCACAGAAAGAGCACAGGAACAAAAATGTTCCTTAGGGATCAAGACCTTTTGGGGGGACATGAGGGGTTTGTTATTTGCCCATCTGAATCAGAATTTTAGGAAAAGAGATTTTTCAGCAAAAAAAAATAAGTGTTGAAGATTCTTAGCTAGGAAAATACTAAGAGACTCTACTAATTTTTCACCTTAAAATTGTTACTTTGATAATGCAGTAAAGTAGAGACTGCTAAATTGAGGCAGAAAACTAAAAGGTATAGGAAGTATTTCTTGTCTACTATGTATCTACTATGTAACACTTAGCAAGTGTTTTACAAAGATTATCTCATTAGATCCTCACAATGTCCTAGGAAGTAAGTGCTATCATGATCTCCATTTTACAGCTGAGGAAACTAAGGCAGACCAAGGTTAAATGACCTGGCCAGGTAATAAATGTTTGGGGCTGATTTTCAATTCAGGTTTTCCTCTCTGCAAGAATGTCACTCTATCCACTGTGTCACCTAGCTGCATCGGATCTGAGTCCTCATTCTGCCTCTAATTATCTGTGTAAGTTCCATTTCTTTATCAGAAAAATGAGAAGAGGATTGTTGTAATGATTGGATGAAAACAAGTATGCTGGGTATTTTGTAACTCTAAAATACTATATTAATATGGGCTATTTTGATTCTTGTCAAACTTCCAAAAGCAGGTGAAAATAGTTTGGAACCTATAAAAATTGTACAAATACTGGCTATTATCATTATCACTATTATTGTTATTGTTATATCTAGCCTTCCTTTTAAAGTACATGTTAAATTTAATAGAGATAAATGTAAAGTCTTATACACGGATTCAAACAATCAATTTTAAAAGTAGAAGATGAAAAGATTTCACTGGGGCAGTGAGCTGGCATAGTAGATAAAATATCTAGCCCGAAGTCAGAAAAACTCATGTTCCTGAGTTAAAATCTGGCCTTAGAAGCTTATAATTTGCCTCAGTTTCTTCAACTGTAAAATGAACTGGAGAAGGAAATGGCAAACCATTCCAGTATCTTTGTCAAGAAAATCCTAAATGGGATCAGGAAGAGTCAGACATGACTGAAAGCACTGAACAACAATTTTGATGAATTGTTGTGCAGTGGTCGTAGTTTATTTGGGGAGAAAGATTGGGGAGGGGGTGAGTTATGGATTGTAATCTCAATAAAGGACACCAAAGTGATATGATCATCCAAAAAACAAATGCAGCTATATGAGATAAATTCTATTATTAATCCCATTTTACTGATGAGTAAACTTAGGGTAAAAGCAGTGAAATGACTTGTTCAGGATCATGTGGATTGAAGATAAGGGTCTAAGGCAATATTTGAATTCCACTCTCTCTTCCTGGCTCGGAGTCCAGTGCCCCAGCCCCCACGTGACAGCTAGCTTATGAGAATGAGCCGCCAAAATATTGGGATTTTACATTTGATTCAATTCAGCAGCTAATTCCCAACCCTATCCTGGGCACAATCAGGTGTTTCAGAGGAGGAAAGATCTGAGTTTTTGTTTTCCCAAACATGGCATTCCCTCTGGAGAGATAAAACACAGACCTTGGAAATAATCAGAGAACATTCCAGGGCAGTGTGTGAATAAATGAGTGTGCCAAGGGGCAGGATGCAGCCTAGAAATGTGGGGGAGAAGGCCAGAGAAGAGAGCTTCACAGACTGGGCACTGTCCCAAAACGCATAATCTGAGGGGCAGGAGTCTCTGTCAGGACACAAAATCAGCTCAACCCAAATGCCCGTCATTGCTAGTGATATAAGGAGAAAAACAAACTTATTCTACGCTAAGAGAAGGCAGAGAAGTAAATAAAGTCATTTCAAGAGGGAGGAAGTGGGGAGATTAAGAAGGAAAGAAGGAAGGAAGGAAGGAAGGAAGAAAGGAAAGAAAGAAAAAAGAAAGAAAGAAAGAGAAAGAGAGAAAGAAGGAAGGAAGGAAGGAAGAAAGGAGAGAGAGAGAAAGAGAGAAAAAAGGAAGGAGAGAGAAAGAGAGAAAGAAAGAAAGAGAGAAAGAAAGAGAGAGAGAGAAAGAAAGAAAGAGAGAAAGAGAAAGAAAGAAAGAAAGAAAGAAAGAAAGAAAGAAAGAAAGAAAGAAAGAAAGAAAGAAAAGGAATAAAGAAAGAAAGAAAAGAAAAGAAAGAGATGAGGTCTCTAAGCCCCAATCATTACAGATGAGTTTCCTCTTTGGGACACTGGGACACCCTTTAGCTCTGAGGTGGACGGTCAGACCTGGGGGAGAGCTAGCTGCACAGTCTGGGTGATGGGCACCCCTGCGGGGGGGAGGGGCATGGTCTCACCCATAGACCCCCTCCCTTTGCTTGGCTTCCGCCCAGGTGTGACTCAGTAACTGTGGAGTGACTGGATTTGGTTTAAAAGGACAGCATCATGTTCTTACCAAGGACCTGAGGGCCACAGCCTTCAGCTGCTGTAGTTTTCTTGATCCACCTCTGTTCCCTTATGCTTCCTCTGGGTCTCAGCAGCCCCCCACCTGAAGGGCACACCTTCCAGTCCCCCCCCCCCCCAAGGAACATCTGGATCAGTTCTAGGTTCACCCCCCCCCCAAAAAAAAAAAGGACCGGTACTTCCCTCTGAGAACACTAGGTGGCGGTGTGCTAACAAAGAACCAGAGGCAATGATGGAGGCGAAGGATGAGTGTGGGGAGGAAGGAGGGGACTCCAACTCCCTGAGCCATCACCTGGCATCTGTACCCTGTAGAGAAACATTCTGAGAACACCCAGTGCTTCCCACCGAAGACAAACGTTGCCCTCAACAAGCCGGCCTGGGACCTTGACTCCAAACAATCCCCAAAGGCCGGGGCCGGCTGGGGATGCTCTGGGGACCCGGGCCCTTGTATTTCTGGGTCTCTCCACCCCCGCCCTCTGCCCACCTTCCTTATCTCTGCGGCTCCACAAAGCTCCCTCTCTCAGTTACTATTTCCTCAATATTCAGTTACCCTTTCAGACATTTTATCTGCATCTCTCGGCAGTCTCTGAGCCGCGGAAGGCTGAGCCGATCACAAGGATCACAATAAAATCGCCCATCCCTGGGTGTGCCCGGTGGCGTCACCGCCTCCCCTGCTCTCGATGCCCCGGCCCCACGCCCTCACCCGCATCGAGCTCTTTGGGGACAAACGCCATCTTATCCTCCAAGCACCCCGGGTTCCCGTGTGCTCCCCCACACACACAGTGCTCGCACGTTATAATTAGAGTTTTAGTGCTAATTAAGTATTTTGCTTCCAGGAAAGCCCCTGCAGTGGGGATTGCTAAAAAAGAAAGATGCCAGCCTTCCCCTGCCATGATTCAAACCCAGTCAGAGGCTCATTTTCTCTATGGGAACGGCTGGGGGGGAAGAAAGATCCCCTGGGACCTAGTAATCAACCCATCGACAAGTGTTTAATAAGCACCTACTATGTGCCAGGGACAGTCTGGGACACTGGGGATGTAGATATAAATAATGAGATCCGTTCCTAAAGGCTGCTTGTCCACGTGGGTGCTGGACCTCCCTTGACTCCTCGGGTCACGTCCGTCCTCTTGAATTGGACTTTTCCCAGGATCCTCATCCCCACCTCAACTCTCGTGCCTTTCCCCAAGGAATACTAGGTGCTAGATTTGTATCTTGTGTGTTCACGTACAGCACGTCTCTCCCAGTAGAACGTAAGCTCCTCGAGGGCAGGGAACATGGTGGGTTGGGGGCTTTTTATGAGCACCCCGATTATTAGCAGAGTCTAGACTGTATCAAGCCCTGACTGATTGATCGGCTGATCTCTCTGTAACGTGTCCCAGCCTGCTAAGATCTGCCATTGCTCTCCGGGTGATCCCTTTCCTTCTGTCAAGCTTCAGTCTTTCTGTAACTCCCACCTCTTTCTCCCGATTCTTTGCTCTGGTAACAAAAAGAACAAATCCAGCCTCTCTTCTCTCATAGGAGCCTTTTAAATACAGGGAAAGAGCTGCCATGCCCCCTCCCATCAAGCCTTCTCTGCTTCAGATTACACATCCCCAGTTCCTTCGACCCGTCCTCCCCTTGCACTTTCTCCTGGACCCTCATCACCACGGGGTAGTCCGTGGAAACTTCTGAAGATCCCAGTCAACTCACTCTCCCACCCCCAGGTCAGGTCCCCGGAGCGCGGCTGGCTGCTTTTTCCTCTGGGCTGGAACATCCTGGGATATTTCTGAGGGGTGAGGGCTGCCATCTTAACTCGATCAATCGGAGATCCCATTCCACTTATGTCCTCCCAAGTATCAATTACCAGCACTGATTAATGCTCCTCCATGTCATGGATTGCTCCAATGATTGGTGCCCTAGGTGATTTAACCAACTGACCTCAACTGACTTTTACAAAGGGAACCGAGTACAAAAACATGGCGCACACGTGCACTCGCGCTAAATCCCGGATATATTCTCTCCTTGGCCACCATGGCCCCTGGGGAGAAGAGGCTCAGACTGCAAGCCCTGGCTCCAAGTTCACTTTCCAATGCAGCATTAGAAATAGATGGAAAGAGGCAGCTAGCTGGTGTAGTGGATGGAGCACCCACCCTGATGTCAGCAGGACCTGAGTTCAAATCTGATCTCAGACACTTCACACTTCCTAGCTGTGTGACTTGGGCAAGTCACTTAACCCCATTTGCCTCAGAAAAAAAATTAAAAGAAATAGATGGAGTTTTTTCTTACTTGCAGAATGACCACTACTGGGCTTGGGTCCTATGGGTCCCTCTTAGAGCTCCATTCTTCAGTGGAAAGAAGAGGAAAGATGTTGGGGACAAAAAAAAAAGCCCAAGATGATTTGGGAACCAATTGGACATGTGACAGTCATTGATGATGCAGCTTCTCATTAGGCTCAACTGCCAGCAAATACCTGTTGGACCCCAGTGCCTGGATCTCAAGGGGCTCACTCTTCCACGTGGTCAAAGCTCCCAGACACAACCTTCTCCCATACTTTTTCACCTTAGACACAATAGACAAAGAAGCTACGCTCATATCATATGCTCCCAGTTTTCTGGTTACCTGGACCAGGTAAAGGAAAGCCTGAGGGTTGGAGGTCCCTCCTCACCTGGAGACTCCCAGCAGTCTCTACTCCTCAGTCCAAGGCAGCCGGGGAAGGAGGGATTGATTTGATGGGTTAGTGTCTTTTGAAAGTACTCAGTTCCGGTTCAGTAGCCAATCAAAATGCCTTTATTTTTTTTTCACTTCTCAGTAAAATGTATAGAAAACTGCCCTCAAATACCTATACATGTTCTGCAGGGGAGAAACAGACCCTTCATTATATCTGCTCAGAATGAGGCTGGCCCGGTTCTGGCCACATGGGGGATTGCAGCAAGAAAAATATCGAGCTCACTCAAAGGCCGCTGCTCCCCGTGGCCAGTTCTCCATTAGCGGTGGCCCTCCTCTGGATTCGCTCCAGCTCGACTACTTCTTTCCTAAAATGTGGTCCCCCCAGACTGAAAGCCCCGTCCATCAGATGTGGTCTGCCCAAGGAGGAGCACAGTGAAGTCATTGTTTCTCTCCCCGGGGACCCAGCGCCATTCAAGGCAACCTAGAATAACATCAACTCTTCGGTTGCCATATCCTACCACTGACTTCTACTGAATTTGCCATCCAGATGTTTTTCACAGGAACCATTGTTCGGCCAAATCTTTCCCACTCTACATTTCTGAAGCTGATTTATTTTTAGCCCGCATGTACAACTTGTTATTAAAGTATATTTTATTCCATCTTCCCTTTCATTCCACCCCATGAAAATCTTTTCAGATCATCTCTGTCATCCAATGTGTGAGCCATCTCTCAGTGCTTTGGATCATCCGCAAAATGGATGGGAATGTCGACCGAGCAAATCATGGACAAAGTTAAAAAAAATACTGCATATTCCCAATAATAGGGACTAGTGACTGAGCTGGGATCTCATAATCTACCAAAGTCTCTGGTGACTCTACTGATCCACAAGGAAACACATTACTGGAATTCTGGGTAGAAATTGAAAATTCTCTTCAGAGAAGATCCCATCAGTGAGTATGCAAAGGGCTTTCTTTGCAGTCTTTAAAGCATTTGTCTTTCTTTTTATCCCCAACACTTAGTACTATACTTGCGCATAGTAGGTGCTTGATAAATGTGAGTTGACTGACTGACTAACCAGGACTCCAGAGGACCAATGAAACATGCTACTACCTCTGCCAGGCAAAACTCACAGTGCAGGATGGGAGATGAATTTTGTAGACATGGCCAACATATGGATTCTTTATGCTTAACTGTGCTTTCTTGTTATAAGGATTGTGTTTTCCCTTTTTTTTTTCTTTCAAATTGAGGAAAGGGGAGAGTATAATTAGGGGCAGGAGGAAACTAGGGATATTGTCTCCAAAAAAAGGTCTTTGTAATCATTAAAAAGAACAGAAATTGAAAAGGAAACACTGACAAGCAGGACAGCTTTGAAAGTAATGTATTGAATATATTATATAATCTTCATATAAGCTATTCATAATAGAGGTTTGAAGTTTCATGTATCATTAAAAAGAACAGAAATTGAGAAGGAAACACTGACAAGCAGGACAGCTTTGAAAATAATGTATTGAATAGATTACATAATCTTCATGTAAGCTATTTATAATAGAGGTTTGAAGTTTCATGTATAATCCTCTTTCCCATCCTTTGTATATAAATATGATGAAGGGCAGGGGTTGGTGTTTCCTTCCTTCCTCCTTCCTCCCTTCCTCCCTTCCTTCCTTCCTTCTTTCTTTCCTCCCTTCCTTCCTCCCTTCTTCCATCTCTCCCTCCTCCCCTCCTCCCTTCCTTCCTTTCTTCTTTGCTTCTGGCTTTTCTTTTTTTTTTCTTCCTTTCTTCCTTCCTTCCTCCCTCCCTTCCTTCCTTCCTTCCTTCCTTCCTTCCTTCCTTCCTTCCTTCCTTCCTTCCTTCCTTCCTTCCTTCCTCCGTCTCTCCCTTCTCCCCTCCTCCCTTCCTTCCTTCCTTTCTTCTTTGCTTCTGTCTTTTCTTCTTTTTTTACTTCCTTCCTTCCTTCATTTCTTCCTCCTTCCTCTTGGGGAGGGATTTCCCTGTCAATCAGATCAATGCTTGTTAGATGACTTCCAATCTTAGACACTCATATGAAGACCTGAGAGGTTCATAACTTGCCCAGGGTCCCATAGCCACAATCATGTGTCAAAGGTAGGACTCAGATCCAGATCTTTGCATTCTCAAGCCTGCTCTCTTGCTATTTTGTCTTCAAGAACTCACGTTACAACATCATAGAAATTGCAAATGACTTTCTTCAGTTCCTCTGTACTGATGGACTGACCATCAGGCCGCCAGGGGAAGCACCCTACGCTGATCAAGAATAACAATTGACATCTCTACAATCTTTTAACATCCACCCCTGATCATAATTGTCGGGACTGGGATTTGAACCTAGACATTCTTGATTATAGTTCTTGCTCACTAGCCACTACGAATGGCTGATTTCCTATAAAGTTAGGGATTTCATCATCCTTTTTTCTCGTGCAGAAAAAGAAACTATTGAATTAGGAGTCCCAGTGGATAGAGCAATAGAAAGACTCATTTTCATGAATTCAAATATGGCTTTAAACACGTAATAACTGTGTGACCTTGGACAAGTCACCTTGCCTCAGTTTCCCCATCTATAAATGAGCAGGAGAGGAAAATGGCAAACCATTCCAGTCGCAAAGAGTTGGACATGACTGGAAAATAATAGAATAAAACCTTTTTTGATATCATCATCATAAGGGAGACCCTTATCCCATTTGGCAGTCTGTGTGAAATCCATGGATCCTTTCTCAGAATCACACTTTTAAAGCCTTAAAATACAAAAGAGATAAAGTGTATTGACACAAAATATTCTAGAAAGGACTCCAGGTTGGTAGGGAACTTTCTTGAAAGTATTCCTATGTGCAGCCAGTCAGTATCATTGTTGTTTGCCTTACTTGGTAAGGAAAAAAGAGTCTTTTTTGACTCAGTTGCATTTTGGGGAGGGGAGGTTCAGAGCCCATTAAGAATCCTTGCAATCCCCCCCCTTCACTCTGGGACTCTCTAGGCTGACAATTCATCTGTTAAAGCAGCCGTGTCCTCTGCTGGGAGTTCTGGTCCTAATTTGACTTCTTAGGGAGGCTCAGGACGTTAACATCTTGCCCACCACGCCTCCATCCCAAAGGTTCGGGAGGTAAGAAGACAAGGGATGTTCCTGGACGGTTTCCATCAAATTCCCAGAGTTCATCAGCCTTCCCAACCCTTGACCCAATGGCCCGAGGAGGCGCCATCTGTAAGATCCTGAGAAGCAAGCTTTGCAATAACCCCCTACCTCATCCTCTGCATTCCGGGTCCTCCCTGAGCCATGTGGCCAGGGAATTCTTGGCTCCCGATCCTTGTCATCCAGAGCCACCATTGGCCTGGGCGGGACCTTCTCCCCCTCCCCCTATCTCTCTCCAGAGAGGCCCCAGCCCAGTTCAAGCCTGTTCCTCCTCTTCACTCCCCTTCCACGGCCCTCAGAGACCCCTATTTTATGAACCAGCTCCCTTCGTCTTAAATCTTGTGCCTCTCACATGCTTTTCATCTTTCACCACTTTTCAAAGCCTGGCTTTCCCTGAAGACGCTCCATCCCCGCTACTCTCCGGCAGCGGTCACTCCCTCTCTCGGGCTCCTGACCCTCTGGGTCAGGGGGAGGGAGCTGACATAATTCTTCCTCCTCGGTGCCAATCATGAGCCCTCCCTCCCACTCTCCCTTATCAACCTCTCCTTCTTTGAAGTTTACTCCATCTGTTTATATCACTTCGTCCAGACCCTTGGGGCATTCGTCCGCCAGGTCATAAATTCTCAGGATTTAGAGTTGGAAGGACCTTGGGTCCCATCTTTTATGGCTGAGGAAGCACTTAGAGAGGTCCAGTGACTTGCCCGGTGTCACTCAGACAGGTCACTCTCCTTTCTTCCTCATCTGACTCATGATCTTCCTGTCCACTCCATCCCCGACCTCTCTTCATATTAATGACCCTTTGACGGACCATCATTCCTCTCCCGGATCGTAGCCTCCTTTACTCTTCCTCTCTGGTTTTACCCAAGCCTGCTCTTTGGATCCGCCATGACCTCCAACCCCTTTTCTCTTAGACCCCTTGTCAGATTCTTCTTAGCCCTCCAACAAACCAGTTCAAAAACTGGTTCAAACCCCTCGTGCCCTTGTTCTGCTATTTCTTCCATTTTTGTTGTTGTTCAGTCGGGCTTGCCTCCTCGTCATCCCATTTAGGGTTTTCTTGGCAAAGATACCAGAGTGGTCTGCCATTTCCTTCCCTAGATCATTTAACAGATGAGGAAACTGAGGCAAACAGGGAGAATCACCCAGCTGGTAAGTGCCTGAGAACAAATTTGAAGAAGGTCTTCCTGGCACTTTATCCACTGTACCTTCAAACCTGTTTGACCCCTGCTAACCCTTAATGGGGTGGAGTCATCCCCACCATTTGCCTTCTGTGCTCCTCCTGAGCCACTGGATGCTCATGGAGGAATCTGAGTATCTGGGTCCATTGCGAATTAATGTCCTCCACCTTCAGACGGGCTCTCGGTTCTTCTCTTGATCTCTGGGTGATGCTCTATCCCAGACTTTGACACGCTGAGTCCCCTCATAGTGGATTTGCACAGGCCCCCTCCCACAGGATGTGATCCTCCCTCATCTCTACCTGTCTTTAAGTCCTAGCTCGGGGGACACTTCCTCCACATTTCCCCCTGACTTTCTAAGCTAGAAACACTTAACCTGGGGTCTCCTAACTTGTTTTTAAAAAACACTTTAATTCTGGAAAGACCCACATGGACGGATGCAAAATAAGGGAGCAAAACCAGGAGTAATACTGTACACAGTAACAGCAACACTGTGGGATGATCTACTATGAGAGATTTAGCCAATCTCAGCAATATAATGATCCAAGATAATCCAGAAGGACTCTTGATGAGAAATGCTACTCACTTCCAGAGAATGAACTCATAGAGTCTGAATGCAGATCGAAGCGTACTTTTTTGAACTTTATTTTTCTTGAGTTTTTTTTTTGTCTGTGTTTTCTTATGCAACAAAGCTAATAGGTTTTGCATGACTGCACATGTACAATCTATAGCAAGTTACTTGCTTCTCAAGGAGGGGGGAGGGAAGGGAAGGAGGGAGAGAATTCAATCTTCAAAATGAATGGTAAATTATTTTTTACATGTAAGTGGGGAAAAAACAAAATATTAAAAAATGTAAATGAAAAGAAAAAGTGTTTTGATAACTATTTCCAAAAAAGTGTTTTCCTTTAAAATCTAAAAGCATAAAATTTTATGCTTTTAGAAATGTTATTCAGAGAAGACTTACCACACTTCCAAAGGGGCCTGTACCCCCAAAATGTATTCTAGGCCTCCTCAAGTTTTCTGGATCTGTCCTTTATGCCTCTTTGTGCCATAGTTTGTGTTCTCTTTGTCACTGTTAGTACCCCTACTCCCATTAGAATAGAAACACCTGGAGAACAGGGATTATTCTCAAACAAAGGGCCGTCTACATGAGACTTTTCCTCATGGTTCCTACTACTGTCCTGCACGGAGCACTTGCCATGGGTCGATAATTGTATAAGCACCAGGAATAGTCCCTGTCTGTAAAAGGGAGACAATTCGTGAAAAAAAACTAAGTGTATTTAAGATACATTCAAAGGAGATGGAAGCTACTGCCTTTCCTCAAACATATATATGTGTGTCTGTGTGTGTATATACATCTTTTTCTATTTTTTATAGCTTTTTATTGATAGAACATATGCCTGGGTAATTTTTCAACATTGACCCTTGCAAAAATTTCTGTTCCCACTTTTCCCCTCCTTCCCTCCACCCTCTCTCCTAGAAGGCAGGGAGCCCCATATATGTTAAATATGTAAAAGTATATGTTAAAGCCAATATATGCATATATAGTTAGTGTATATACATCTACACAATATACATTGTACATATTTAGATAAGTACGGTCGTATCTCCGATGGAATAAAAGCCCATTGAGAGAAGAGTTTTTCATTTCTCTCTTTGTATTCACAGCCCAGCGGAGATAATCAACCCCAGAGAGAAATGATGTGACCAACGTCATGGAGGAAGTAGGTGGCCAAGTTGGCCTTTGAAACCAGGTCCTTTGACTCTAGGGATAATAGCCATTGACTCCAGCTCTGACACTTTCTGCCCCAGCACTGTGCCATCCCCCAGTGAGAGCCCCTGCCATCTTTAGAGAGTCCTTCTTTCCTGGGGCTTCTGCCCAAGACACCTTCTGCCAGAGACCTTTGGCGGGAGGGAGTCCTTCCACCTTGGGCCTCCTTGGATCAGGGACCACTGAGCAAAGTTTTCTGTGTGTCTCCGTCCATCAACGAACCTTAAGTGATCTTAATGAGAGTGTGGGAACCTCCTCGATGCAGGAGAGTCTTCCCGGGCCATTCTCCCAGCGGTCCCACACAGAGACAGACAGAGACAGAGAGAGAAATCTGCCTAGGCTCACTACAGGCCCGCCTTGCACCAGTAACCCTGGACGGAAGCACTGTGGTGCCCTGGAAATCATACCAGGTTTACCATCAAAGGACTTGGGTTCAAAACCCAGCTCTTCATTTACTTCCTTTATGATCTTGGGAAAGTCACTCGATTTCTTTGGGCTCAACTTCCCCTGGAAGGCACTGGACAAGCTGGCACCGGAAGCTTTTTCTTGGTCTAAATCTATGATTCTTTGAGTAACAATGACCCACATACATAAAAGGTCCTTCTGGATGTATGGCCCTAGGAGAGGAACCAGGATGGTGAAAGGATCAAAGGTTGTTGCTTCACACAGCTGGCTAAGAAGACTCGATGATTTCTAAGATCCCTCCAGACCCTAGTCTATGCTCCTTTGACTGATGATTGCTCCCGTTCTTGCCTTTTCTCCCCGTTTCTGCCTTTTCTCATTATTGACACACAGAAACACATCTACTGGGGTTGGGGAGGACAATCCCTTTAGCCAGAAACATTCTCTCCTCTCCTTGACTCCTATGTATGATTGACCAATCCATGAACCCTTCTTTGGGATTGCTGCAAGAGCCCCCAGACCCTTTGGATTCCCCGACTAGACCCCTCACCACCTCATTGATGTGGGAGACTTCTTCCAGACAACCATGACAGTTGTCCACCTTCCTGAGACTCTGCCCCTTGTTCCCCCCAAGTCACAGAGAAACACAAGTGTGGATGGATTCAGGTCTGGGAAAAACCCTTCAGGTGGCCCCCGGTTAGAAGGCAAACTTTCTAAACAATGGGGCCATCCCACCCTTCTGCACAATCAGAAAGCCGACCATCGATCCACCAGTCCCACCCTACCTTGTGTCATTTCTCCTTTTTTATGTGGTTATTCCATCTCCTAACTGGATGTAGTTAGGGAAAAGACTGTGTGTGTGTGTGTGTGTGTGTGTGTGTGTGTGTGTGTGTGTGTGTGCAGAGAGACAGAAAGACAGAGAGACAGTTCCCCATCACTGCACATCCAAACCGAAAGTGGCCGTCTTCTCTCGGAGGATTCACTGGAGAAGAGAATGGACTAGAGCCTTTCCAAGGCTATGGGAAGGTCATTGATCACCAAAACAATCCAGGGGGTTGTGAGTTTGAATGGAGACCCAAATGGTCCCATTTCCACCTCCTGTTGACAAGCTTGTAAACTGGAAAAACTGGATCCAAGCACAATCTGTCCCCATGCAGAACTATCTTAAGGCAGGGTGTTAGGCAAAAAGAGCACTGGGAAGGGATCAGAGAATCCCTGGACAATGGCTCAGTGTGAATTCCCCCATTCTCCTGATCTGTAAAATAGAGGGATTTGACTCGATGGCCTTCTATCTCCCCGGACCTCAGTTGTTTCATTTGTAAAATGGGAGAGGAGAGAGTTAGATGGCCTCTTCGGTCCCTGCCAGCTCTGAGCGTGTGAGGCAATCCTGACTGGCCAAACAAGGCCCAGACAGACAGACAGGAAAGGAGAAGAGAATGACTCAAAGGAAAGGCGCCTGTGTCTCAAGGGGGGGCCGCTGCTTGGAACTCAGGGCAGCGAGGCCCGTGGTGTGTGGTTTGGAGAAATGGGGGTGACTCAGCGTGGGAGACATGCATCTCCAAACCCAGGCATTTGCAAAAGGCTCAGGAGCAAGTCTCCCCCTGTGTGAGCCTTGAAGGCCACGGAGACCTTCCCGGCACATCTCCGGGGACGGGCCTCCCACCTGACTCCCCCCCGCATCTTTCACCACGTTCCCATCACCTCAGCTTGTGTAACTGTGCCGGTTCTGTTTCCTTCTTGCTGGGGAGGGAGCCCAGTGATTAATGTACCCGTCAAGCCCAAAGGGAGACAGGCCCCTGACTGATGCTCCAAGCTCTGGATGTGTCAGAGCAGGAGCAGATCATGGGGGGAGACTCTCCTCCCATCCTTCTCCTAGAGCAGACCCTCATTTGGTGAAGAGAAGAAGTCCCAGCAACATTTCCAAAGAAAACAGAAGCTCCCTGAGGTCAGCTTGGGCTCGGTGTTCTCAGCATCCTGGATGTGCTCGGCACAGAGCAGTTGCTCGATAAGGCCCCGTTGTTTGGTGGGTTCCTAGGACAGCAGATTTAGAACTGAAAGGGACGCCCCAAACCACCAAAACCAGCCTCTCCTTCTGAGAAGGAAGAGACAGGCTCTGAGAGACCAGGGCCCTTGCTCGGGGTTTTGCGACGGCCAAGAGACGGAGACGAGCTGTGAATCCGTGCACGCCTCAGGGACCAGCACCGGCCCACTCGGCTTCACTGTCTCTGCAGTTATTTCTTCCCTCTTCCTTCATTCTGGGCCCACTCGGCTTCACTGTCTCTCCAGTAATTTCTTCCCTCTTCCTTCATTCTGAGCTCGTGTTCCTTGAGGAGGTCCCTTCCAGCTGGAGCCTCCCAGCTCCAAGTCCGCCCCAGAGAAGCAAGCAGAGGACAGACCCCAGCGGACTTTAGCGGCCCCATCCCAGGAAGCCAGAGTCAGCTTTCCTCTTGGAAGTCAGCTACCAAAAGGGCAGGACCTGTATCCTGCTCACTGAACTGTCACGGACCAACCCATAACATCTTTTCTTATTGTATCCTTCTTTACCCCGACATGGAAAAATATATTGATTTTCCTCCTCATCTACCCCAGAGACACCAAGGAAGGGGCCAGTACGATCATGGAGCTACTAAGGCTTCTTCCTGCTCCAACATCTGATGATTCCATGTCACCCCCGGGCCTGTTTGGGACAATCAATCACAAAGTTGGGGGACATTATTAATGAGATTCGTGATCCAAGAAATAACAAGGACCCCATCACATCTAGAAATGACTACAGGGGAGAAGTCCAATCAATCATAAAGTGAACAAATGGGATTTGAGCCGGGGTCCCCAGAGGTCCATCCTGCCACCATTAATCCCCCATCTGCAGCCCTCCTTAATTTAGAATTTGTCACATTTTAAATAGGGACAAAGCAAATATTTTCCTTTGAATCGTCCTTGTGCCTTGGCTGTGCCCACTTTAGTGCAAAAGCAGATGACACATTCCCCGTAGCTGTTGCTTCCCCCAGGCTGGCTGATATCCATCAGCCCTATTCTCTGTTCCCCATTCTAGGTAGCCAAGCATTGGTGAAAAAGTCATTACAGTATGGCCACGGGATCCAGAGAGCAGAGCGAGAAAGGACCTCCAAGGGTTCAATCCCCTCATTTTCACAAAGGAGGAAAATAGGGAATGTTAAGTGACTTGCCCAGAATCCCACATGCAGCGGTAAAATTTGCGCTCAAGTTTCAGGGGTTAGACTCAAAGGCTTTTTTTTCCCTCTAATTTACCTTTTAAAATGTTTTTCATTCGTTTTATTTTTAATTTATGCAATAAAACAAGCATTTCGATAACATCACATCCTCGCCAGCTCCGAGTCTACCATCTGAGAGATTCAGTGCTTGTCTCAGCGATGGACTTCACCTCCATGTTGAAACCTCAGTCGGGGATCCCTCCAGCTCAACAATGTTCTTTTAGAGACTGGTTCTCTTTCCGAAAGGCCTGGAGAGACTTACAGGAACCGCTGCTGAGGGAAGTGAGCAGAAGCAGGAGAACAGGGTACGCACGGATCGGGTGGTGATCGGTTCTGATGGACGCGGCTCTTTTCAGCAACGAGGTGATTGATTCAGGGCAGTTCCAACAGATTTGGGATGGAAAAAGCCATCTGCGTGTGGGGAGAGAACCAAGGAGAGCGAATGTAGATCAAAGCACCGAATTTGCACCTTGTTGGTGTTGTTTGTTTGCTTGTGTTTTTCCCCTTTTGATCTCATGTTTCTTGTGCATGTGACAAATCTGGAAATGCGTTTAGAAGAATCGCACGTGTTCAACCTTACTGCATTTCTTGCTATCTCGGGGAGGGGGATGAGAGGAAGAAAAAAAAAATGGAGCCCAGGCTTTTGTAAAGGAGGATGTTGGAAACTGTCTTTGCATGTATTTGGAAAAATAAAATGCCATCAGGAAAAAAAAAAGAAACTTGTTTTCAGCCCCCTATCATGTCCCGAGAGGGCGTATCTCTGCCACTGGCTTCTCAGGGACCGTCCTCAGTCTTACTCCAATGAGAAGGTTGAAAGGCTGAAGTCAAGCCCTCCCCATCACCTTTGAGAGGAAGAAGTGGATAGAATGCTGGGCTTGGTATCAGGAGGACTTGAGTTCAAATCCCACCTGGGACTCTCATCAAGTCATTCAGTTTCCTCATCAGCAAAATGGGGGTGGAGAAGGGAAGATTAGAGTCAGTGGTCTGTGAGGTTCCTTCTGTCTCTAACTTTGTGCTCCTATGATCTCCTCTTTTACATTTTTTTTTTTGCTGAGGCAATTGGGGTTAAGTGACTTGCCCAGGGTCACACTGACAGGACGTGTAAGTGTCTGAGACTCAGGTCCTCCTGACTTCAGGGCTGGGGCTCTGTCTGTCCCCTGCACCACCCAGCTGCTCCAATCTCCTCTTCTTGAGTCCAGTGATGAGGGGATCTTCCTCACTGTCCCATTGTATCATGGATCCCAAATCCTCTCTCCCTCTGGCTGTAAGCATGCTCAGGTTTCTCCTGTCCCAGAACACACACACCCTAAACTCTCTTTTTCTTTTCCCCTTAACTCTTAAACTACCATAAAATCGCCCCCCTCCCTCTTTCTCATAACTTATGTAGTAGCTGCCACACAAAGCACTGGCCTTGGAGCTGGATTCAAATCCTGCCTCAAAAACTTATTAGCAGTTGACTCAGCAAGTCACTTAACGATCCTCAACGTGAGCCTTCTCCTCGAGGAAATTGGGGTAATAATAACACAGCCCCCAGAGCCATGAGGAGGCCCAAGCGAGACAGAGCATGTGAAGTGTTTCATAAGCAGGAGAGCCACCCAAGGGTTAGCTGTCGTTATCACAGGAAGCAATGTCCACTCATTGATTCTGGCCCCGGGTCGGCCCTCTTAAAGGTCTCCAGTGACCTCCATACCCTGCCGAGGCAGGGGCCTTTCCTCCACTCCAGGCCCTCCCTGCCCCATATCGCCATCAATCACCGCCTCCTCCTCCCATCCCCCTCGTTGTCCTTCTGCTTCTCTGACTATTTATTTTCTGTCTCTCTGGCGTGCGGTATAATGGCGAGGGCCCTGGACTTGAGACCTGAATCCATCTTGCTTCAGACATGTGCTGGGGGATTCTGGGCACATCGCTTCCTTCTTAGCCACAGGAAAGGACCCTCCGAGACCCCTCCCAGCCTTTCTTTCCACCGGTACCGGCTTGAGAGGCTTTGAGAGCGGTAAAGGTCTGATCCCAACAAAACAACACAGCCCAGTGTGATAAAATGAGCCTTCTGCTGAGGAGCAAGAGATCCGGGCTCTGCTCTTGGATTGCTGTGAAGTGACTGTGTGATCTTGGGAAAGTCACATTCCTTCTTGGGTCACAAACACTGAGAATTATAACTTGGCTAAGGGTCACATTATATTAAAATGTGAATTTTAAGAGAAGACAAAGATGAAGCCATGTTTGATCCTAGGAGTCAAAGGTATTTGTTGAGCCAGGGGATGAGAAAGAAGACCTGGTTAGTCTTGAAATTTAAGAAAATCAGCTTTTTGGTGTCATGGACCCCATATGGCAATCTTTTAAAAAATACGGACTCCTCCTCAAAATAATATTTTTTATTATATATTTTTATTGACAAAACATATGCCTGGGTAATTTTTCAACCTTGACCCTTGCAAAAACTTCTGTTCCAACTTTTCCCCTCCTTCCCCCCACCTCCTCCCCTAGATGGCAAGTAGTCCCATACATGTTAACTATGTTAAAGTATATGTTAACAGAATAATATTTTTAAATATTAGAAGGAAATGCTCAATTTCAGTGAGAGGTTCAAAGATGCCATTTTTCTCATATGCTTTCTTACCCCCCCAAAAAATGTTAAGGTTAAGAACCCCTCCCTAGCTGAGTAGCTGTGGAATGAGGGAGACTTGAGGCAGGGAGAATAATTCAGAGGACATTGGAAAAATCCATCAGGGAGGCAATGAAGGCCTACGCTAAAAGGACGACTGTGGACTAGCAAGAACGGAACATACTCAAGGGAGAAACGTGGAGGGAGAAAGCAGATTTGGTCATTTATTAGGTATGTGGGGGAAGAGAGAGACGTTTGAGATGATTCCAAGCCTATGAATCTGAGTGACTGGAAAAATGGTGGTGCCCTTGATGGAGACAGGGAAGTTCAAGAGGGTTTGGGAGCAAGAGAAGGCAAGGAGATGTGTGACGCAAGCTGGAATCCGTCCGCGGCTGCTCATCCTGGACTCATTTTGCCCCACCTTAAATGGAAATGGGGGAAGCAGGGCTCTCACTCACCAGTCATTGGTGAAAGACCAGGGCCCCCCAGTCATAAAGGGATCTGGGTGATCACTTTGCCCTGAAAGAGTAGAAATACAGGGAGGGGGGGGGTTCAGGTTCTCAGGGAGTATCTGGGCAGCTGCTACAGAAGAGGCCTGGATAGGGTGTAAATCCCCTAGAGTAAGAGTGGGGAGATTGAGAACCTGAACAGCGGAGGGAGGGGGTGATCTGGGGGAGGGCTGTGGGAATAAGGAGAAAGGTTGTGCCGGAGATCAGCCCACGACCGGCTATCAAGAAGAGTGGGAGAGGATCTCATTCTCCACTCTGGTGGGTTGATCCTATACCCCTTAGATCGCACCATGGCTGATCCATTACTTGGAATCTAATCCAATATTCTCAATGGAGACATGAAGAAAATGAGGTTTATGGGTTAATGGAATCTCCAAGGTCACCCAGGTAACAAATTCAGGATTTGAACCCAAGTCACCCGGCTCAGAACCTTCCACAATGAAAAGCTCCTCCCTTCAGGACCCTTCTCTATCCCCTAACGAGTAGACGATGAGATTGATTTTTAACAGGGCCATCCAATTATGTCAATGCAGGCTCCAAACCTGCTACATTTCCCAGCAGGCTCTAAGCGCTTTCTTCCCAGCAAGAGGGGACTTTGGGCTCATTCCAGGAACCAGCTTGGGTCAGTCATCCCCCCCCAAGTCAAGATTCCTTAAGTCTCTAAGATGTCTGACACATCCCTGCTCCGTCTCCTCCTTGCTCCCGCCGCCTCGGCCTTTTAGGAGGGACCCGAGGGAAAGACCGGAATTTTAGCTTTCACCCTGCTGCAGACAGACAGACAGACAGACAGACAGATGGTCCCTGCTCCGGCACCTACCACGCTCCAGTGCCTTTGAAGGAGATTTAATGCTTGATGAACCTGACAGGTTTCGCAATGGGCCCGGCGCTGCTCGATGACAGATGAAGAAAGAAAGGGCCTCTTAGTGGCGCTGAAACAAAAAAGCAGGTGGTTCTCCCCCAAGCCTGGCTCCCCGGGTCCGCGGGTTGTCCCTTGAACTCTGGGTGGCTCTGTCAAAAGCGCTATTACATCCATTTTACAGAAGGGTGCTTGGCGCAGATGAAAGGTAGAGGAGAAGAAAGGTACATTATTATACACTTTTTCTTAAGCCTATGATAAGCTTCCTCTATTAGGCCATACATCTAGTCACATAAAATAGATTTGTGGACTCTCACCAAGGGAAAGTCGTGTTCTTTAGCTGGAAAAAATGGCTCATTTTTTTCCCCTCTCTTCCCCGAGTAACTGATGATCATGAATTTTTCACCCAAATGTCACCACTAAAGATGTCACCAGCCCCACTGCCCTAGAGAGTTTATGATCTCCCTCTTGAATGGCGTGTGTGTGTTCTGGTATGATAGCAAGCTCGCAAACCAGGAGTCAGGAAAAGCTTGACCCTAATCCATCCCAGCCCTGCCTCCCACTCACCCCCTTGGGTGGGAGCTTAGGCAGAGTACCAACCCTCTCCCCAGACCTCAGTCTCCTCATCTGTTTGAGTATCTTTTATTATTATTATTATTATTATTATTATTATTATTATCATTATTATTATCATTATTATTATTATTTTGCTGAGACAATTGGGGGTAAGTGACTTGCCCAGGGTCACACAGCCAGGAAGGGTTAAGTGTCTGAGGCCAGATTTGAACTCAGGTCCTTAGGATCCTCATCTATAGAGAAAAGTGCAAAATATCAGCCCAGCCAAATTCCTAACATTACTCTGAGCTGGTAGGAGCAAGAGCTGGAATTGGAAAAGGAGGAATCTGGTTTCTAAGCCCAGTTCCACCATTTTCTGTCTCTGGAACCTAGAACAGTTTCTTCATCTGAAAAATAAAACTTAAAGCTGATGACTTCAAAGATCCCTTCCCCCTTCGCATCTGGGATTCTTGAAATTCTCTGATCCTTATGTAAACAGAGGGTGTTGATGTTATGTACCAGGTGTTGTGCTTCCCCGGGGTGGCTAGAGGGCCCCTGAGGGTGGATCCCTAAAGACCCTTTCAGGGGATCTATTTGATCAAAACTATTTTTATAAAAATCCCCAAATGCTATTTGTCTATTAAAATATTCTTCCTTTTCCCAACTAGATAACCACGTATGGCCAGTTTTTCCTTCAGATACTTCAACCAAAACAATAGATTGCCACAGATTGGACGCAGGAACAGATGTGAGAATCCAGCTACCTTCTCTTAAGTCAGACATTAAAAAGATCTACCAAAAATATGTAAAACAATGGTTCTGAGGATTTTTTTTGTTTGTAAAATAAAGTTACTTTTCATACAAAAAAATTCTTCATGTGTACTATGTAAGAAATTGGCTAATTATTATTATTATTATTTCTAATAAATGAACAAATTATTTTTGAATTTCTGATATGATAAATATTGGTAGATAGACGATCCACACAAACAAAAGCTCTTTGAGTTCCTCAATAATTATAATTATAATATATATTATATTGTAATATATAATATATATTATAATTATAAAAATAAGTAAAGAGTACTGGCAACAAAAAGTTGGAAAACCACAGACCAATAGAACTGGGTTTTTAAATAAGCAAACAGATTTATAGGAACATTGCCATCTTCAAAGTAATCACCTTGCAAAGTTGTTCACTTATTACACTGAAAATGCTTATTGCTCAAAGCATTTTTTGAATTCATCTTCAAAAGAACATGGCACTCGACAAGAGAACTATATAAATATGTATACATATATTGTATCTAAGATATACTTTAACATGTTTAACATGTATGAGACTGCCTGCCATCTAGGGGAGGAGGTGAGGGGGAAGGAGGGAAAAGTTGGAACAGAAGTGAGTGCAAGGGTCAATGTTAAAAAATTACCCACGCATCTGTTCTATCAATTAAAAGCTATAATTAAAAAAAAACTTTTAAAAAATTAAAAAAAGAACATGGCACTCGACATCAATAGTTTGCCAGCTCCCTCTTTAGAAGGAAAACTCTTGGCAAGTAGCAATTGTTTCATTTTCGTATTTGTCCCTCCCGTACCTAGCACAGTGTTTGACATGCAGTAGGCGCTGGTTCTTGTTGATCGGTTGATCAACAACATGGAGATCCAGCAGCGCCTCCATCTTTGACATCCAGTCTTTACAAAGAATTCTTCTTTTGTCACATCTCCCGTGATTCTCCCTTTGAGCTCTCCCACCTAGGTCATTTTCTATGCCCCTTGAAGTCAGGATCACGGGACCATGAATCATAGGGGCAGAATGGCTTGTAAGTAAGGCTATAAAAGATCAAGTGACTTAGCCAGTCACACAACTATAAGTGCCTGAAGTGGGACTTGAACCCAATCCTTCCTGAAACCCACTCAAGCATCTTATTTCATTTTATCTTGATTACAAGAAGACTTGAATCACATTTCTTGAATTGGACTGAATTGATTCCCAGTCCTGCAGTCCCACTGTGGAGAAGGAAAGAAGGAAAATCTGCCAGGAAACGAATTGACTTCAGCCCCATAGATAGCTCCAGAAATCCCCCTTCCTCCGCGAAGCCTTCCAGATCTGATTGTGAAGGAGGCTCCTCTTGGCTCCATCCAGTCTGCTATGCAACCCGCCTTGTTCACACCTCTAAACAAGAAAGACTTCACTTCTCCTCAAATACAGAAATGTCAACACTCCCAATCTCATCTCTTAACACACTTGTTCATTATCTTTACAGCCCTACCCACATATCCTCAGCTTTATCTGTGTTCATAATAAAAATAACAATAATCACTCATTATTCATCGACTGCTCTCTACTCAGAAATCACTCTCCCATACTGATTGCCCAAAGAAAGCCTTTTGTGATCATCCCAGCAAACCCCCAGAGAAAGGCTGGCTCTGGGATCTGAGGATCTGAGTTCAAATGCGGCCTTTGACCCTTGCTACCTCCGTGACCTTGGGTCTCCCTTTCTTGGTTCAGGACATGAAGACAAGGACCAGCTAGCTTCTGATATGATCCTGTGAGGTAGGTTAGTGAGGATATAATTAACCCCATTTTACTGGGAAGAAAACTAAGGCCTGGGGACTTGCCCAGAGTCATGTTGCAGACATGTTCACAGCCCCAAGGCTTGAACCATGAATCCATTCGTGAAGACTGACTCCCAGCATTCTTGATCTGAGCAGGACAATGGCTACCTAGTGCTGTACAATGAATGGCAGGATTTTAAGAAATGCTTTTTTTATGAGGATGAAGAGAGAGGAAGAACCAAATGATTTCCTGGGGAAGGGAGGAGGAGGAGGATGCTATCTAGCCGCAGCTCTCTCTACGACATGCCTCATTTCGAGTTCCTGCGTTCGATGCCCTGTTTGCTCAAGCCCCACCCAGCCTGGGCTTGTGGGCACTTGTACAGCACTGTGATTCTCCCGCATGAATCAGATGTAGGATCACACCCAAGTTACCAGCGCTGGAAGCCGGCCGATCCTCCATCCCATCGCCTTTGTCTTCCAAATAAGTTTCTCTTTTATTGCTTTTTAAATGATATCCAAAAGACACAAAGAGAAGTCGAGTAGGAGTTTGGGAGATTGTTAATTAAATGTTTGGAAAGAAGCCGGAATATAAAAAGATCTAGTGAGATGTTCCATTTGGAGGCCTGATCGTAAGAACTGGAGGAGAGCTCAGGGTTCAGAGTTTGAAAGAGGAAGGAGTTAACCTCCACCCCCACCCTCACTCCCCCAAAAGAGTTAAGTGTTTGGGGCAAGGTCATGGCTGGGATTCGAACTCAGTGCTTTGACCCCCAAGTCCAACGCTCCTTTGCTGAACCAAGGCTTCTTCCTGACACATCACTATCCTGCTTCGTATTATTAACTTTTTATGCCTGTAACTTTCCTCTCTTTACCTAGATTGCATGTGCATCTTGAAAGCATGAACTATATGTCCCGGTTCTTCTGTTAGCCAGAGTGGACACCGTGGGACTGGCCATTCACTTCTTCATCCGTTCAGCCAATAAAGAGACATTTGCTAAATGCAGGGAACGGTAAAATATGATGAGGCAGCTAGATGGAACACTGAGCCTCTGAATCAGGGAGTCCAAATCCCATCTCAGAGAATTACTAGCTAGGTGACCCTGGGCAAGTCAGTTAACTCTGATTGCCTCAGTTTTCTCATCTATAAAATTAGTTGGAAATGTAAGTGGGAAACCACTCCAGGGTTTCTGCCAAGAAAACCCCAAATGAGCATAACAAAGAATAGGGCACGATTGAAATAACTGAACGACAACAACAACTAAAATATTATCTCACTTTGCATATGTTTCCCATTTAAGTAGAGATGTACCGCTTGGGAACTGCTCCTCTCCCCATCCCTCAGAATATAAGTTCTTTGGGAAAAGGGCTTTTTTCTTTTCATCTTTGAATAACCAGTAGCTTGCACATAGTCAGCACTTAATAAATGCTTGTTAATCGATTGGATGAATGAATGACTGTGGGAGACATGAAAATAATGAGACATGGTTCATGTCCTAAGATACACATACAACCTAACTGAAAAGATGAGACTTGAAAATATTAAAAAGTGGAATAATAATATCAGGCAGACAGGCAAAGATCTTTGTTGTTCAGTCCTTAGAATCGAGTCCAGAAGATGAAGGGAAAAAGGAACAAGCATTTATATAGAGTCTATTATGTGCTTTCCAAATAGCTCATTTGATCCTTACAACAATTCTGGAAGCAAGGGCTATCATTATCTCCATTTTACAGTTGAGGAAACTGAGGCAGACATGGGTTAAGTGACCTGCCCAGAGTCACACAGCCAAGGAAGTATCTAAGGTCAAATTTGAATTCAGATCTTCTGACTCCAAGCCCAGTGTCCTACACATTTATATGGGAGAGCAAGAGAAATGATCCGAATAGAAATTAATTTGAGAAAGAACACTATGAGATGGGATCAGGGAGAGACCCCTGCCCAATTCAAGAATCAGGGAAGGTTTTATAGAGAAGGTAGCATTTACACTAGATTATTGGTTAAATTAATTGACCAAGGCACTTAAACAAAGATGGCTCCAAAATTCAGTGTGAAAGTCACAGTGTCTTCTCCTCTAAGGTATTTTTTTTACACTGTATGTCTATGATATTTCACCTTAGCTGTTAGAATAGAAGCTCCTTGAGGACAGAAATTGTTTCACTTTTATCTTTGTATCCACAGACCCAGTACAGTTCCTGGAATATGGCAGAATTAATAAATAATAATAATAAATTAATAAGTGTTTGTTGATGGATTCATTCATTTATTTTCTATATACTCTGGATATATTTATATACGAGCATGTTGTCTCCTCCATTAAAATATAAACCCCTTGGGGACGGGAATTGTCTTTATAATCACAACAGTTAGCACTCTGCCTGATCCGTAGTAGGGATTTAATAAATATTTGTTGATTGATCAATAATCATTTGATTGGACTTGGAATCAAGACATCTGGGAGTCAAATTCTGGCTAGTAGCGTCATGACTTGAGACAAATTAATTTAAGTTTCTGAGATTCTATTTCCTGCACAGACATGGACTAAATGACTTATCTAGAAAGTCCCTTCCAGATCTCAATGCTAATCCTATAAAAGGAGATCTATATTGTACCATCTTACTTGGGAAAGTTTCCTGCCCTTTTCCAAAACTTTCACTAATAATACCTCCCATGCATGTGTAAATTATTCTCATAATAATTATGTAGATAAAAAATAATTATGTAGAGATAGAAAATTAGTTGTAGAAATGGGGAAAACATCCTGTTCTTTCGGTAGCCTTCGTGAGTGGCAAGAAAAAGTAGAAGACTTTTCCCAAGAATCTTTTTTGAATACTTGATGAAAATACAAGACTTCCAAACATCGGGTAAATCTAGAGAATTGATGTCACTATCCTCTTAAAATTAAACACAGACTTTTGCTGATGCTTTTTCCATCTTTGTTTTCTTTTGTGTCATTTCCATCTTCATATGGCGTATTAGAAATCCTAATGTGATGGCTTTACTGTCACTGAGTGAGACAAAGACTTGTTCACAGTTTCCTCATCTATATAATGAGGGAATTGGACTGGATGGCCTCCAAGTTCCCATCCAGCTCTCAATCTATGAGCCTATAGAAATCTTTACAGAGATTTCCCATTATATGTCTGTTCATTGTTCTCCTTCCAGTTTCATCCTTAAATGCCCTTGGGACAATTTGACTTAGCTAGTTCTCTTGCCAAGCTTCTTTAAATTTGTTTTTCCTCTGTTGCTTCTCAATGTTTTATGAGGTGATAGTGTTCAAAACCTTCCACCATCTTCCATAAAATTTTGTAAAGCAGTTTGCCTTCTAACCTGGTGTTGCCCTTGGCTGTCCAGTAGCTCGGCTTAATGAGATCAAAAATGTGTGGTTTCTCAGTTTCTCGACTCTTTCTCTCTTCCACATAACAATTCAGATTGAGTTAACAACTAGTTAAATGTCCTTAGGAACCATGATAGTTGGTGTCGATGTCTGTTCTTTGATTCATTTCCTAATTTTCAGCATCAACAACTTGTTTAAAAAGGCCGGGTTAGAGTTGTCTCAATTGAACATCATATCTCATTTTTAATTTTTTAATTTGGTGTTAATTTTAATCTTTTCTCTAACAAGTTGGTACCTTATGTACAGAAAACTACTTTGTTAATGATTCTCAGATCAATCAACTGTTGTTTTCTAACTATTAAAATATAATATTTTTCACTTTTGTGGCACCCGATACCTCCCAACTCCTTTCTCAAAGAAATTGTTCACAGCATATAAACATGAAGCTTCTATGGGTTTATAATCTTTCTTCTTTTTTATTCATGAAAATGTTTTCCAATGGTTACCATTCCCCCCCCCCATGCTGACCTTTGCACTGAAGTCATTAAGTATCAGAGCACATGTTGATTTAATTTGCGGGGCCTTATCAGGTTTTTCAGAGAATTTCTTGATCTCCTCACTTTCTGCTGCAGATGTTAGCATACAAGTTCCAATTATCTTCATGATTTTTTTTAGTTAGTTTTTTTTTTTATATTCTTATCATGATCTCTGCAAGAGGAAACTACCAAGTATCCCATAAAACAATAGATTTCCTTGCCTTTGGATTCAGAATAAAAAGGCATTTCATCAACTCCCTTATTCATTCCTCCAAGGAAAAACTAAGTTATTCCTTCACTGGACTCCAATTTCCTTTTGCCCTTAACAATCTCATTGTTGTTAAGTGGTGTCCAATTCTCCATGACCCCCACTTGGGGTTTTCTTGGCAAAGATATTACAATAGTTCACCATTTTCTTCTCCAACTCATTTGGCAGATGAGGAAACTATGGCAAACAGGTTTAAGTGACTTGCCCAGGGTCACACAGCTAATAAGGCTGAATCTGAACTCAGGTCTTCCTACTTCCAGGCCCACTGCTCTATCCACTGCTCCCCCTAGATGCCCCAGCCCTTAATAACAGCTAATATTTGTACAATGTTAGGAGATCTGTAGAGCTCTTTACAAAGCTCATTTGATCCTCACAACAATTTGGGGAGATAAGAGCTATTATTATTCCCACTTTTTACAGATGAGAAAACCAAGGCTATTTGAGGTAAGTGATTGGCCCATGGTCAAGCGAGATATTTGCAAAGTACTCTGTTAACTTTAAAGTGCTATACAGTTTCAAGTATTATTATTATCATTATCATCATTATTATTATTGTCTGAAGAAGGATTTGCCCTCAGCTTTTCCTAACTCCCAAACCCAATGCACTCTCCCCACTTTTTGTCTTCTGGCTTCATTTACAGTGAAAATATAAAAACTGATATGATTCATTCTTCCCAGTGCTGCGTCTCCTCACTGTTTCTTGGTCAAAACTCTCCTATTTAGAGTACCGAGCCTATAAGTGGTTATAGACAATTTTGAGATTATCTACCTTTTAATATTTCCCTTCTCCACCACTTTACTGCCATCACTGTAATCACAGACACATTGAACAGAGAATCATTTTATATTTTTCCTGAGATGTTATGATCTAATAATTAACCTTCAAGGGGCCAGAGTGATGATGATGAGGTTCTCCACATATATCTAGGCTGATTTCAGGTGCCAGGGCCAGACCTGAGTCTCTCCAAAATGGGGGACCAGAGCTTTTCCTCCACTGGCCAGTTTGTGAACTCAGAATTACTTCCCACGCCAGAATGAGGTCACCTAGAAGAACTTGGTGAAGGTTTAATGGGGGGAAGAAGGAATATGTCTTTCTCTTGAGCTAAAATTGTTTCATGATCTTCCTCTTGCCTTCTGGGGTCAAATGTCATAAATCAAATCAACGAACATTTATTAAGTACTTACTATGTGCTAAGCAATGGGAATACAAAGAAAGGAAAAACAGTCCTTGCCCTCAAGAACCTCCCATTCTAATGGAGGAGACAACAGCATCTGTGTAGTATGAAATAAATATGGCATAAATGAAGAAGGAGGTGATCTTGGAGGCAAGGCACATGCCGTGTGGGGCGGCCTTTTTCAGAAGGTGGGATTTGAGCTAAGTCTTGAAGGAAGCAGCGACTCCACCCCGGAGCTTCTAAATTTTCTCTTCTCCAAGTTGAATCTCCCCAGTTGCCCAAACTGTCCATATATGGCAGAGTTTTCCAGATCTTTAATCATCCTGCTCACTCCCTCGCAATGTTTTCTATTATAATAAAGACTCTCTTAAAACATGATACCCAGGACTGAACACAATATCCCAAATGTGATCCGAAAGAAAAGGAGTCTGGGAGAACGAACACCTTCCAAGGTCTAGACCAGAAGCTCTTCACTTGGAATCCACAGACCATCCAAGAACTTGGATGCAGAAACAGTTGCATTTTTATTTTAATATAATCAGGCATAATAAATATAATATTAATTAATAATGTGAATATAATTTATTGGAAAGCATGCTTCTGAGAAAGAGTCTGTGGGAATTACTTACCATCCTGATTGCCAAAGGAACCCATGATACAAAAAAACATTTAAAATTCTCATTCTAGATCCATGGATATCTTTCCCTTGGGGTGGAGGGAGGAGGAGGAAATGGTGCTATATCTATGCTTTCTAACACTTAGAACACTGTCCTGGAGCTGGGAAGATCTGAGTTCAAATCCAGCCTCATATACTTACTAGCTGTGTGGCTCTAGGTAAGTCACTGAATTTCTGTTGGGGATAATAACGGCACCTATCTCTCAGAGCTATGGGTCTCAAAAGAAAAATTTGTATTTATCTTTCCAGCGCTCAGCCTAGTGCCAGGTACATCATAAACTCTAAATAAATGCTTGTCAATCTGTCACAGGCAGCTGGGGGAGACAGTACATCAGACTTGGAGTCAGGAAAACACAAGTTCAAATCCTACCTGAGACACGTCCTAGTTGAGTATCCCTGAACAAGTCCCATTAATCACTCACATTCTCAGTTTTTTCACCTGTAAAATGGGGATAAAAGTAGTATCCACTTCCCAGTGGTGTTGTGGGAATCAATGAGATAATAGGTGAAAAGTGTTCTGTAACTGATAATAACCACTATATAAATGCTAGCTATTATTATTGATCAATCTATCTATCTATCTATCTATCTATCTATCTATCTATCTATCTATCTATGTAACCCTGGGCAAGTATTTAGCTTCTGTTTGCTGCAGTTTCCTGATCTATAAATGGAGGGTTCAGACTAGAAGGCTTCTGAAGTCCCCTTTCAGTTCTAGGTCTATAATCCTGTGTGCAACCCTACAAAACTTATATCACTTCTCTGGGCCTCAGTTTCCCCATTTCTAAAATGAGGTCTTGGGACCAGAGATCCTTTCCATTTATTCATCCAGGATTTTTCTTCCTCCTTGTTCGACTCCACCCTTTCTCTTTACTTTTATAATTTCCACGATTCCTCTTCACTCAATATCCACTCCATCAGAATTTATAGGTTGAGTCCATAGGTTTCAAGCCCCAAATTTGCTTGCTTATTGGAAAGCAATATTGCCCTGATCTAAGTATTTCATGTTCATTCCTATTAAAAAAATAAAATAAAATAACCAACCCGCCGCCATGAAAAAGGTTGCTACAACTTCAGTATTCAGGTGTTAAAATCACCCTCTTTTGGTCCTTTACCTGGGTCCTTCCAGCCTCTGTAATGAGACTTTTGTGTGCCTCATATTTTCTCCTTCCAAGGTTTACTTCTTTAATAACTGAGCAGAATTCTTATCTCTCTCCCCTCTCCCCCGCGATTTTTCCATCGTCACCCCTGACCTTGACCATTCTCAACCATCACTCCTTTCCACTTCTGTCTCCCATGCTCCCCCCTTGCCATCCCATCCCCCCTTCCTGCCAGTGAATGTGATGGCTTCTGGAGGCTGAAACATCTGGCTAATGATGGTGAAAATGCTGAAACGACAGGTTATTTCAACACTGTCATCATCAGTTGGCTATTTCAACACTTCACCCTTGTGCAATAGAAATAATGGGATCTGTCATAAACTTCTCCTGTCCAAATACATTTATACGCATGTGCCCCGTACCGAGAGGGAGGGGTTCACGTTTGGCAATATTACTTGTTGTCTTGAGGGCTGGAGTTTCCTTAAGGTTGTTTTGGCTCTGGAGTGGAAGGCTAGGAAGAGAAATCTCAATGTGTCAGAGAAAATGCCAGAGGAATTAACTCCCAGCGTAATTAGATGGTGGCCAGAGATAGGAGAAAGGGAACATGCTTGAGAGAAGCTAATGTTTCCCCATTCCATTGGTCCATTTGCTCAGTTGGAGGCGGAGGTAGCTTATGACCTCATGGAGGCAACAGATTTTAATCAGAGAAGTCCCCAAGGAGAGCATGTCACCTTTTGCTTCCAATAATGTCATAGGAATTGCTTAAGATGGCCCAACAGGGAAACAACGGGAACGAGGGACACTTGGCCACGAAAGAGTTCAGGGAGCTTTCTGCCATGGATGTGAACATTTTTGTTCGCTTCTGCCCCAAGGATGGGTGGTTGGGAAATCCCAATCTCATCTCCCTTTCTCCACAGTTTGGGTTTCATCTGAAACCCTCATCTGCATGAGATAGCTCCAACCCCAGACACAAATCCAAGAAGTTGACCTCATGAGGAATAACAAGATGGGACTGATTGGGGATATAAGGTAATCTCAATTAAAATTGGGGGTTGGAGATATGGAGGAAGAGGGAAGGGAGGGAAAGGGAGAACAGCTCAGACACATGATCTCATCAATCCCAGGGGGGAAATCTTTAATGGTTGGGGTTGGGGGAGGGAGGTAGAAAGCCCCCCAGGCTCCAAGAGATAGTAGAATCCCTGCCACCAGGTCTTATATGGTAACTCATCCACCCAGATGGGGAAAGCTGATAGGCTTTGGAATACTGAGCAGATAGAAAATTACAGGGGTAAGAATCTCTAATCTTTTATCACCAGCAACTTTCTTATGCCCTGGCTGGGCTGGTGAACAACTCCAGGAAACCAAGTAGGAGAAAACTGAGAAATGGGTAAGAACAATCATGGTGCATCTGGAGCCAGCCCAGATTCAGAATCCATTGCCCTCCCACCACTTGGGGACTCAGAAACCAGTTCACTTGTCCTGCTTTCCAGAGAAATCACTTTAGATTTCTGACAGATAAGAATCACCTGGTAACTCTCACTCATTCCAAGCATAGACAGTGGGAGGCAGAGCTTTAACCTAGAGAAAGAGGGAGGGAGGGAGGGAGGGAGGGAGCGAGGGAGGGAGGAAAGAAGGAAGGAAGGAAGGAAAGAAGGAAGGAAGGAAGGAAGGAAAGAACGAAGGAAGAAGGAAGGAAGGAAGGAAGGAAGGAAGGAAGGAAGGAAGGAAGGAAGGAAGGAAGGAAGGAAAGAAGGAAGGAAGGAAGGAAGGAAGGAAGGAAGGAAGGAAGGAAGGAAGAAGGAAGGAAGGAAGGAAAAGAGGGAAGGAAGGAAGGAAGGAAGGAAGGAAGGAAGGAAGGAAGGAAGGAAGGAAGGAAGGAAGGAAGGAAGGAAGGAAAAGAGGGAAGGAAAGGAGGAGGGAGGGAAGGAAGGGAGGGAAGAAGGGAAGGAAGGAAGGGAGAGAGGGAGGGAAGGAAGGAAGAAGGAAGGAAGGAAGGAAATTTTGTTACTGTGCTTATGATCTTGGACAAGTCATTCAATATCTGAACTTCATTTTTCTCCTATATGAAATGAGGAGGTTGGCCTAGACATCCCAGCCCTAAATCCTTAGAGGCTCTCTGGTCCAATCTTATTTTACACAGGAGGAAACTGAACATATGTGGCACAAGTCTGTGTGTGTGTATACACATGAATATATACCTATTAATACATTTCATGGGTATGCATTGTCTACTGTATATATGTCTACATATAAACATGCACATAAACCATCTATATATTCAGACAAAGATAGACAAATATAACATGTATGTATATGTGCTGTTCAGTCAATTCCAAACTTTCATGACTCCATTTAGGGTTTTCTTGACAAATATACTGGAGTGTTTTCCAATTCCTTCTTTATTCACTTTACAAATGAGGAAACTGACTCACACAGGGTTAAATGATTTATCCAGGGTTACCTAGCTAGCAAGTGTCTAAGGTCAGATTAGAACTCAGGTCTTCCTGACTCCAAGCCCAACAATACTTATTAGCTATATGATCTCGGGCAAGTTTCTTAACTTATTGTCTTAATCCACTGGAGAAGGAAATGGCAAACCACTCTAGTACCTTTAGCAAGAAAATACCTATTCCTGGAAAAAAAAACACCAGGTAGCATAGGAATAAATGAGGTTTTCCTTAAAATGATAAACAACTTCTATCTAAAACTATCAGCAAGCATTATAAGTAATGGGGAGAAGATAGAAGCATCACCAATAAGATTAGGAGTAAAACAAGGAAACAAGGATTATCATCACTATTATTCAATATTGTACTAGAAATGTTTGCTTTAGCAATAAGAGAAGAAAAGGAAATTAAAAGAAGTAGAGAAGGTAATGAGGAAACAAAACTATCATTCTTTGCAGATCAGGTGATGGTATACTTAGAGAATCCTAGAGATTCAACTAAAAACTACTTGAAACAATTTACAACTTTAGCAAAGTTGCAGAATATAAAATAAACTCACATAAATAATGACATATCTGTTACCAACAAAGTCCAGCAGCAAGAGATAGAAAGACAAATCCCACTTAAAATAACCGTAGATAATATAAAATATTTGGGAGTGTACCTGTCAAGACAAATCCAGTAACTATATGAATACAATTACACAACACTTTTCACATAAATAATGGTTAGAGCTACATAATTGGAAAAATATCCCAATTGCTCATGGGTAGCTCAAGCTAATAAAATAAAAATTTTAATTCTTCCTAAATTAATCTACTTATTCAGTGTCATGCCAATCACACTGCCAAAGATAGAGCTAGGAAAAATTAATGACAAAATTCATCTGGAAGATCAAAAGTTCAAGATTATCAAGGGAATTAATAAAAAATGCAAACAAATATGGCTTAGCCACACCAGGCCTAAAACTATATTCTAAAATGTCAGTCATCAAAATCATTAGTCACTGGCTAAGAAATAGAGCACTGAGTTAGTGGAATAGGTTAGGTATATAAGATATAATAGTCAATGACTATAGTAATCTACTATTTGATAAAGCCAGCTTCTGTTATAAGAACTCACTACCTGATAAAAAATTCTGGGAAAATTGGAAAATAGCATGGCAGAAACTAGATATTGACAAATATCTTACACTTTACACCAAGATAAGGTTGAAATGGATTCATGATTTAAACATAAAGGATGATATGATAAGCAAATTAGTAGAGCAAGGGATAGTCTACCTGTAAGATATGTGGAAAACAGAGGGATTTATGGCCAAAGAAGAACTAGAGAATATTATGAAATGCAAAATGGATAATTTTAATTACATCAAATTAAAAATTTGCACAAACAAAACCAATGCAGCTAAGATTAGAAGGGAAGAAGAAGCCGGAGGAAAAAAATTACCACTAGTATTTCTGATAAAGGCCTCATTTCTAAAATATATAGAAAACTCAGTCAAATGTATAAGAAGATAAATTCTTCCTCAATATGAATAGGCAATTGTCAGATGATGAAATTAAAACCATCTATAGTCACATGAAAAAATGCTCTAAATCCCTTTTGATTAGAGAAATGCCAACTAAAATCACTCTGAGATAGCACCTTACACCTCTCAAATGGATTAAAATGACAGGAAAAGGTATTGATAAATGTTGGAGGGGGGTTTGGGAAAACTGGGACACTGATGCATTGTTAGTGGAGTTGTGAAATGATCCAATCATTCTGGAAAGCAATATGGAACTGCCCAAAGAGCTACCAAACTATGTATACTCTTTGAAAACTCTTGGGTCAGTATCCCAAGGAAATTATAAAAAAGTGAAAAGGACCACAAGAGCAAAAATGTTTGTGGCAGCTCTTTTTGTGATGACAAAGCATTGGAAAATGAATTAGATACACATCAATTGAGGAAATGGCTAAATAAAGTTATGTGATATGAATATAAAGGAATATTATTGATCTTTACAAAATGGTGAACAAGCCTTGGAAGATTTACATGAACTGATAGTGAGAGAAACAAGCAGAACCAAGAATACATTGTACACAGTAACAGCAAGACTGTGTGATGGTCAACTATAAAAGATGTGGCTCCTCTCAGGGATTCACTAATCCAAGGCAATCCCAATAAACTTTAGAAAGAAAATACCATCTGTACCCCGAAAGAGAACTATGGAGATTGAACATAAGTCAATACATGCTATCATGTTCACTTTTTTTCCTGTCTTTTCCTCCCTGGTAGTTTATCCCTTTTGTTTTGATTTTTCTCTCCCAACATGATTCATAAAGAAATGTGTTTTTAAAATTTTAATATACATATATAATCAGAAAACAATTATAACTAAAAATACCAATTATTCTTTTACTATAGACATATGAAATGCCTATTAATACAAACATATGACTGATGCAATTAGATCTACTTTTATTGCATTTGATTTTCTCAGTATTGTTCTGGTGTGAAAAAAATTATAATATTAATACTCAAATTATGATGCCAAGTAAATTAATTTAGAAATATTCTAAATGTTTAAAAATAATATTGGAAGGGATGTGGGAATACTGGGACACTAATACATTGTTGATGGAGTTGTGAAATGATCCAACCATTCTGGAGATTAATTTGGAACTCTGCCCAAAAGGCTATAAAATTGTGCATACCCTTTGATTCAGCAGCATCACTACTGAGTCTGCATTCCAAGGAAATCATGAACAAGGGAAAAGGACCCACATGTGCAAAAATATTTGTAGCAGCTCTTTTTGTAGTATCAAGAAATTGCAAATTGAGTGGTTGCCCATCAGTTGGAGAATGGCTGGATAAAATTATGGTATAGGAATGTAATGGAATGTTGTTGTTCTGTAAGAAATGACCAGCACACTGATTTCAGAGAAGCCTGGGAAGATTTATGTGAACTGATGCTTAGTGGACTGAGAAGAACATCATGCAGAGTAACAGCAAGATTGTATAATGATCACTATGATATTCTTACTTCTCAACAATGTGGTAATGAAAGACAATTCCAATAAACTCGAGATGCCAAATGTCAACCGCATCCAGAGAGAAGTATAGAGATTGAATGTGAATCAAAGTAGGTACTGTTTTTATCTTGTTTCTTTGTTTGTTTGCTTTCATTTCCTCATGATTTTTTTCTTTTTGGTCTGACTTTTCTTGCACAACATGACAATTGTGGAAATACATTTAAAAGGATTGTACATGTTTTTTAAAAAAAGAAAGCTGCATGGACAGTCTAGGATCGTGAAGAATCAGCCCTACTGAACAATAACACACATGATACATATCACAGGAGTATATTGTTGTAGCATATGACATATTGCATACATGTATAAACTATTTATATATACATATAGGTGTGTGTATAAAATCTCACATGTATACACACACACATGTACCATTTTCCCTAATAAAATATGAGCTCCTTGAGAACAAGAACTGTTCCATTTTGAACTTTATAATTCCAATGTTTATTCTGTAAATAGAAATGCTTTTTCACCCATTCATTCATTTGCTCACATTCATTTGGCACAAGATGAAATGGCTGAGGAAATAAAGGTCCAATCTTGGAACATTGATTTATTAAACAATGCCCACCAATTGTCCTCAGCTTAGGGCTAGATCCTGAATAGAGGGGAAACAGATTTTTAGATGTTAAAAACAATCAAATTGGTTTAAACAAGTAAAACAATTAACCAGCATATAACATTAGGTTAACTGATTCCTAATTGGATGAAAGATTAGGGACTTTCCAAATTGGGAGGGAGAGAGCAAACAGATGAGATTTCTTGAATTCAGAATAAAAGGTGTCCCCCACCACCACCTCGGGCGTTTGTGAACAATTCAGGGAGCACAGAAAATCTGATCAATATGGACCCAGTTTTCCGATAAGACCCATGGGTTGCTTGAGATGTACAACTGTGAGAAAACTCTCTGTCAATCTTTGGTTCTGACTGGGTTTCTGGTCAGCAAGTTAAGGGTTTCTAAGCAGCAGGGAGAAGTGGTCCAGCTTGCCAGCTGGGCAGGCTTGGTTCAAACAATGCAATAAGGTTTTCTCTTAGTTGCCACAATTAAATATCGTTGCCACAATTAAAATTCTCAGAGGACAGAAATTGGACCAGACCCATAATTGAATAGAAAGGAAACTGAGCTCACTCCAGAACTGAGTCTCAAGATGGAGTCATTGTGATTCACTCAATCCCCACTACCGCCTGGCTGCTCTAATCCCTTCAGTTACCTCAATAGTAGACCTTTAATTAATTGACTTTCTCTTGGAATAAAATATAAGCTTGCTGCAGGCAAGGGTGCTCCATTTTGTTTCTGTACCTATGGCCCCCGCACAGTACCTGACTAGGGGTACCTAATAAATGCTTGCTAATTGATGCATTAATAATGCTAGGATCACTGTTTCGAAGGAAAACACTAAGAATCTCCAGTGTAAGGAATATTCAGAAAACCCAGGACTCCCAAGATTCACAGGGACAAAGCACGTCCCCTTTGCCCTTGCAAAGCGAGCTAGTCTTTCTGCCAGAACAGATAAGCAAAGATTGCTTGCTGAGGGGCCGAGATTCCTGGATCCAAAGAGATCTCCCCCACTGGCCCGTCGATGATGTGGGAAACTTTCCCATCAAAGATCCATTGCTTTGGTTAACGCATTGCTCCTTATTAAAATCCCCAAGTCTGAGACCTGACCTATCAGGCAGCTTCTCTAACCTGGAAAGAGTCTATCAGAAGAATGGGAAGCCACCAGTCAAGCTGCATTTGGACCTACTATGGACCAGACACCAGCACCAAGGGTCCCTTTGCTCAAGGAATTTTCTCTCATTGGGGGAGCAACAAGCACATAAATGGATATTTGCAGGAAAGATTCTAGGGCCTGGAAGCAGCAGCAGCTTGGGAGCATCAGCTCCAGACTTGTTGGGGCTGGAGCAGGAGGAGGCCCCTAGAGACTCCCTTTGCCCCCTACTCCATTTTGCCAAGGTGTGGTGGAAGGCAGGCTTGGCTTTGGCCCAAGCTTTGCAGAAGGAAGAGTTATAGATCCCTGACAAGCCTCCTGGCAGGGAGAAGCTGCCCTCCAGGGCAGAAGCCACAAGTCCTTAGGGTGCCCCCTGAGACTGTGGCAGGAATCACAGCCGCTGGTGCCAGGATGAGCCTGGAGATGTAAACTCCCGGGGGGAGCTGGCAGAGGCCACTTTGTCCACGTGGGATTTTTCATGAGCATTCTTGCCCATTCGGAACAGTGCCCAAGGGAGCAATAAATGGGCCATCCTTCCCTTGTACCCTCATGCCCCACCATGGAACATCTGCCTCCGGGCACATATGAGCCCTGCTTCCCTTCCTTGGTTCGAGGGAGATTTTCCTTCCCATCAGCACCAATCAAGCAAGAGCTCAGAAAGTCCCTGTTCCACACCCCAGTTCCCTTTTTTCCCCTCTTTTTTCCTCTTCCTCCTTTTTCTTGTCCTCCTCCTCCTTCTCTTTCCCTCCTTCCTTCTCCTTCTCTTTTTCATTCTCCTCGTTCTCCCTCTCTTCTTCCTTTTTTCTCCTTTTCCTCTTCCTCTTCCTCTTTTTTCTCCTCCTCCTCCTCTTTCTCCTACTCCATTTTCACTCTCCTCTTTCTCTACTTCTTCCTCCTTCTCTTCCTCTTCCTCCTCTTCCTCCCTTTTCTTCTCCTCCTCTTTCTCTTTCCCTTACTCCTTCTCCTTCTCTATTTCATTCTTCTCTCCCTCCTCTTTCTCCCCCTCTTTCTCCTCTTCCTCCTTCTCCTCCTCCTCACAGCAGAAACGGGCCCCATCGCCTATTTCCCAAGCTCCGGATGGCATGATCTCTTAACGCATCTGCCTGTTTACATTACCCAAATGCAAAGCAGCTTTGTTTATGGAAAAGACCTATTTTGGTTCCACATTTTCTCTCTCTGCTCAGCAGACTTCCATCCAGGATGGTTGCTCACTTTCAGGAAGAAGCACTGAGGCACCACAGCGCCTGGTCCCTCTTCCAAAGCCAACTCTGCTTTGGGAGGAAAGTGGGCACCTTCCCGAGTGGCAGTTGGGGCTCTGCCGAAGAACACACGCTACAAATGGAAGCTTCCTATCTCACTGCCAACGAGGCACCCAGTTGAGCTTAGCAGGGGACTGAATTAAGGAACCTTCGAGATCCCTCTGGGCCAGTTTAAGGAGCAAAGAGGAAACATGCCCCACCAGATGTCAGCACCCAGAGCAAAGCTACAGCTAAACCACCCTAGTTACAGCGCTTATGACCTCTAAACTCCTTTTGAACTGTGGTAGTTTGTAAACTTGTGAAACACTCCATTCCTTTCTCAAATAAGAGGCTACATGGGCAGGAAGAAAAAGCCAATGGGTAGAGTCAGCCCAAGTGCTGGAGTTAAAGTCCACCTTAGAATCAAAAAGACTTGGTTTCACGTCTCAATTCTAATTCTACTTGAGTGACTCTAGGGGTAATTCCAACTAGATGGACCTCAGTTTCTTCCATATGTAAAATGAGAGGTTAAATTTCTTTCCCTTTCAGCTCTAAATCTAAGATTTTATGGTTTAGCTACAGAGAATAATTGAATGTTTGGGAAAATATTTATTAGGGACTTAGTGTGGTTAAGCATTGGGGATACAAATTGTTGTTGCTATTGTTCAGTTGTTTTACTCCTGATTCTTTGTGACTTCCTTGGGATTTTTAAAGAATGAAACTATACGTCCAAGGTTAGTAAGTATCGAAGGCTGGATTTGAGCTCAGATCCTCCTGATTCCAGGGCCAGTGTTCTGTCCACTCCACCATCTAGTTGCCCCACTTTGGGATTTTCTTGGCAAAGATACTGGAGCAGTTTGTCTTTCCTTCTCCAGCTCATTTTACAGATGAGTAAACTGAGGCAGACAGGGTGAAATAACTGTCCAGGATCACACAGCTAACAAATATCGAAGGAGATACTGATACAAATAAACAAAATGATCCTTGCCCTCCAAAAGCTTACATTCTAATAGGAGAAGGCAATACATTTAGGGTAGTGATGGCAACAAAGACAATGTTCTGGTCCAGAAAGTCAGAGGTTCTTTCCAGATCTGAGCCTCTGATCCCAACCCTTAGGAATTTTCTAAAGGATTCAGTGGTAACAGAAATGGTAACACGCAGGACACAGAATGGATCCTTTTTGTGCCCAAAGGGGAAAATAGCAGGATTCTGGGTTAAGAAGGATGGAGGCAGGTACAATTGCATTTCAGAGGACGATTCACAGTCAGTGTCTCTTTAGGCGATATGTAGTGAGAGTTCTTGACATTTTGTGCTTTGGGCTCCTTGACAGTGTCCATTGTAGTTGATGGATCCCTCCTTAGAATACTGACTGTTGCCTATATTCATAACCAAAGGAAATTCTCAATTTCCATCAAAAGAAAGAGAAAATTAAGATGTAATTCTTCCATCCAAGTTCACAGACCTCTGAAATCTATCCTTGGATCCCAGTTTAAGAACCTCTGTCTCACAGGAACAGGAACAGGAAATGACTAGAGGAGAATGGAACAAGAGTCTGGGAAGGAGCAGTGGAGCTGAGAGAGTGGCCCAACATGGAAAATGAGGAGAAAGCAGCAACTTCAGGTATTACCATTCCCTTCTCCACAGCAGACCCTTACAAGTCCCAAGCACATGAAAATGTCATGAGATACCCAAGCAGGGGATGTCTGGATCAAGGGGGGTTGTGGGGATGAGTGATGAGTCAGAAAGGGAAGAAGGAGGAGAAAGACATTATGAGTGGCGTCCAATGAGAAGGAAGTCATGTTCCTGGTAGCCCTTGGCCAAGGCAGCAATCTGTCTCCCAGATGCTTGCACCTATAAACACAGGCGTAAGTCTGCCTTGTTTAAACTAGGGAGACACTAAATAAAGGAGGCACTAAGGTACATTTTTTTAAAGCGATGGGCATGGAATGATGGGAACTAGCTCTATCATTCATTCTCAGGGTGAACCAGCGCACACCATATCCTCTCTCTGTGACTCAGTTTCCTTTTCTATAAAATGAAGGAATTAATCTAAATGGCCTCTCAAGTCTCTTCCAGTTCTAGAACCAATATTATGATTTCGCTTAAATGCAAATGATTACTAGGGACTATCAAAAGATTAAAAGGGTTGTTTCTTTCAGATACTCCCCACGGACAAATAAACTGCTCTGCCAGACTACAGGATACTCAGGAAAAGTTATATCACCGAATAATCGTAAATTGAGCATTTAGAGCTGCTAATGACTTGAGGGTAGCTAGATGGTACAGTGCCTAGAGTTCTGGACCTGGAGTCAGGAAGTCCTGCATTCAAATTCATCCTCAGACATTTCCTAGCTGTGTGACCCTGGGCAAGCACCTCCACCCTGTTTGCCTCAGTTTCCTCATATGTAAAATGAGTTGGGAAAGGAAATGGTAAACTACTCCAGCATTTCTTCCAAGAAAACCCCAAATGGGGTCAAGAAGAATCAAGAATCTCACTAGCTTTGTGACTTCATTGTCCTGGATCCTAGTGTCCTCATCTGCAAAATCAGGGAGGTGGGTTATTCATCACCTAAACTTTTTAGGGAACACTGTGAGCCAAAAATAATGATTCTGGAGTGAGAAGATCTGGGTTCAGATTTCCCCACTGATATTTACTCCCTGTGTGATCATGGGCACGGTCTTTAATCTCCCCATCATCTGTTTTCTCATTTTTAAAAATGACAGAATTGGACTAGACCTCAGAGATGCTTTCAGTTCTAGAATTATGATCCTTTGGGCTCTAAATCCATGATTCCCAGTTTCTGTCTGACAGTATCTATGTGTCTTTTTATCTCTTTTTCTCTGTCTCCTTTCTGTCTCTCTATCTCATGTCTTTTTCTGTTTTTCTGAATGTCTCTCTCTCCTTTCTATCTGTCTCTCTCTCTTCTTTCTTTCCCTGTTTCTCTCTCTGTCTTTCTCTTCTCTGTGTGTCTCTATGCTGTTGTCTCTTTCTCTCGATCTCTCTGTCTCTCTCTCTCTTACACACACATATACACACACATACACAGAGTGATATAATCTGCCTCTACCATTTTCCATCTATAAACAAGGAGCACAAATCCTATACCTTAAAAACCAAAGCAAAATGGATCAAGTAAACAGTCAGTCAGTCAGTTTATATGCATTTAGTGAGTGCTTACAATGGACAAGCTCTATGGTAAGTGCAATGGATGCAAAAAAAAGCAAAAAAACTTTCTTTTTTGTTTGTTTGCTTTTTTGTTGGGGAGACAACAGTGTACATCCCACATCTATTCAAAGTAACTGGGAAGTCATCTCAGAGGAAAGGCCTGGGGCAGGTGGAGGAGTGGATGCCCTCTCCCATGCTGTATCAGCAATAAGACAAGAGAAAATGAAGTAGTGATCATTGCCCACAAGGAATGGATCATCTGGGATAAAAGATACCGGGGACGCAGCTCCGGAGAATAATCCACCCAAGAAGATGTTTGTCAAGTTTATGCAAATTGGGGCTGCTGACCGGCAAAGCTTCAGGAGTCCAGAGAAGGACTCAGTAAAAAGATTGCACTTGGACCCACTGGATCTGCTGATCATCTTCCCATCATTCAGCTTCAGCCGGGCAGCTGAGAAAGGGGGGATGTTGAGAAGCACCAAATGAGACCTGGGACAGCTGTAACATCACATCTCACCTATACTTTCTTTTCAGTGCAAAGTCTGCTCCAGGCAGACTGATCCATTCCCTATTCCACATGCATACTTAATACAAATGGTTGTATTATATGTATTGGGAGTATTACCAGCTATGGAACCCTGGGTAAGTCACTTGACCCTCTCTGCCTCAGTTTCCTCATCTGTCAAATGAGCTAGAGAAGTGAATGGCAAACCCCTCCAGGATCTTTGCCAAGAAAACCCCAAAAGAGTTAAACATGACTGAACAACAATAACAACAACATTGGACCATATTGTATTGTATTCCATGGGACATCCCTGTATACCCTGAGACATCCAGGCAACAGCAGTCATGGAGCTCACCCCCATTTCATCCAGTTCCTACGGGATATGCAGAAGCTCTCCTGGCTTAGAAGGAGAGGGGAAAGCCCGGCTGGACTGTCAGGGATCGATGCTTCTGCCGCCAAGGCTGCTAATACGCCCTCCGTGCCCATGTCCCCAGTTGGAAGATCTGGGCTTCTTTCCACTGGCGACTTTCATCCACCAAAGGGGATATTGCATATCAAAGCCTGCCGTAGCAGCCACTTCAGATTTATTAACAAAGCCATTGAAAAAACATTTCCAGAGGAATAAATCTGAACCTGTCAACTCCCTCCAATTCTTTACTTATCCAGGTATTGATTTTTGTCTCAGAGATTTAAACCTCTCAATTTGTTTCATGAGACACTTGTCGAACTGAATGACAAGGAAAAAGACAGCGATAGATATTTTCCGTAGCAGTCTTAAGCAGAAGTAAAGAGCGTTTCTTTGAAATCGCTCTTCCTCTTATGACACTCAGGGAATAATATTTCCCACAAGCCGGGGTGGAAGGCTGTTTGATAAGGGAGGTCCAGGCGGGCGGCTGCCAGACCTGCCACAGTCTTTCTGTAAGAAAGAAGCAAAGTTCATGTGCAAGATCTCTCTGCCCTGAGCATCTGAGAAACTCCTTGAATTAGATTTTCCTTTCTGCTGGTCGCTTTCATGTCAAGGCACCATACAGGTGGTCCTAGTAAGGAAAATAGCCACTTTTATTCCTCCATCAACTTAAAAGACCATGGGAGTTTTTTCCCTTCCAGTACCTCCATCTGCCATTTTCAGTGGGAACTGAGACCTTGTTTGGTGATTGAGTGGTGATTAAATGAGTATATATCTATCTAACCCACCGCATACAGTCGCCCGGGCTTCCGGCCGTGCTATACATCCCATCTAGTGTGTCCATCAAGGCCATCTTGACATTTATCATTGCTTCTGGAAAGGACTTGTTATTTCCTGCTCTATGATGCTACTACTGACACCTCAAACCAAAACTCTCTTTCCTGCTCAGCACTTCTCCTTTGTACAATGTCTCTACCTATTTGGAAGTAAGCTCCTCAAGGGCAGACATTTTCTCATTTTTTCCCATGGGTGGCCCCAGGGCTTAAATAATTTATTTTCACTTATTTGCTACAGTCTTCTCCTTAAAGATCTCTCTTCATCTATTCTATATGTAGCTTGTAGTTGTCTAATTATTTATATATTGTCTTCCCCATCAGAATATAAGCTTCTTGAGAGCACTTGGGTATCTATCCACAGAACTTAGCACAGTGTCTGGTATATAGTAAGTGCTTAATAAATGCATGCTAATAGTGTAGAAATGATTACTAAAGGGAGACATCCAGCAATCTTAAAGAATTGGATGATAGGAAGAAAAGAAGGGTTAGTCACTTCCAAATGTAAAAGGAAACAGTAGCCAGTGTTCCCTGTTACCTTGTGGCGTCAAGGAACATCAAGGCAACAGCCGTCCCAGACCCAACATGGTAAATTGTTCTCCAGTGGTGCATTAGGAGATTACTTGGACCTGAGTCCTAAAGTATGGGCAGCATGGACAGAATGAAATCTATATCACTCAGTGGGATTTCCAAATCAATAAAGTCACGGAGCAAGAACTTAATATGCTCCAAATCACTAATGATTAAAGAAATGAAAATTAAAGCAACTCTGAGGTTCTACTCCATATCCACAAATTGACAAAGTTGGATCCAAAAAATGGCAAATGCAAGAGAGGCTGTGGGGAAACAGACATTCTAGTGCCCGATTGGTGGATCTGTGAATTGGTCCGGCCATTTTGGAAATCCATTTGGAACTATACTCCAAAAGGAACTAAACTGTGTATACCCAACGGTATCACTTCCAGGCTGATAGAGAGTTCAAAGAAAAAAGGGGAAAGACTCATATGTAAAAAATATGTATAGCTTCTCTTTTTGTGATGGTAAAGAACTGGGAACAAAGGGAATACTCATTCGAGTGAATAAATTATGTCATATGAATGTAAAAGAATAGTTCTGAACTGTGAGAGATTACGAAGGGGATAGTTTCAGAGAATTCTGGGAAAACTCATATGAACTGATGAAGACTAAAAGGAGCAGAACCGGAGAATAATTTGTACAATAATAACATTATGGAGAAAAATAACTAGGAAACATTCGAGAATTCTGGCTAACACAATGACCACCATGATTTCTGAGGAGCAGAGATGCAACATGCTTGCCCCCTCCTGATGCAGAGGGATGCAGATTGAAACCCACTCTTTTTAAGTGTGGCCAATGTGGGACTTTGTTTTGCTTGAATATGTATATTTGTCATGTGGGTTTTATTTGTGTTTCTTCTTCAATGGCAGGTGCCACTGAATAAATAAAGGTGCTAATAACAATACGAGCTAACATTATTATAGAGTAATCAGTAGGTAAAAGTCCATAGCATATGCATGTCAGGAAAAGAGGGATTTCTGACCAGGTGAGCCAATGCTATGATTGACGTCCTTCCTCATGTATGAGTTTTAGGTGTTTGGGGTTTTTTTCTGCGTCATCCTTCAAGATGAAAGGAATCCAAGGGTTTAGGTTTCACTTTTGTGTACGGGAGCAACTGTAAATATGTCGCTCACTTTGTCTGAATGGGATCCCAGAGCCAAGGAGCACAAATATGGTTGCAAGACCTCCAAGGGAATTGTTTGTAGATATATAGATGTAATGAGCTGAAGCTCTAGTTGATGCACTGAGGTCCCAAGCACGTGAGGCTAGATAGTAATTGGACCAAACTCTATTAATATATATGCTTGGAGAAAGAATGGCCCCCACCCACTCTTTTGTGATGTGTTGTACAGGAAATGACGATTTGGGTGGGTGGAGGCAGAGGGGCAGATAGAGAGGCGGAAGAGGCTGTCGCAGCTGCTCACATTGCTAATCCCCCTTCACCTCAAAAAGAATAAAGATTGAAGATTTTCCCTTAACCTGACTTCCTGATTTTAAAATACGCGGTGATCACATATACAGGATGCCTCTAAATGCGTTGCAATCTGCACGTTTTATAGTGAGCTCTCCTCCTCTCCTCCACCCCTTTTCCCCCAAGACAGGCCCATCACGTGCCCGACTCTATGGCATAAATTCATCCCTGTGAAATGAATGCATTTCTGGAGACTGTATCTCCTAGTGGATGGTTTTGCAGCAAGATGAGCAGTCATGTTTACAAGCGTCAACAGCAGTAGCCACAATGACAAGACACAATACTAAGAAATGAATTTCAATCAAACAAGTTTAAGCAGAGGTTATAAAGGATTTTCTAATTTTAATTGTCTGGGACTAAGGACTTTAAATTAGGACCCAGCAGAGGCCGCCGAAAGACAGATTTCACCTGGGGACCCCCTTTCTGGATTTCGTCGGCTTTGTTTAGCTGGGTTCTGTGGCTCAGAACTTCAGCAACGGAATAAAGTTGCTGCTGTCTTTTCCTTGTCAAGGAGAGGCTTTCCAGTCACTGCACTCTAGTGAATGGAAGCAGAAACCCAAAAGACGTCAGCAGAGTACAGAAACAATAAAAACCAGCGGAGCTTCTGAGCCAGGACAACATTATACCCGGTTCAGAGACTGACTACCTGCCGGGAGCAACGTACCTCACAGAGACAATGCAAAAATGAAATTTCCAGGAGAGAACAGCAGAAAATAGAGCTGGGATGTCATTAGGGAACATTAACAGCCCTACATTACCTCATCCACAATAATAACACGGCCACAGATATTCCTATCGTGTGACCCTTGAAACATGCTCCCTGTTTGCATGTTACTTATGTATGTATCCCCAATTACATACGTGCTCTTTATTTTACCCCTGCCGATATGGTCATCTGTGGGAGTAGGACTTCCTTGGAGATCTCTGCCATGCTATTAAATTAAATGTAGTTTGTTTTGAACTGATGCGTCATCTGGCAAGATGATAAAAGTAAATGCATCATTCTGAAGAGGTATTGGCCAATGGAGTGCTTTGAATGGGAGGCAGATTTCCCAGCTATGAAGGGTTCTCAAGGTGCTACAAATTCTTTGTTTGATCCTCATGATACCATAAGGAGCACAAAATTATAACTCTCCTGTTATCGGTGAGAGGGAAAATGGCTGGTCTACTCTTACCCAGTTAAGATGCAACAGGTCCGGTATTCAAAGGCAGTCCTTCTAGACTCCAAACCTAATAGGACTGACTATAGGAAGCCACCTACCTCATTCTCCTTGTTCTCCTGGTCAACTTCAAGGTGACTGTCTGGGAACTGGGACACAAGCAAAGACCATGGACTAAAATGACAATGAATATTTGAAAATACAAATAAAAGGGCAAAGTATGGGATTCATTACACAGGCTTATCCTGACAATATTGTGGGTTTGGTTCCAGACCACCACAATAAATATCACCATAAAGGGAGTTACGTGAATTTTTGGTTTCCTGGTGCATATAAAAGTTATGTTTACATTATACTGCAGTCTATTAGTTGTGTAATAGTATTAGTCTAAAAATTAATCTGCCTATCTTAATTAAAAAATACTTTATTGCTAAAGAATGTTAACCATCATCTGAGCCTTCGGCAAATTCCTCGATGTTGATGGCTGCTGCCTATCAGGGAGATGGTCGACTGAAGGTCAGGGTGGCTGGGACAATTTCTTATAATAAGACAACAATGAAGTTTCACTTAAACTTGAACTTGAAGAAAGTTTCTTCCTTTCGATTGAACTTTTAAGTGCTATTGTAGGGTTATTGATTGGCTTATTTTTAATATTATTGTGGTTCTGGGAATAGGGAGGAATGCAAAGAGAGAAAGATACAGAGATATAGACAATGAGACAGAGAGAAACAGAGACAGACAGAAGCATATACAGAGAAGAGAGAGATACATACAGAGATACAGAAAAAGACACACACTGAGACAGAGAGATACAGAGAGAGACACACACAGAGATACAGAGAAAGACAGAGACACAGAGAGACAAATAGAGACAGAGAGAAAAGCCTGTGACATGAAATGTAATAAAATGAGATTTGCCTGTATATGTGATCCAAGGCCTCCTACAAGCAAAATTTCATTTGCTCTCCTAACTTTCATAAGATACAAATAAGAAATATGCTGAATTATCCCCATTTTAAAGAGACAGAAATCAAGGCACAGAAAAGAGATTTACGTGACACTATCTAATGAGCCGATCACAGATGCAGAGGAATGAATCCCAATATTTTTGCCCCGGATTCCTAGATTTCTCTGTCCACCAGCCATCCTACAGCTATTTTTGTGTACAGCTACCTGTATATTGTAGTCACAAAAGGAAAACACCCAAGGCAGTCGAGGAAAGCAAGTGCCCGACAGATACAGCAGCATAACTAATTCCCTTTCACCTTGAAAGCAACAGCATCCGTGAGTAATGAAGCTGGGTATAAACTATTACCCTCCTACCTCATCATCTGCGGGCACAGGCCGTGTTATTTTACTGCCTAAATATTTCACTTGGATTTGGTGATTCAGGAGGCAAGGGCACAAAACACATCACCTGCTTTTGACCTCTTTTAACTTCCTTTCTTTAAAAGTCCAAATCAGCACAAGCTTTAGGGAGTATCGAGCTCACAGAGATTTGAAATTATTCGGAATATATTAGGAAAGCGATAGTTAGGAGTCCCTTATGAAACACAACTGGGTGATTTAAGCGTAATCAAGTCAGAAAAATATTGATGTCTGTCTCCCAATTATCAATGGACTTCAGAATTAAAAGGAAGAATGAGTGGAAGAATAGAACAGCAGGATTAAAAAGGCCTAAAATCCAACCTTCTCATTATAGGTGAAGAAATTAAATTGAAACCCAGACAAAAAGCAGTGTCTTGCCTAAATTCTTCCAGCTAGTTAAAGGCAGAGTTCAGAATCAGATCCACATCTTCCCTTCCAGGGTAATAGTTTTTGCGTGACCTCAGAAGCCATCCCGTGCAATTTGCACCTGAGGGAGACTCCCTTTTATATTATCTCAGACAAGAGGTCATCATACTTCCTTGATGACCTCACAATCATCTCCAGAATTAACCCATTCCACCCTGGAACAGCTCTAATTCTTAGGAACTTTGTTTTTCCTGGCATTAAGCTTAAACAAACTTTTTGACAACCTCGCCTGTTCCTGGTTCTGTCCCATGACACTAGACAGGACAAATCGATACCTGCTTCCATAGGACAGCCCTTCACACACTTGGGGATGGCTCTCCTGCCTCCCTTAAGTCTTCTCCAGGCTAACTGTTCTCTGCCCCATTGATCCCCATTTGGCAAGGATTCATCTTCATCCTGGCATCTGGACGCTCTCCACCTTGTCAATGTCCTTCTTAAAATGTGATAGTCATAACAGATCGTGACGCAATATTAGATTCCTCAGCAACCAGATAAAAATTTCTGTTTTAATAACAATAATCATTGGTACATATCGTTACTTGCTGCCATAGGGTGAGTCCTGTCTCCCCCTGAAATTTTGGGAGACTAAAGTCTCAGGGTCTTTTTATATTCTCTACAGGGTTTGGGTCTGATCATTCAGTTAGACACCCTGTACCTGGATCCCAGTAGTGATGTTATTTTGTTCCTCCTTGAGCAAGAATGTCAATGCCCAAACAGGGCTTAACAGCGGTACTCATAGAAGGAGTAAAAATGTAAGTTTCTTAATTAGTTGCTTTAACATCCACTCTGAGAGATGGGGAAGGAAGCCCTTTGTAAGCCATGAAGCATTCTGAACACACTAGTTATCATCATCATCATCATCATCAATGTCACCATCATCATCATCATCAACAGCTGTGACTTGGTGGTCACTAGTAAAACCAAGCAGGAATAGTTTGTCCCAGGAAGACAGTTTGTATCTGGAGTCAAAGACTCAAATCTCCACCTCTGGTACTTATTACCATGCGGTCATTTCCCCTGTCTGGCCCTCAGTTTTCTAACCTGTAAAGCTGAACTGAGGATCTTTTCCAGCTCCAGGCTGGTGAGCCTTTGCTAGAGTTTTATTCGCAGATCAAGGGATCCTAGATTTAGAACTAGAAGGGAATTGTTCCAACTTGCTGATTTTACAGATGAGGAAACTGAGTCCCAGAGCAGTGAAATCAAGTCCAGTGAGAACCAAGTAGTAACAGAGGAGGAACCTGGGATTCTTTAAGTCCCAATGAGGCACATTTTCTGCCCCATAACATGCATGTTTGCAACTGTAGGCTCTCCAAAGAGCCTTAATGTGACTCATTCCATTCAACCATCTAGAAGCTGGACATTGATACATATCCTTTCCTTGCTTTCCTTATCAAAGGAGGACAGGTTGGGGAAGACTGACGAGTCCTCAGAGATCTTCAAGAAGTGAATAAACGCCTTTCCATCCTGCTCAGTTTAGACTTTCTGCCACCTGATGGCTTCTTTCTTTGTGATTGTATTGTACCTCCCACCGTGCTTGACACATAGTAAGTAATTAATAAACAATTGTTGATTGACTGTCTTGATTCTAAGACAAAGATAGAGATGAGAATTGAGTACCTTTCCATTTCTTTTCTGTTTTCCCACAGTGAAGCCCTGAAAATCACTTGTCTCCTGTTTCAACTATATTCCCAATGTCCCAGAAACTCAACTTCTTCAGCACACTGCAAGTCAGACCTTCCGAGTGGTCCTGGGAATCCCCACGGGCGCATTAACCCCCTGGCTTTGGTCTAACCCAAGCCCCAGTAAGAGCTCTGCCACCCAAGTTGAATTTAGGAGTCTAGTGACTGAGCCTCAGGCTTCTGTGCTCAGAGAGACCAGCCAGGTATATAATCAGACAGCTTTATATGGTAATTGAGACTCACCTATTATATTTTGAGAATTTGGTCTCCAGCTTCTCTCTATTAACTGAGTTCTCCTTTATCCAAATTAATTGGAGGAAAGATCTAGTAAGTCAGAGCTTGGCTTAGTGAAGCACATGAATGGGAAACCCGGCTCTGAGATTTACTATGTGACCCTGGGAAATCTCCTTCACCTTTCTGAGTCCAGTCTATAAAGTAGGGATAATGACACTTGCATGACCTACCTCCAAAGATTGTTGGGGATAAAGTGCTTTGTAAACCTTAAATCATGATATGGAGTGAGCTGTTATTATGGAAATGTCATTTTCTATATTATTTTCTGGTACATACAGCAATTAACATAAGTGCTAATAAGTGTCTCCCATCAGTCCTATTTTGATAATAGAAAACGTTATATGTATAACCTATATGAGATTGCTTGTCATTTTGTGGAGGAAGAAGGAGAGGGAGGGAGGGGGAAATGGAAATCAAAATCTTATAAAAATAAATGTTGAAAACTCAAGAAGAACTTTAAGACCATGTGACATGAGTTCCCTCTCTTTCCCGTCTCCTTCCATACTCCAAATCACCATTAGCCACCATCTTTTATTTTGCTTCAATCTCAGAGGATGGGGTCAAATAGTCTATTTATGCTCTTAATCTTAAATCTCCTCCTATTTCCAAAAGATCAGTCTTTTAATCATGTCCTCTTTCTCTTTAATTTCCATCCTCTTCTTATCCATGAACTCTTTTTCTGTTATCTACAAATGTTCCCAGATTTTTCCATCCTTTTACTTGAGTTTTCTCCCTTTGGGTCGGATTTTTCTTGTACAACATGGCAAATATGAAAATATGTTTTTTTTTTATATTGCACATATTTAACCTATATTAATTGCTTACTGTCTTAGGGATGGAATTGGTAAGGGAGGGAAGTAGAAAAAAACTGGAACACAAAGTATGATGAATGTTGAAATGTTGAATGTTGAAAACTCTCTTTACATGTATTTGGAAAATAAAAAATAAAATAAAATATACTAAGAAATAAACTTTCACTTGCCCCTACTATCCCCTCAAGCTATCTTCCCAATTTTTCTCTCCTTTTCACAATCAAACTTCTAATATGTAAAATATATGAAGACTTTCCTGAATTGATGTAGTGTGAAGTAAGCAGAACATCTAGGTCATGCAGTGGATAGAGCATCAACCCTGAAATTAGGAGGACCTGAGTTCAAGTCTGGTTTCAGATACTTAATACTTCCTATCTGTGTGACCCTGGGCAAGTCACTTAACCTCAACTGCCTCAACAAAAAAATTAAATAAATAAATTCCTTAAAGAATTAAGAACTCTGATCAATTCAAGTATCAGTCATGATTTTGGAGGAAGGAAGAAAGAAATGAAAGAAGGGAAGATTTATGAAGTTTGCATTGTGTTAAGCGCTTTGCAAATATTTATTCATTTGATCCTCACTAAGAGGTAGTGCTATTATTTTCTTCATTTTACAGTTGAGGAAACTGAGACAAATAAAATGACTTGCCCAGGGTCACAAGCGAATATGTGTCTGAGGTAGGATCTGAATTCAGATCTTCCTGACTTCAGATCCAGTATTCAAACATGTCAGGTACTGTGCTAAATATTGGAAATACAAAAAGAGGCAAGAGATAGATCTGTCCTCAAGGAGTTATATTCTCCAATTTTATTGGCTTCCTTTGTAATATATATTTAAGAATTGTCACTTTTGAAAGACCATGGTAAGAACTCTCAATACAACTCAAAAATGATCAGCAACTTCTATGTATGATCCCAAGTTGACAGATTTTTTTAAACAAATTTGTTCTCTTGGGTAGGCTAAATATAAGCATGACAATCTTGTTTGTGCCCTTCAAAGAAAATTGGGAAGTGATAAGTTCACAAATGTGAAGTCAGTCGGAGTAAAAGAAAAAGTGGAATCAACAAAGCTTGATTGTTTGGTGGCGAGATACTAGAACACAAACTCTCTCTAATGATTGTCTCCAGAGGCTCCTTCTGATGGCCCAGCAAGGGCAGCAGTGTCCCATTAGGGATTAGCTGTGGTTTCTCCAAGCCCACCGCAACAGACCAAGCAATGTCACTGATGCTCGTCCAAGAGCCCGTGAGCTTGTTTACAAGGGCACAGTTGCTCACGGGCTTTTTCCCCCCTTTCATTTTTAATGAGAAACAGAGTCTATGGGTCCTCCTCCGCCTCTGGAATTGGACAATTACACAGGGAGCTGCCTGCCAGGAAGCCTGACCCTTCGCTTCCCAAAAAAGCATCTCCAGGTCCCAGAGCTGTCCATGAAAGGGTCGGTCCAGAAGTCAGGTGGGGATTGCACGGCTTGGTGGCAGTTGGGACATCATCATGTGGGGATCAAGACGGAGGAAAGGGAACGAGCAGCAATGACCTATTTACCAGTGCCAGTATCAAAAACAGAGTCTTAGTGACCCTCAGAAGGTCAAGCCATGGTAAGAGTGCTCAGTTCCATGGAAAGAAACCATAGATGTGGACTAAGGGATGTTTTAAAATGAATGTTAATGATATCTTGCTTTCCCATATTGCCATGATTTCCAAATATAATCCCCTTTCCTCTTTCCCAGAGAATTTATAATCTGAACCTTAAGTAAGTAGCAGATTTGATAAATCAATCTCATTCTCTAAACTCCAGGGAATGCTGATACTTTTCTCACTTATATCATTCATTCATTCATCCATTTGACATACATTTATTAAACTCCTAATATGTACAAGACACACTGATGCCTTCCAAAAAAAATTCCCAGGAAAACATTTTACTCCCACTCTCATCAAACCATTTTCATCCCCTGCCTTCCCAACCCAATAACTTGTTTATTGGGATGGTTATTTATGAAAACTAGAGCTCTTTATCTGACCTCTGTGCTTGTAAACCACCTGTGACTCAGATTTTCTGTGTGACCTTGGGAAAATCACTTATCTCATTAGATTGTAAGCTCCTTGAAGACAAGGACTGTCCTTTGCCTCTTCTTGTACTCCCCAGTATTAGCACAGGCTTATAGTTGTTATTTTTAACCCATTTCAGTAATGTCCTACTCTTTGTGACCCCAGTTGGGTTTAATTCTCTCTCAGCTGAATCTCACAACAACTCCACGTGAGGACACAAATATATTATTGCACCAAATTCGTAGATATTATCCATTTCATTGAATTTAAGTGACTTTTCCTTGGTTCAACAGCATCTAAGTATCCAAGGCAGGATTGGAACTTAAGGATTTCAAGAGTCCTAATGTTACTAATTCATTCATTATTAATGATTATTCATTAGTGACACTCTGCTCCTCTTTTCTTGGTGGACTCCACCTAACCAAGTTCTAAAGGGAGAGCTGAGCTAAGTTACACACAAAAGTTCTAGAATAAGGAGAAATGTTTCTGAATAGAGAAAGACCTTTGACAGATTGGTTGTCAATTCAGAATTAACATTATCTCTAGCTGCAAAGATCTAGCATATCTAAAGTCAGAATCCTCGTTCATCCCATCAAAACATCGGAAAGATCCCACACTTTTTGGTTAACTGCAAATGAACAAAAAAAATTAAGTGGGACATTTTTATGGTCCTTATAGGACTCCTGAGGCAGTATGTGCACCAAGTACAGATGGATTATGAAGCTATCTATGCAGATATGATCTTGGAACCCATGATCACCCTATTCACTCTTGCTCATCTTGTTCACTCTTCTCGGCATTAGCTACAGCTTAGCAATGTTCTTTCTATAAAAATATGTGGCATCTGGAATCAAGAACAGTACTCCAGATGTGTTCCAAACAGGGCAGAACAGCACAAGAACACTCTCATCCCCCCAGTGCTGGGATTTGCTGTCTCTCTGAACCCCAAAGATCAAACTAGCTTTCATGGTTGCTACATCACACCAGAAATTCATATTAAACTTAAAAGTCCAAGATTTTAGTTTTTCAGAGACTTTTCAGAAAACCTTCTGAAAACCTCATCCTATATCAGCAAAAACAAGATCTTGAGCCTAAGTGTTAGACTTTATATTTTCATACACACACACACAACACACACACACACACACACACACACACACACACACACACGTCCTAGAAATAATGGGGTTGCCTTAGATTCTTTCTCTACTTTTTCCTTCCTTCTTTGATTTCTTTCCTTTTAAAATTTCTTTCTTTTTCCCTCCTTTCTTTTTCTTTCTCTTTTCTGCTTTCTTCCTTTTTTAATTTAAGAAACACCAGAGAGAAAAGGTGAAGAAAGAGAGAAGAAACCAAGGTAGAGAGAAAGAAAGAAGAAAGGAGGAAAAAAGGGGAAAAGAGAAAATGGGAGAGAATAAGAAAGAAGAGAGATGGAGAAAGCCAGGGCAGAGAAAAAGAAAGAAGGAAGAGAGGAGGAAAAAGAAAGTGGAGGAGAATAAAGAAGAAAAGAGATGGAGGAAGAAAGGGGAAGGAGAGAAAGGAGGCTGGAAAAAGAAAGGGAAGAGAGAAGGAGATGAGAGGAAGAGGAGAGAGAGTGAGAAAAGAGAGAGGGAAATAATTTGCATATACAAACTAGAACAGTAGGAAAAAATACAGACAAAAACCATATTTTGCTCCTACTCTCAAGGAATTCACAGTCTAAAGTATAGAAATCTTTCAACATGATACTTTCAAATATTCCCTGCCTGTTTACCTAAAAACTTCTAGTTAGTTCTTTCTGTCCATTTTAGAACTGTTTTCAATAACTCAGTTTTCATCTCATTTTTTTCTTGACAATATTATTGCTATTTCTTCCTCTTCTAAGATAATAATTAGTCATGTAAAACAAATACACATATTTTCCATGCTCAGATGTGTATGTCTCATTTTGGTTAGATTTCTATATTTATAGCCATAAAATTGGTATCCTGTTATGTTCCAACTTTCTAGCCAGTTGAGCTTTTGGAGCTCCTAGTTTTGTAGTTCAGTGCTCTAACATGTTTTGCTATCAGCAGTGTTCTTAAGCGTGCCATTTATACCTCCAGCAAAGTCAGTAATGAAAATATTAAACGGCACAGAGTAAGGGTAAATCCAATTTCAATAGAAACAGTGCTCCAAATTAATGTTGAATCATTGATAGCTGCTCTTTGGGTCCAGCCAGTCAACCTAACCACACCCACCTAACCATCTGGCCAGCATCTCTCCATGTTGGTTCTAAATTTAGCATGAGACACTTTGCAAAACTTTGCTCAAAATCTAAGTAAACTCGATCTATCGCATTGCTTTTAGTCTAGTAATCCTGTCAAAACAGGAAATTGGATTCATCTGGTATAACTTGCTCTTGATGAGGTCCTGCTGGTTTGGGGGGATCACCACTTCCTTTTTCAAAATGTTCACTGGCCATCCCTATAACAATACTATATGTTCTAAAACTTTACCAGAAGTCAAAATCAAACTCACTGTCCTGTCAATTCCCAATTCTCTTCCTTTTTTGGGAAAATTGTTGCCATCACCATTCACTCTTTCTTAAATCTCTAGCATCTCTCCCATTTCTATGATCTTTCAAAGATCACTAGCGGTAGCCCAAAGATCGAGTTCGCAAAGTTTCTAGCAAGCTGGGATGGAGCAATCTGAGCCTGGCAGCTTTCGGTCATCAGGGGAAGCTAGGTATGGTTTCCTTATGTCCCGTTTTATTTTGGGTTTTAACCACCTTTTAGCCATTTTTGTTTCATCTTTTTGACATAAAATCACATCGCAGCATAGGAAAAGTTGAGCAAAATAAGACTAAAGGAGTTCTTCTTTATCTTTATCTTTTATATCTTCTTTGTCATTCATTTTTATGTCATGTAAGCCATAAGCAATCATCCTGATCTGCATCTTCCCACTGTACCCAGATGACTCTAGAGGAGAAAGTGAGGCTGGTGACCTTGCACAGCCCTGACTCATTTAAATTCAATTCATTTACATGTCACAGCATCACCTCCCTGATGTCATGATCTTCGATAAAGAACAATGAAAGAATATCATCAATCCAAAACATGCTGCCTCGTGCATTGGCGTTGGGGAAAAAACTGATCTGTTGTCTATTCTCAAAGCTCTCCTCTTACTCTTTTCATATTACAAATTCTCTCTAGAAATAGACTTGTCTTTAAATCTCTAGAAGTTAGTATGCAGCAGGTGCTTAATAGATGTTGAATTGTATTGGACTCAGGAGAAGGAGTCCACAAACTATAACCAATCCTACATCAATAAGGATTTCTTTTACTCAATTTATTTATAATGTTTTTGTTATCCAATCATTTTTTACTTGTATCTGATTTTATGATCCCATTTGGAATATTCTTGATAAAGATAATGAAATGGTTTGTCATTTCCTTCTCCAGCTTGTTTTACAGATGAGGAACTGAGGCAAACAGGATTAAATGACTTGCCCAAGGTCATACAACTAGTAAGTATCCAAGGCTGGTTTTAAACTCATGAAGATGAGTCTTCCAGATTGAGATTTCCAGCTCTGGAATTACATTCACTGTGCTCCCTACCTGCTCTTATACAATAACCTTAGCTATTGTGAGTGTCTTATCACCTCCTACTTTGCCATAAAGAGAAAAGGATTATATTTTATTTATCTCCCATCATCCAACACAGTGCGTTGTACATAGTGGGGACTTCATAGATGCTGGGTGAAAGACTGAAAATGAGGAGCAGGTGCTTGCAAAAAACTCTTCTTTTAGTCTTTATGTGTTAGATCTTTTTTTTAGCCACAGATGACTAAGAACAAAACCTTGCAGTTTGTTCCCCATTTTTAAAAATCTGAAAACCTCCATTTCTCTAACAGACCAAGTTGTTGTAGTTACCAGGCATGCCATTGAACCACACCAATGCGCCCATGGTTTTTGGATCTGCCCACTTGGTTTCCAGGGGCTTGTGGCCAACTGTTTAGGCATGTGGTCAGTAGCCCTATGGAAGCTCTGACATTCAGGAGTTTCCTTATTTTAGCTCCAGTCTTTCACATCAACAAAGTCTAGATACTAGAACAGAATTCCGCAGTCACTGGATGGGCCATGATTTGCAGACTCTTGCTCCCAAAATCCAATACAATCCAACAATCACCTATTAAATACCTGCTTCTCTAATAATAAGCTAAATACAAGATGGGAACCTAATCTATTTTTGAGGATCTGTAATGTAATAAGAGTTAACATTCTATATACTTTAAGGTTTACAATGCACTTTACATATATTTGATCATCACCATCACCCTCAGTTCTATTATTATTATCCCCATTTTAGAGATGGGGGAACTGAGATCAATGGAGATAAAGCGATTTGCCCAGGGTCACATTAACTAGCAAGTGTCTAAGATCAAAGTTGAACTCAGAGCTTCTTGACTTCAGATCCAGACCCTTACTCCCCCTATTCCCATAATAAATAACAATGGTCAGCATTTATGACACTTCAAGGTCTACAAAGCACCATGCATGTAATTCCCACTTTGATTTGTTGCTGTTCAGTCATGTCCAACTTTTGGTGACTCCGTTTGATTGGGCAAAGATACTGGAGCGACTAGACTTAGGATGGAAAATGTCATCTGCATCTAAGAGAGAACTATGGGGATTGAATGTGGATCAAAGCAATATTTTTATCTTATTTTTTGTTTATTTGTTTGCTTTTTTTCTTCTCATGATTTTTCCCCTTTTGGTCTTATTTTTCTTGTACAATATGACAACCATGGAAATGTTTAAAAGCATTGTACATGCATAACCTATATCAGATTGATCTTGTCTAGTGGAGGGACTATGGCTGTGGAATATTGATATACTTTCATACCCCATTGATTCATTTTGCTGACCCGTATTATAAAATACAAGTAGAAAATAACATAATTTTTTTTAAAAACTGCTAGTTTTGCATTTGTATAAAAGCCAAAGAATATAATCATGAGGATTTTAAAAAATAGACAGAGCATCCTCATGTCCAGCAAGATGCCAGCAACCTCTAGGTTTCCAAATAAACAAGTTCCTTTTCAAGATTGTTAACTCCTCGAGGGCAGGATCTGCTTCCCTTGGCTTTGCTTAGCTTTATCCCTTTCACTTCCCTACACATATCAGTACGTGAAGGAGAAAAAAGTGAGTGGAAGTCCTCCAGAAATAGTCACTTTAGTAGAAACACAAAAGAAAGGATCATGTCAATCAAGTAGAGAAAGACTGGCCAAATTTCAAAAGGAGAATAAATGAGGAAAGGGGACAGTGATGCATTTAAGCCAATGGTGAAGACATCACCAAATATATTTTCTTTTGTTCTCTTCTCTTTGCCTTTCTTCTCTACTTTCCTCTCTTCTCTCATCCTTTGGTTCTTTTTAAATTATTCTATCACATTTTATCCCATCCCATCCCATCCTATTCTGGGTATAGTGTTATAAAGAGGCGAAGGGGGGCCCCCAAAAGTCCAGGGTCCAGGGACTCTCTGCAAAAAAGATGACTTACTCAACTTCCACCTAAAACACTTCAGGACTTAGCAGCCACAGTGTTTCATCAGACTCATGGGTCTATATGTGATAAGAGGCAAAAATGAGACTACAAGGTCAGACAACTCCATTCAATTCCAATCAATTCAACCTGGGTCTTCTACATACAAAACAAACCAAGATAAAAGTGGAAAAACGAAGCAGTTCCTGCCTTCCAGCTGCTTCCACTTTATTGAGCAATACAGTATATAATTTGTATTATTTTATTTGTATATGTTTTGTCTATATAATTTGTACATATACAATGTATAAACAAAATAAATACACAATGAAAGGGGTGGGGGAAGGACCAACAAATGGAGGAGTAAAGAAAGGCTTCCTGAAGGAGGCAGCCCTTAAGTAGAGCCTTGGAGGAAGCTAGGAGTCTCATAAAGAGGGAGTGTTGGGGGAACCCCCAAATCGTCCCGACTTGGCAGGGATCATGGAGCATTCCACGTAGGAGGGACCAGCATGGCCAAAGCCATGGAGTATGAAAGAAATGGATAGGAAAAGGAAGCAAGCCAGTGTGGACGGATCATGAAAGACATGATAGGGAATAATGTGGACTCACTAGGGGAAATAGTTTCCCCATCAATATAATGGGTACAATGATGCCCACTTTACTATTCACAAGGGGGTTTATGAGGAAGGCACTTTTTAAACCTTAACAAGAGTAGGAATTAGACCTGTGATGTCAATGGCTTGCAAAGTCTGGAACAAAGAAAATTCCCTGTAGCAAAATGGGTCAGTCACTTCTCTCTAATAAAAAGTCATAGGAAATTGCCTAGAGCAGTGAGGTTTTAGGTGATGGTGTAAGGTCACCAGCCTGTGTGTGTGTGTGTGTGTGTGTGTGTGTGTGTGTGTGTGTGTGTGTAAGACACAGGCAGACTGACTGAGACAGAGACATGCAGAAAGACAGAAAGAAACAGAAGGAGAGACACAGAGAAAGAAGCTGGGACATGAATCCCCATCTCCCTAGCTTCTGGAGACACCTCCTGTCTTTCATATAATTGTAAGGATATTATTGTTGTTGTAATTGCTGTTATTTAAATGTGAGTGATAGTTCCTTGGAGTCTAAAAATGAGATGTCCTATGGAAGGAAAGTTTTAGAACAGTTTTTTTTTAAAATAATTAAATGAGGATCATAAATCTCCAGCTTGCAGAGACCTCAGAGGTCACCTTAGCCCAATTCCTTCATTTGATGGAGGAAGAATGACTTGTCCAAAGTCACAAAGACACAGGGAGCATTAGAAGCAGAGACGTCAGATCCAGAGAATCCTTCCTCAATTAAGCGATTTTTTAAAAGCACCTACACTTAAGTGCGAGCCATTTTGCTTCTTTCTCTCTAGTCCTCTTTCTCACCAGTTCTTTTTTCCTCCCTTCCCTTTTCTCTTATTCTCTCTTTTTTATCTTTCTTTCTTTCCTCACTATCTTCCTTTCATTCTTCCCTTCTCTTCATTGTATCTTTCCTTTCTTTCTCCCTGAGACATACTGCCCACTTTCTAAGTATGATGAAATTCTGCACTTTCTAAAAGGGGACACTCAGCCCACACTTGGGGCGCCCATCCGAGCGGCTTCTTAAGCTACAATCCAGAAGAACTTTGCTCATCAAGAGCGTGTATACCACTGGTCTGGAGGGTTAGTCTCCCATTCTTGGCTCAACTAACAGAAAACAGCTCCCTTCTCAACGTGCAGCCCCCCCCTTCCCCCCAGCTTTCCACAGGACTGGAGGAACATCACGCTCGCCCTCTCAGAGATCCAAGATTTGTGAGCATTTGAGGACAAGAATTACAAATCTACCATATGGCGGCTGGCTCGAGTGGTCACACACACACTAATTCAATCACTCATTTAAAAGGTGAAGCTGAGACAGTCCTGAGAGCTGGGAGAAAACATGAAGAGAAAGCCGGGGAAGAATTACTGTGGGCAGTGAATCTCGGGGATCCTCCCAGGTTGCCAATAACTTGTCTTCGGTCTGAAATCGGGGGATTGGTTTAAATCATTTCTCATCTGCGGAGAGAGAAGAAGATTTAGGCTGGCTCGGCTTGGGAGGTTAAGCCCTGGTACTTCACTAGGGCAATAATACGTGTGAGAGTTCTTACAGTCAATTCCCAGTCATCCACAAGTTAATATTACAGCTCTACAAGCCTGAACAGCATATGTGTGTGCATGTGCATACATCAGCGCATATGTACGTATGACAGTATATATGTGGGCGTGCAGATCTACTAAAATGTCTTTTATATATACTTCTATTATTTTACACATGTCTTTTATGTATAATGTATACTTCTACATATATGCTCTTTATATATACTTCTATCTTTTGACATATGTCTTTTATGTATAATGTATACTTCTATCTTTTTACATACATGTCCTTTATATATACTTCTATCTTTTTACATACATGTCCTTTATATATACTTCTATCATTTTACACATGTCTTTTATACATACTTCTATCATTTTACAGATATGTCCTTTATATGTACTTTTATCATTTTACATATATGTCCTTTAGATATACTTCTATTCTTTTACATAAATGTCTTTTAAATATACTCATATCTTTTTAACATGCATGTCCTTTATATATTTTTTATCATTTTACATATATGTCTTTTATATATACTTCTATCATTTTACATATATGTTTTTTACATATACTTCTATCATTTTACATATATGTCTTTTATATATCCTTTTATCATTTTACATACATGTCCTTTATATATACTTCTATATTTTTACATATATGTCTTTTATATATACCCTATCTTTTAACATGCATGTTCTTTATATATTCTTCTATCTTTTGATATATGTGTCCTTTATATCTACTTGTAAATTTCAACATATATGTAAAAATACACATATGTATTATATGCACATATATTCACACACATGATTATTTGAGGAGGGAAAGAGCACCAACAATTGGGGAAATCATAAAAAACTCCTTGCAGAAGACAATTGCTAATACAGTCATTTGAAACTTTAAAACTGTATTACGACTTGGGACATTCTCCATTTCTATAGTATTTGAAGGTTTGCAAAGGGCTTTACAAATACGCTCTCATTTAAAGCTCACAGCCCTCGGAGGGATCTCGATGCAAACCTGCAGGCAACAGATTTGTGTGTGATTGGCCCTAGATAGAAGGTGCAACCATCAGTTGCTTTTTTATCACCTACAGAATGCTGCAGGACAAAATGGGATGCTGACTAAGTGTGCTAAGTTAGGCATGAAAGCGTCTCCATTCTCAGCTGAGATTACAGATCTCTCTCCTTTCACGAGAGCTACAATGGAGGGCACAGCCCGTGGGGGTTGTTGCATTAACATCAGGCTGTCCAGGACCAATCTGCCGGCTGACCTTGAGTGATCCCTATGTTTCCTCTAAGGCAGATCTGTAACTGGGGTGAGCTGATGGAACACAAACATGGGCAAGTCCCTCCCTCCAAAGTTCCTCTAGCTCACTCTCTATATGCCTCATTTTACAGATGGGGAAACTGAGGCTCTAATGTATGAAGCTCAAGATCACACAGGCAGTAACCATCAAAAGTAGGATCTACCTCCTCATTCTCTGAGTCCAGAGTCAATGTTTTCTTTCTTTTACATGCTCCTAAAATACACAGGAATAGTCTTCCTTCTGCTCTTGTCCAACTCTTGTCCAAATCTTATCTAACCTTCAAGACACAGTTTAAATGTCTCCTCTTCAGCAAAGTTTTCTCTGAACCCTAATTAGAATTAATCTTTTCTGTCTGAATTCTCATGAACAGAGTATTATATAAAGTACTATATATATATATATATATATATATATATATACATGTGTGCTATGTAGATTGTGTGAGGGGAGGGGCTATAGATAGTAGAATTTGGAAGCAAAAGACCTAAGAATTATTCCTGCCTCTTACTATCTGTGTGGCTTTGGACAAGACACAGTCTCTCTAGCTTGGTTTCTTCATTTATAACATGAGGGTGGGAGAGGGGGTAATGGCTTTTGTCTGAGGTCCCTTCTAAGACCCTTATTTCTGTGATCCTATATATCAGCGCGTTCAACGCCCCTAAGAGTCCTCTTAAATGCTGAGAATTATGCAGCCTTGCCCAGCCCTTATGGAAGAGAACATTAGTAGGATTGCAGAGAGACAGGTACACTCATACATTGCTAATAGAATTGCAAATTGGCAGAATCTTTTCAAAGAGCCATCTGGCAGTCTGCTGTCAAAGTTATTTTAAAAATCATCCCTTTTTTAAACCAATTTCATTCTTGGAGATGCACACCAACGACATTATCAAAAAGAATAAAAGCATTATCTGTGCAAAGAGAGCTGTAGCAGCATTAGTATTAATAGCAAAAAATGGGAATTTGTGAAATGTCCAGTGAAGATCCATGGCTACTGTTAATCAGGGGTCTGGCCGGCCCCAAGGAGAGGAAAGTCTACCTTAGTATTGTTGTTCACTCTCTTATGCTTAGGAAAAGCAACATTAGGAAAGAGGGAGGAAGGGGGGGAGGGAGAGAGAGACACAGAGACAGAGAGAAACAGAGAGAGAGAGAGGAGGAGGGACAGAGGGAAGGAGAGAGGGAGGAAGGGAGGGAGGAAAGAAGAAAAGGAAAGATGGAAGGAAAGAGAAAGAAAGGAAGAAAAGAAAGGGAAGAAAAAATAAAGGAAGAGAAGAAGGAAAGAAGGAAGGAAGGAAGGAAAAAAGGGAGGGTGGAAGGGAAGGAGGAAGGAAAGAAGAAAAGGAAGGGAAGTAGGAAGGAAAAAAGAAAAAGAATGGAAGGAAAGAGGAAGAAATCAAGAAAAGAAAGGGAAGAAAAAAGAAAGAAGGAAAGAGGAAGGGAGGAAGGAAGACAAAAGAGAAGAAAAGCAACACAGAAAAACTTAGGAACTGTGAGCATGACCAGCCATGATTCCAGAGGACAAAATGAAGAAACTATCCACATTTCCTGCCCCAGAAGCATTGGCTTCTTGGTACATATATTTGGGGGACATGGCCAATGTGACAGTTTGATTTGCTTGACCATGCATATTTCTTCAAAATTTTGTGGGTTTTTTTTCCTTTTTTCCAAGGGAGAGGATGGGGGAAGGGGAAAAAATCAATTTTTGTTCATGAAAAAAAATAAAATGTAATTTTAAAAAAAGAAAGAAAAAAATCGGCCATGGAGTCAGGAGGACATGAGTTCAAATGTGACCCCAGATACTTAACACTTCCTAGCTGTGTGACCCTGTTGAAGTCACCTAACCCCAATAGCCTCAGGGGGGAAAAAATCTTCCCTGAACTCCAAGCACCAGCCCTATTATCTTACCAGAGAAGGTAATAGGTATGCCCCAAATCAGGAATTACCCACTTCCCAGACAGGAGTGTCCATTGCTCTGGGACAAACTGGGGGCCACGTTCTGCAGAGTTCTGTACCTCAAGCTCTGGGTCTAGATGGAATTGGTGATGTTTGCAATAAAGTGAGAGAAAACTGAAATAACTTAGAAATGAAGGGAAGTGAGCTGAAAAAAACATGGTATAAATGTCTCAGAAGGGAGATTAAGATCTTTCAAAATCTCATTCAAGGAGAATCATGGGCTCCCTCCCTCCAGAAGCACCTTGCTAGATATATTTATTTAAAGAGGTTTTTTTTTGGGGGGGGGTTGTGATGGTGGGGAATGAGGGAATGGGAGGAGGGGGAAAGCCATTGTCTGCTAGTGATAAAGAAGGAATGATGGGACGGACCCCTGGAGAAGGATCTGCTCTCTGTCTCTGTGTCTAACATTGTTCTGGAGCCCTGGACAGGTGAAGGGAGCAGGGGGATAGGTGAGAGGCGCTCAGAAACCTCTCTGGGAAGAGAAATCCTCAGGTCTTTATTTCTCTAAATCCTTGCCTTGAGGGGCATCCATCTTCCCTGCAAGTCTTGATCTGTTTCATCCAGCAGATTAAAAAGACATTGGAAGTTATTTAGTCCAATAGCAACCCCTTCGGTTTTCAGATAGGGAAACCATCAGGTTTAGAACCCTGGTCCTCTATCTTCAGACTGGTTCCCCCCGTTCTATTTATTATTATCATTTCCATCCATTCATTTTGTCCTTACCCAGAGTCCCTAGCACAGAGTTACTCTATACAGCAGGTGCTTCATTTACATTGCTTAAATGGACATCATTAACAAGGATGCACCAAATAATCCTTGCTGGCAGTGATGGAGGCTTTTCCCTACGTTCTCATTTGATGCTTAGAATCCCCCTGTGGGATAAGTGCCATCATTAATACTTCACAAAGGAGTAAACTGAGGCTCAAAATAAGGCCTTTTTTCAGAGGGGCCTGGGGAATCCTTCCAGAGCCCTTGGAGGCCCGGTCTGGACTACAGCATTGGGCCTCCTCGTAACTGCTTTTCCATTCACTTTCTTGTTCCTTATCTCTAGGGGCAAATACAGGGTGTCCCAGAAGTCTTAGTGTGGCTTAATATTGAGATTTTTAGGACCCCAGGGATGCTTCTCTGGCTTTTAAAACCATTCACAGCCTGTTTCCAGCCCCCCTGCCTTTCCACCCTGACCGTACATGGTTCCTTCAAGCACTCCAAAATTCAGACAAAATGGTCTTCTTCCTGTCCCTCACAAAGGATAAGTCCTTTCCCAAATCCAAGCTGGCTCCCCATGTCTAGGATGCACGTCCTACTTCCCTCTACCCCTCGGGATCCCCTGCTGCCTTCAGCATTTTAGCCCATCTTTCCCCATCCCGATTGCCCAGTCTCCAGAACTGATCCGGAAGTGATTCATTTAATTTGCACCCATCTTTTATATAAGTAGAGGTCTAGTCTGTTTCCTTGAGACTGGGGGTGCGGGCCCAAGCCTGTGATAGTGCAGGAAGCAGACTGGGGCTTCAGAAATCAGCAGGATCTGTTCTAGCTATGAATGGAACTTCCAGACAAGATATAGAGACTCAATCTCAAAAAAAAAAAAAAAAATAGAATGCAAGCCTCTTGAGGGAAGTAAAATGGAGGAACCAGACCTTCAAGGGCCCTTCTAGTTTTAAATCCTGAGATCCTATAAATTCAATACCTGCCACTTGCTACCCATGTGATTTGAGGTCAAGTCACAACCAATTTTTAGTCTTGGTTTCTTTATCTGTAAAATGGATCAGTTGGACTAGATGGCCATTCAAGCCCCTTCCAGCTCTAATTGTTCTTGTGCAATCAAGAGACACCCAAAAAACCTAAAAACACTGGAAATGAATATCAAAAATTGAAAATTCGTAGGTCAGCACAGGATGGCTGGGAGCTAAGAAGGGACTTTGGAGAAGAAGCAGCACCCAGAATGTCACCATGTACAACTGACAAGGGAGAGGGGCCGGTCTCAGGCTGAGGGATGACCAGCGGACAGGACCCTGCTCTGTTAGTTGGCAAGCAGAGAGTTGACTAATTTTCTCCATGTTCCTTAGTCTTCTAGAGAGAAACTTTCTTCATCATAACTGTCACTGAATGGTAAACAGCCCAATACACAACCTCCCTATGAATCTGAAGATAAGACACCCCTAGAAAAAAAAAAAAAGGAAGAAAAAAGCCTGAACAGGAAGCAAGTGGGTAAACCGTTATCTGTACTTATAGGAGGGCTGAGTAGGGGTTGCCTTTTAAAAGGCAGGGGAAATGCTTTTATTTAAAATTGACAGCACCTTCAGAAAGATGTTGACTACAGTGAGGTGATTCTGGCCAGCCCCAATGGTCTTGTGATGGAGAGAGCCGTCTGCACCCAGAGAGAGGATTGTGAGAACTGAATGTGAATCACAACATAGCATTTTCATTATTTTGCTGTTGTTTGCTTGCTTGTTTTTTCTTTCTCCTTTTTTCCTTTTTGATCTGATTTTTCTTGTGCAGCACGATAAATGTAGAAATATATATAGAAGAATTGCACATGGTTAACATATATTGGATTATTTGCCGTCTAGGGGAGAGGGTGGGAAAGGAAGGGAAAAAAAATCTGGAACACAAGGTTTTGTTGAAAATCATCTCTGAATATGTTTTGAAAATAAAAAGCTTTAATTAAAAAAATAATGATGTTGACTAGAAGTGCTTCAGGTTAAGGAGATGGCTTCTAGTAAATGAGGGTCCCTAGGGAAGGAGGTGGTAGATGAGCTAGCCAATCTTGAAGCTTCCTAAGGGTCTTCTGGGAGAGGTTCCCTAGAGTGAACAAGACTCCCTCTCCCCTTCTGGGTCTCTGTTTTCCTTTGACACTTTGGTAATCTTACAATTGTAGGGATTGTGGCGATTACCTATTTCCCTATAGCAGCCTCCCAGTGCTGGGGGTCCCTTCCACTATTTCTAGGAAATGTATCCTCCTGAAGCCCACCTAGTCTTGAAGCTTTCTGAATCGAGACCCTCCAGGACAGTGATCGGTGCTTCAGGTCAGAAAGGCCTCAGATACTGGCTAACTGCAGAAGAATACACTTTTTTTTAACATATGGTGGAAGGGATGCAACACTGACAATGTTACACATTTTTAGGGCATTAAAGGAATGATGGTGGCGGACAATTTCCATTCATGTCCAACTTTTTGTGACCCCATTTGGGGTCTTTTTGGCAAAGATAATGGTGGGGTTTCTAGGTTCCTTCTCCAGCCCATTTTACAGATGAGGAAACTGAGGCAAACAGGGTGAAGTCACTAGTCCAGAGTTAAACAGCTAGTGTCTAAAGCTAGATTTGAACTTAGGTCCAACACTCTATCACGCCCAAGGAAGAGACATCAGAAGCCATCTAGTCCAACTTTCTTATTTTATAGATGGAGCCACTGAGGCTCAGAGAGGTAACATCATTTGCCCTAAGTTTTACAGTAGCAAATATCAAAGGTAAGAGTTGAACTCGGATCCTCTCAGTCCAGAGGCAGGTCCCTTTCCTCTGTTCCACACTAAGGTTTAGAAAACAGACATTTGTGCAAATCTGCACGTACTGTATATGTCAGGGAGGGAGAACAGTCACAAAGAACAGGGTGAGGAGATAAGGAGATAAAGAGGCTGGTATGAGAGGGAGGCAGGTGAAAAATTTCTGGCTCAGTGTAGAATTTCCCTGAAGCAAGGCAGAGAACCCAGTGGAAGCAGAGAGGGCTAAAAATACAGCCCATGGCAGGGACTGGCAGCCAGAGTTCACAGTGTCCCATCCCGCTCCAAAAAAGGGATCAATCAGTCAATTGATGAGCAATTATTAAGTGCCTATTATATGCCAGGTACTATGTAGGGCACCAGAGATACAAAAGCAAAAGAAATCCCTGCTCTGGAGGAAGAAACAACACATACCCATAAAAGTAAATGTGAAATCTATACAAAGTGAGTTCTGTTCATTTGTACCTCTAATTCTGCTGGGCTGTGCCAGCTTATTGTAATTGTGCTCAGTTCTCTCAGTGGGCCTGCTTCAGACCAAGAGTCACATTTGTGATGTTCCCTTAGGCTGCCCCTCCTGACCTCTCTCTCTCCCTTAGAATGTGTCGGATATCAGCTGTAGTCTTTGGGACAAAGAGTTCTAATTCCAAGGGCTAACCTATTTTAGACAGTGAAGCCAGTCAGTTAATTAGAGTCCGCCAGTGTTTAGTCTGCTTTTGAACTTCCTTCCCTATCAAATAGGTTATACATCCCTGAAGTGAACCGTTATCTGATTTAGGGTTAGAAAGTTCTTTGGTCTGTCTTTGAATTAAGCAAATGGGATAAACATCTCTGACCCTAACCTGCATCTGATTTAAAATTAGAAAATCCCTTAGTCTGCTTTTGAATTTATTTCCTTCAGCAAAAATGCATCCCTGATCCAAGCTTCTATATGACTTAGGGTTAGAAAGTCCCTTAATCTGCTTTTGAATTTATTTCCTTCAATATAGATTCCTGATTCAAGGTTCTAGATGATTTAGAGTTAGAAAGTCCCTTAGTTTGCTTTTGAATTTATTTCCTTCATCAAATATGCATCCTTGATCCAAGGTTCTAGATGATTTAGAGTTAGAAAGTCCCTTAGTCTGCCTCTGAATTTATTTCCTTCAGCAAATATAGATTCCTGATCCAAGGTTCTTGATGATTTAGAGTTAGAAAGTCCCTTAGTTCTGCCTTTGAATTTATTTCCTTCAGCAAATATACATTCTCGATTCAAAGTTCTATATGATTTAGGGTTAGAAAGTCCCTTAGTCTGCTTTCAAATTTATTTCCTTCATCAATATGCATCCTTCAAATAGGATATATATCCCTGACTCAAATCTCTATGTGATTTAGGTTTTAGAAAGTCCTTTAGTCTGCTTCTGAACTCACCTCCTCCAGCAAACAGGATTATACCTCCCTGATCCCGACTTCTATCTGACTTATTAGAGTCAGAAAGTTCCTTTTACTGCCAGTCAATTCCCGATTGTCAGTTTAGATTTCAGCTCAGACCACTTGAGGCTCAGGTCTGTATTACCAAAAAGCCCCACCCAGATCTTGGGAATTCAAAACTCCTCACCTCCCTTCAGGGTTCCAAGATCCTTTTATTATAAATAGATGGAGAAAGGCAAAAACCAAAAAGCTACCTGGACCACTGAAAGGCCATCACTGACACCTCAGACCCTTTACTCTACACCCCTGCCTTTCACATGTTAATGTGTCTCACAACAATAACCCTCCTGGGCTCTGAGCCATAACTAAGGATGGGAGCTGTATTGTACAGTCCGGTGTAATGGAAAGAAATAAAATGGTGACCAATGAGACCTGGGTTGTGGGCCCAGTTTTATTGCAAATTAGCCGTGGAATCTTGGGTAACTTGACCTCTCTGAATCTATTTGCATTATTGACAAGATTCTAAGATTCTAGATAAAGAAAAGACATTAACCCTCTCGTTGTACATTTGGGGAAACTGAGGTCCAGTAGCAGATGATGGAGATGAGGTTTGAACCCAGGTCCCTGACTCAAACTCTGTTGCTGTTTTCACTGAGCCAAAGTACATGAGACAGTGACAAACGCCTAATTTATTTGAAATCTCAGGGACAGGAAGGGAGAGCCTATGATCTCCCTAAAATAGGGAACTCTTGGTTGAGCACACCCCCCACCACCACCACTGTGGGCAGGTACTTTTTCTGCAACTTAGAGTCTTGGAGAATCACCCAGAAACTTAAGAGGTTAAGTGACTTGTCCAGGGTCACACTCCCAGGATGTGGCAGGACTTGGTTCCCATTTCTGCTATTTAAGATGGGACTTTTGGTAAGTAAGTTTTCTTATCTGTAAAATGAGAAGTTTGCACTAGATCTCTAAGATCTCTTCTGGGCCTGAATCCTACAACTGAATAGCTGGAGGGTCCCGGAATAAAAGAGGTGTTTCTGGAGGGGCAATCTTTCCCTGATGCTGTCACCAAGGGTATTAGCTCTTCCCACCAGCTTCCTGTCCTTTACAAAGAGAAGGAAAAAAAATACACAATGATTTGTGGGCATGTTTCATTTTTTAACTCATACCCAGAAAGAGTTAGCAGGAGAGGAAGGTTTTTCAAAAACCCTGGTCATAGGTGACAAGCAAATCTCTCAATCCCCCGTTTGGCAAGGAAGAAAATTATCTTATTGTATTCAAATCAAGTAGGCTTGTTTCTCCCACTCCCTGCCATCTACTGCTCAAATTGCCCGCTAATTCTTTCCATTTGCATTATTCATGAAGAAGCACAAGCTGACTCAAATCCATCTTCAGAAGGGCTGTAATGCAAACAATTTTCAGTGGGGGCAGAGGGAAAATAATCATAATTACAAAACAAGACAATAGCACTTAGAGTGAAATATCAGTTCTATGGGACCAGTCTTGAGACACACAAAAAAAGTATCTCGGGAAAGAAATGGGATAAAACAGACCCACCATCATTGGATCACATGCTCTGCTTGTTCAATAGTGGGAATGGCAAAGTCTTACAAGGTGGTGGGTCATTGGATCACATGATCATTGGATCACATGTTCTGCTTGTTCAACAGTGGGAATGACAAAGTCCAACAAGGTGATAGATCATTGGATCACATGATTGCTGGATCACATGTTCTGCTTTTCAGTAATGGGAAAGGCAAAGTCCTACAAGATGGTGGGTCATTGGATCACATGATCATTGGATCTCATTCTGCTTGTTCAATAGTGGGAATGGAAAGTCCTACAAGGTGGTGGGTCATTGGATCACATGATCATTGGATCAAATGTTTTGCTTCAACTGCTTTGTTCAACAGTGGGAATGACAAAGTCCTTCAAGGTGATAGATCATTAGATCACATGTTCTGCTTGTTCAGTAGTGGGAATGGCAAATTCTACAAGATGGTGGATACAAACTAAGCACAGGTGTGTGTCAGGAGAGATAAAGGGTAAAACGATAGAAGCTCAGATCTTCAGATAGGATCAGAGATTTAGAACTAGAAGCCAATTTTCATTTTGTAGAAAAGAAAATAGACACTGACTTCAAATCCTGTTCTTTTTCTTCTATGCCATAATGCATTCCTAACACCGTGACCCAAGAAGTTTCAGAGCCCTCCTAGCTTCATGTCATGTGTGAATCTGGTGAACGTGTCATCCATGGCTCCAGGTAAAGAAACGGGAAGGACACCAAACACAGGGCTGAGGCTAGATTGCCGGAACTCGACCTTAGAGAGCCCTCCTTAGAGTGATGGTTCTATTGGGTCTCTTCTTAGTGAACTCATAGTGGTGCTTAGGGATCGCCATTTCTTCTAAATGTGTTCTGAGATATTGGCAGGAGTTACAGTCCAACCCACTAGAGGATGAGGTCCTTTTATCCACCTCTGTGCTACGGGCTTTCTAGCTCTGATTTACCAATCTCTAGCTTGGCAGACCACCAGGCCCAGAGTTAGAAAAACTCACCTTCATGAGTTCAAATTTCACCTCAGACACTTCCTAGCTTGTGACCCTGGGCAAGTCACTTCCTCGTTTACCTCAGCTTCCACATATATAAAATGAGCTGGAGAAGGAAATGGCAAACTAATCCAGTATCTCTACCAAGAAATGCCCCAAGAAAGAGTTGGACAAGAAATCCTCATTCCCTTCTCTACACTCTTCCTAGTCTTCCCATCCTCAACCCCTGCCCCCAAGCAAAGTTTTCTTACATTTTCTTTTATCATTTTGCCTGGATTCTCCTTTACCTCATCTCACCCAGCCCGTGCTCCTTAGTCATCCCCTTGAGGGCAGGAGGACATCCTTCATCCTCACCAGGTAGGCCTAGATTGTAAGTAGTTACTGTTATTTGTTGAATTCTATCACCTAAATTTTGCTCCTTTCCAGCATCACTGTGCCTAGTTCAGCCTTCTCAGATCATGAAGAATAAAGCTAATCCCTCTTCAACATGACAGTCCTTCAAGTTGTAAGCACAGCATTTATATTCCTGCTAAGTCTTCCTTTATCCAGGCTAAACATGCTCGTTTCTTTCAACTGATCATTAGCTTCCTGGCCCTCTGTGTTCTAGTCACTTCCTCCCGTGATCATTACAATCTGTCACCGTCTTCCTGAAAATGGGCTGTCTCGAACATAAATACAATATTACGGGGGCAGTCCTTTCAGGATAAGACCGTATTTGTGTGGTTTGTCTACCAAATGCCACTGGTTATTCCTCGTGAGCTTATAGTGACTTTTTTTTGAGCCCAAATATGGGACTTCACACTTATTCATGATAATTTCATCTTAACAGAGTTGACCTGAGGGAAGCAGAACAACATATTGGAGAAACCTCTCAGATTAAGTTGCAGGAATAGCAATAACTGCACTAGGAGAATGACTTACATCATAAGAGAGTTTCTTGTATCGGTAAAAGCACAAGGCTATTGTCTATCACAGATTCAGGCTGATGATCTCTTTCCAGAACCCGAGGCTCCCATCTATTGCATTAGCCAACCTTCCCAGCCTCAGAGCATGAGTATATTTGATAATACGGTGATAACTTATATTTATAAAGCACTTTGAAGCTTCACAAAATGTCTTTCTTTGGAATCTGATAAACCATCTTTTCTTTAACCCAACCAATCCTGATAAAAATGTTAGATAGGACATGGCCAAGACACACATGGCCAGTCAGATGGCACGGCAGATACATCGCTGGCCATGAAATCAAGAGGATCCTGTCTTAGATGCTTATGAGCTAGTGATGCTGGCCAGTCGTAAAATGTGGGTAATAAGAGCGCTCACCTCCCAGGGTTGTTGTGTAAATTACATGACATAATATTTAATAAAGTGTTTAGCACGATGACTGGCACATAGTAGGTGCCTAATAAATGCTAGTTCCCCTTCCCCCAGTGCCCCAGACAGTACTCTGACTATACATTGGAAAGGAGTCATAATTACTCATTGTAGAATCAAATGATGTAATAGCTAATAAAGTGTTTAGCACGATAACTGGCACATAGTAGGTGCCTAATAAATGCTAATTCCCCTTCCCCCAGTGCCCCAGACAGAGCTCTAAGACTATACATTGAAAAAGAGTCCTAATTACTCATTGTCAGAATCAAATGACATAATATTTAATAAAGTGTTTAGCACATAGTAGGTGTCTAATAAATGCTTGTTTCCTTTCCCCAGCAACCCAGACAGTATTCTAAGATTATACATTGAAAAGGAAGTCCTAATACACATTGCCAGAATCAAAAATAATATTTAATAAAGTGTTTAGCACAATGACTGGCACATAGTAGGTGCTTAATAAATACTTGTTCTCCTTCTCCCGTTGCCCCAGACAATTCTCTAAGACTATACATTGAAAAGGTAATCCTAATACGCATTGCCAGAATCAAAAATAATATTTAATAAAGTGTTTAGCAGAATGTCCAGAACATAGTAGGAGTTTAATGCTTGTTTCCCTTCAGACGATTCTCTAAGACTAAACATTGAAAGAGGGAGCTTTCTCACAAAGAGTTCCCTACATAAATAAAACCACAGGCTATACCCATCACGCAGCTTGGAATGAGCACCTAGGAATAAGTTCTAGGCCCCAGAGATCCATGGACAAAGCAAACTCCTCCCTGTCCTCCGAGGGGAGAGGGATGGTGAATGATGGAAAACCTAAAATCCTCTTGGTGGGTCACCCGTATCTCTTCCACTCATCCACAGGTGTAGCCAGACACTCTGAGTCAAATGCCTCCTTAAAATCCGGGTATTTTCCATTCACTCTCTCTATTCACCAGACTAGAAACCCTGTCCAAGAAAGAGTTGCGGGGCAGAGAGAAGGGAGGCTGGTCTGGCAGGATGAATCCACGCTGGTTCCCAGGCCGGTGAATCTTTAATTCGGGGAGGAGATCTGACTGTTCTTTTATTCTGCCCTCACTTATTGGGCTTTAAACACCCTGTTAGATATTTTTGCTCTTTCCTTCTCAGTCCAAAGATCATAACCCTTGGCAGAGAAAAGCGGAGCAAAGAGATGGGCGCAATAAATAAAAACAAGGAGGAAACGAAATCACCCCCAGCATTTTCTTGTGAATATCTTATTATTATCCTCCCATCTGCTGCACGCAGGGGAGACACAATACTGTGGGCAGATCATGTCCCGTGAGGAGATAGTGGAGCCCCTGTCCCAGCTCTATAGCTCCCCACCCGACCTGGGAAGAGATAGAAGGAGAGGGGTGACTGCCACGTACCCAGGGGCATGGCCACAGATCCCCTGGGGAAGGAAAAGTATCTGCCTCCCCCCTGCCGGGAATGTGAGTTAGAGACAAAGTCCTGACCTCCCTGTGTTGGTTATTGTTCCTGAGTTACCCAGTCTACTTTTTGCATTTAATTTCAAAAACTGTTTTATTGGAGCTGAACTCCACAGAGCATATGGCGCCCTAGCTCTCCACAAAGTTTCTGGGGCACGGATGGCTTGCCACTGAAGCACTCTGTGCATGAGGCAAAGTCCCTGGGGGATCCTTAAGGACATCCCATGGTGGCCACAGGAGTTAGGGCAAAAGGAGAGCAAGCTCCTTCATCATTCTTCCTTCAGTTTTCCCTGGATAGAGTTCCCATCCCAACAATATGGCAGTCTTGGGCTGTGTGACTGCTAGAGCTGGCAAGTGGGAAGGCAAAATAAATGAAATAATAAATAAAATAAATGAAGGGGGCTCCTAGAAATTGGGACTTTTTGTTATCTCTATGGCCTCAGATTCTCTCTCCTTCTCATTCTCTCTCTCACACACACATATTCTCTCTGTCTCACTGACTATCTCCCTCTCCTCCCTTTCTGTCTCCTCTTTCTTTCCTTCTTTCCTTCTTTCTGTCTCTCTCCTCCCCCTTTTCCTTCTCTCTCTCTCTCTCTCCTCTCTCTCTCTCTCTCTCTCTCTCTCTCACACACACACACACACACACACACACACACACACACACACACACACACACCACAGTGCTGCCTTGGAGTTTCTCATTCCACAACCACTCTAATAATGTCAAGCCTGGAATTCAGTTTTTCTATAAAATACTTCCTAACCCAAGCCACCTAATCCCTGCTCTCTCCGAAGCGATTTCCTCCCTTTGATCGTCCTAACCTGACTTGCAGACAGCTTTTTCCACTATTGTGAAATTCACCTGAGTGTGGTAAAATCTAAGAAATTCTTGTTGGGGAAAAATGCCCACAAGGCCCCGCTTCATGAACTCCAATTTCAACAACACTTGAGCAAACGTTCCTTGATGGCCGACTGCGTCTGAAGCACCGGCCCAGGTTCGAGGGAATAACAAAGAAGCAGCACAATTGGGGCCTCCCAGTTTGATAAAAAGGCCTCAGAACTCTCCAGCCTCCCTAGATCACCACCCGGGCAATCCCATGACTGGATACTCCTCCGATAAGATCAGGGAAGTATAAACACAGAGATAGGGGAGGCCATGTTCTCCTAGCGGCCATGGTGGGCTAGGAGACGGGATTCAGCTAGGGCCCCCTCACTGGGAGCTGCATAGGGAGGAAAGAAAGCAATGAAAGGGCTTTAGGAGACATGGGGCGGGCTAAGATCTACCCTTCTTGAGGCTTAAACAGAGCAGGAGCTGGAATCCGGGGGGAATTCTAGGAATCTGCTCCCGGTCCTTCCTGACTAGAGGGAAAGTGGAGGGGATAAAGAAACATCTTCTGATGGGTGGGAAGGCCTGATGGCTCAGAGGCTGCTGGGACTGACCGGCTGGATACACAAAAGGGGTGACCCAAGTCTCCTTTCTTTAAGGGAGACCCATGTCCTGGGCCATAGCAAGTGGCCATCTCTGATTCTTTGTGCTTCTTTTCTGATTTAAGACAAAGAAGCATAGAGAATCACACCGGTGGCGATCTGGGGAGGTTCACCAGAAATCCAGGGCTCTGCATCTGCAAGCCCGGAGACGATGTCCATTAGACTGGTAGTGACCAATGGCAATGGAAGCAGCCCCATCAGGAACGGAAATACACAGTGAGGACAGTCGTCTCTTCACGGGGTCAGCCTAGATTTCCTCAACTGTAAAATGGGGGTTTTAACAGTACTTACTTCACAGAGTTGTTTTGAGGATCTAATAAGATAATATAGTTGTAAACCTTAAAGCCATAGGGAAATATTGGCTATTTTTATCACCTGGTAAACTTAAATATCATGGTACAATTATTATTATCAGTGAGTAAACACTTCCTCTTGGTGGCTAGGGAGGGGAAAGGACAAGGAAGATAATGCGTAGAATTCTACACAAAGTCACTTTATGAACCCAGAGCCTAGCACCATTCCTGGCACGTATTAGGTGCTTAATAAATACTTGATTCCCTTCAAATATTTTCACTGACTCATTGTTGATGCTTTTCATATTTTTCATATATTCTAAGTCCTTGAGGATAGGGATGATTCATTTCTTTATTTTTAAAATTTTCAACAGTATTTTATTTTCCAAATACATGTAAAGATAGTTTTCAACATTCATTTTTTAAGACCTTGTGTTCCAGATTTTTCTCCCTTACTTCCCCCTTGAGAATATCTTGAGGATGGAGAGGGGGGTGGAGAGAGAAAGAAAAATTTGGAACACAAGATTTTGCATGTAAAGGCAAATGTTGAACACTTTATGCATGTATTTGGAAAAATAAAATACTCTATTAAAAATTTAAAAAGAAAAATAAGAAGGTTGGTCTAAATGACTTCGGAAGCTCCTTCAGGGTCTAGATTTGTTATTCTACAAAACTTTAAAGTGCTCTAGGAATATTAGTTGCTGTTATTGCTGTTATTATTAGCGCACACACAAAGAATGAGAGCCAAGGAAGTAGACATTCAATTAATTGCCTACTATGTGCCAGGCACTGAGCTAAATGCTACAGTCATAGAAAAACAGAAACATCAGCCTTGGTCTGATGGGGGAAACCCCAGACAATAAATGTGGAAGAATACTACTCCTACACAGTAAACTGGAGATAACCTTAGAGGAAGCATCAGAGGGGGACAGGGCGGAAAGATTGCTTGCAGAAGGTGGGATTTTGGCTGCGACTTCAAAGTGATGCGGAAGGAGAGTGCGCAGGAGCAGTCACTGTCAGAAGATGGAAAGACCAGATAAAAACAGCCTGGAGGCCAGGGGCCATTGGGTTGTGGATTACTGGGAAGGAATAAGGTATTAGAATATTAGAAAGGGAGAAGGGGCCCAAGCTACCAAGAGCTTAAAAGCCAAACACAGGATTTTATATTTGTCACTGGAAGTCCTAAGGAATCGCTGCTGTTTTCTGGCGAGGAGAGTGACTGGTCCAAGTGATCAAGAGCCTTAAAAGCCAAACACGGGATTTTCTATTTCACTGGATGGTTACTGACTAGTCAGGTTTTAAGAAAGTCACTTTGGTGACCAAATGGAGAACTAACTGGAACTGGAAGCAGACAGCTCCCTGAAGGCTGTTCCGATGATCCAGGTATGAGATGAGAGAGCTTGGGGAGAGAAAGGAAAGGAGGGGACCAGTGTCAGCGGGGAGGACCAGGTAGACTGGAGAGATGAAATAAAATAGAAAGGACAGGACCTGTCTTGTCTGCCCACACCTCCCACCCTCTTAGAAAGGAAGCCCGCTCCGGGCTCACGGGCACCCCTCGTGGTCTGTCTCCCAGCCTGAGCACTTATCACAGCCCCGAGGGTTGCTAGGCAATTTTCTCCCTGTTCTTTCTCTTTTCTTATTTCCGTAGACAAGCCAGTATTTTTCCAGAGCCTAGCCCCTGCGCCTTCTCCAAAAAGGCCCAGCCCTTCCCAAATTGCACCTGGGACCTTTTCATCAGTGGGCGGAAAGAACCCCACCCCCACCTCCGCCCCCCAAAGGTGTGCCATGGAAAACTTCGACATTTACAAGCGTGCTTCTGCGGATGGAAAAGCTCTGTCTCAAAGCATCATCAGGGCAGGGCCTCATTCATTCATCCACCAACTATTCAGTGACTCGGGGCAAGTTTTTATTTCGCCTGAACCTCAGTTTCCCCATCTGGAAAATGGAGACCATAATTCTCACACTAGAGACAAGAAAAGCTCATGGGCTTGAGAGTCGAAGTTCTGATTCTGTCCTTCTATTTACCACCTGTGAAATCTAAGGCAAATGGGTTCACCTCTTTGGGCCTCAGTTTCCACATCTGTAAAACAAGAGGGCGGGCTAGACTGGCTTTCTGAAATCCCATTTAGCTCTTGAGTGGGGTAGTCGATGATCCCCTGTCTTCCTGACTGATTTCTTCATACACCTTAAAGCATGAAATAAATGTAACTTACTCTAACAGTTATGAAATCCTAAGATCACAACTCTGGAGGTGGACGTCTCTCAAGTTACAGAAACTGAGCCCACAGAGCTCATCACAAACACAGGATCCCAGGTCTAGAGCTGAAGGGTCTACAGAGACCAGTCAGTCCAACCAATCCAGGGTTTCCTAAGGTCATCTCGGTGCTAATTAACCAAGGTGGGATTCGAACTCAGTTCCTGGAGCTCGGGAGCCACTATTCCTTCCACCAGGCAGTGTCTTATATGGATTTGCCCTTTCACGGACTAACTCTCCTTAAAAGGAAAAGTTACACACATGCAGTAATAACATTATTGCACCATTAGCTCCTGAAGGGAGAAGCCAGACATTCAGAGATCCCTGGGATCCAGACCATTAGGAAAGGCACCAGCAACAAGGCAGGATTTCAGTTCAATCAGGAAATATATGAGGGACCAGGGGAAAAAAGCAGAGATAAATAATACCTGGGCAGCTAGGGATGCCATAGTGCACAGAGCCGGAGTCAGCAAGATCTGTGTTCCAGAGTTCAAATTCAGCCTCAGATAGATGTGTGATCCTGGGCAAGTCACTTCATCTCTGTGCCTCTGTAAAATGAGAAGGAAATGGTAAACTGCTCTAGTTTACCCCAGATGGGTCACAAAGTAAAACAAGACTGAAAGGACTGGACAACACACAAGAGCTGGGTCCCTCTCCTAGAGGAGCCTAGATTGGGAACTGGGGTGGATGGAGAGTATTTCCAATCTAAGCTTCTCATTTTACAGATTAGCAAACTGAGGCCTGGGAAGGGAAGAAAAATGACCCAGGATCATAGAAGGAACCTCAGAGACCCTCTCATTCACTCCTCTTATTATATAGACTCAGAGAATTTTCCAAGGTCATCCTGGTAGTAAGCATCAAAAAACAGGATCTGAACTCGGATCCTCTGACTCCAAAGGTAGTCAGTCCCCATTCTCTCTATTACATTTTTCTGTGGTTAGAGAAAACAGAGAGGGCTCTTAGGGGATCAGGGAAGCTTCGTGGAAATGGATCTGGATCCTGGTCAATAAAGAAGAGAATCATCTCTTCCAGGGCTAAGGCGCTTATGTGAGCAAAAAATGGGGAAGGATGTGGGGAAAGGGAAGGATGTGGGAAAGGATCCTGAGAGGGGGAGAAGATCAGAATTAGCTAAGAGAAATGGGAGCCATTCAATGGGTCCAGAGCAGAGGGTTTTAGGGAGTGGTGAAAGGAGAAAGATTTGGGAAGATAAAATGGGAACAGATTGTGTACAACAGGGCTGTTTGTCAGCCTTAGAAGTCAAGATGGAATCCTGTGGGCAACAAAGAAAGGGATCTGGGCAGGAGGGACTGATCTGACTGGTGATTTAGGAGCTAATCTGGAGGCACAAAAGGGAAGATTGGAGGGAATGATAGCAAAAGTCAAAAAGACATTGCAATCGCCTATTATGCTCCATGGTTTTGTTCATATGCCCCCCCCCAAATAATAACACCCAATTCTTTTTAGGAGACACTGAGGCGACATGGGGGATATAGCCGTACTGTGAGCCTTTGGGATGGAAACTCGACCAGTTCTGCCGACTATGTGCAAGGCGCTGGCCCACGATGCAATATTTCATTCCATTGTTTTTGGACCTGCTATCTCTCCCTATGTGTCCCCCCCACCCCCACCCCAGTTCCCTTTGGAAATCCTTAGCTTCCTTCAAGAAAATTACAACTTCTTACATAACAGCCAAAGCATTTATTTTCTGGTCCCTCCGGTGGTTAAGATTCTCACTTCTCTCCCCAAAATGACTTTGAGTGTATTTTCTACTCTGTACGTGTTGTGCATATGTGCAGGCACGCAAAAGCAGCAGAATATCAAGCCATTGGGGGGCCGGTTCTGTTTTCTTCCTTCCTTTGTTCCTGCTTATGTCTCTTTTTTTCCTTCCTTCTTCCTTTCCTTATTTCCTTCCCTTTCTTCTAGCTTCTTTCTCCTTTCTTCCTTTCCTTCTCTTTCCTTTCCCTCCTTCCTTCCCTCCTTCCTTCCTTTCTCTCCTTCCTTCCTTCCTTTCTCTCCTTCTTCCTTCCTTTCTTTCCCTCCTTCCTTCCTTCCTCTCCTTCCCTTCTTCCTTCTCTCCTTCCTTCCTTTTTCTCTCCTTCCTTCCTTTCTTCCTTTCTTTCCCTCCTTCCTTTCTCTCCTTCTCTCCTTCCTTCCTTTCTCTCCTTTCTTCCTTTTTCTTTCCTTCCTTCCTTTTTCTCTCCTTCCTTCCTTCCATATGGAACACAGTGGGCACCCAGTACTGGTCAAATTGAAGGCTCTTACTGAAAGGAGGAAACGGTCTAATCTATTGCATCTCCTTCTGGGGCCCTCCCGCCTCCTTTTCTGCCCCCACTCCCCTCTCGGGCCCACCTTCCTCTCGGCTGCCAAAGGGATCTTCCTAAAGCAAAGACCCCGTCAGCTACTCCCTCCCACCCCCACCCCCACCCCATAAACTCCGCTGGCTCCTATTCTGGGCTGGAATAGAAAATCCTCTGGCTTTTAAAGGCTTTGCTGGCTCTCCTTCCGGTTTTGCTCTGCTTGCCTCCCCTCCCCACCTCCCAGGTAGGGCTCCCGGTGCCGCTCACCCCCGAGCCCGGGTCCCACTTCCCTCACGTTGCACTGACCGCTTCCTCTCTCCCCGCCCCGCCCCCACCCTCCCCTTCCCATTTTAGTTTCTCTGCTCCAAGTCCTATTTCGAGGCTCCTCTTCTGCAGGAAGCATTTCCCAGAAACCCCCGTTTCTAGCGCTCACTTCCCTGTGCGTGTCTGTGACCCCTTACAGAGAAATGACCTGTCCCCTCTAACAGCGACCCCGGGAGGTGATTCCCACACCTTGGCTCTCCCTGCATCTTCTGCACGGAGGGAGTTTGCCCGCTCTCCCCCCTCAGAATCCGGGGTCTGGTTTTCGTCTGCCTTGATCCCCCGGCCTTAGCCAAGTGCCTGACCTGTAGTAAAAGCCTCATAAATGCCCGGGACTGATGGGGGGGGGGAGCCTGGAGCGGAGGACAAAGTCTGTTACTTGCGCCTCCCCACTGTCCTGCTCCCGGGGCCAGGAAGGCTCTGACACAGCTGGGTTTGGGTTTTTTCTCCAACGAGGGAAGGGGAGATGGGAGAGGATGGAGAACGAATTCTTCCTGGCAAGTTTTTTTGTTTTTTGTTTTTTTCCCAGACGCCCACCTGGGACCCGCTCCCGCCGGAGGACCACTAACTCCCCGGCTTTCCGTCCTGCCCGGGACGCGCGGATGCCCGAGTGAGACCCCGTTTGCGAACACGCCCCCTGTCCAACCCCCCCACCCCCCACCTGCTCCATCTCAGGCAATTAGCTTCCCCAGAGAAAATCCCTCTTAAGGAGTTTTGCCTTTGGCCCGAGCCCACGGTCTCCATCCAGCTGAGTCGGTCTCAAAGGTGAATATCAAATAAATGCATTACAGATGTTTCCTTTTCCGTTTCTGGCTACTGCAGCTCCGGAGCCGGAGCCCTTCCCGCCGCGATCCAGTCCGCGTTTTCCTTCCCGCCGCGCCGCCAACTTTTTCCAGCTGTGGTTATTTGATAATGATTTTTTTTTTTTAACCTTTCCCAATAAATTGTTTATCTCCGAAGCCCGAGTTTCAGGTGCTGCCTAATGGGTTGCAGACGCCTTTTCCTCCAGGTGAGGGGCTCAGAACCGGGTCCGGTGAGCCGCGCCCGGGAGACCCCAGGAATCCCCGGGGCAGAATGCTCCCGCAATTCTGGGGTCCCCCCTCCCCAACTTCTAAGCAGTTCCGGGCCCTCAGCGGGCCCGGACAGGCGCTGGCTGCGTCCCCCTCTTCGGGGGGCTTTGCCAATGAGGGGGTGAAAACCCATTGGATCGAGGCGGCAGGTGACCTTGTCTGTCCCGGGGGGGGGGGGGGGAGCGACCAGACCCCCTCCGTGCTCCTCCCCAAATCCCAGCCCCCCCGAGGAACGGGGCTCCCGGCCCGAGGCTTTGATCGCTGGAGTGAGCCGGGATCCAGAATACATTGCGGGGGATTTGTGGGGACGGTTAAAAAAAAAAAATACATCTTTATTTTCCCTGATCTCCAACCGAAACGAGCGTTTCCTTTCATTCTGAGTGTCGGCCACAAGCGTGAGGCCGAGAAGGGCTCTAGAACCAGACAGGTCGGAGACCCAGGTCCATAAATAAGCGAGGGTGAGACCCCCGGGGTCAGAGGGAAGAGGTCACCTTCACCTGCTATCTGTCACTCACACCTTAGCGTAAATGAGTCTCAGAAGTTGTCCCGAGAGCCCCAAAGCCCCGGCATCCCGGGAAGGGAGGGTGCCCCACCCCTCCCCCAGCCGGGAAAGTGTAGACAACGAGGAGCCTGGAGTCAGCGCAGCTGGGCCGGGAAGAGATAAAGCGTTCGCGGGCCCCTCGGCCAGGTTTGAAATCTGAGCCCCGGATGGGGCGACTGTCCACGGGAAGCGATCACGTGCTGCAAAATCGAGCCCCGGAAAGCGGCCCCGGACCCACGTGCGCCTCTCCCACAGAGGTGGGGGGCTATGGCTGTGGAATATTGCGGATACTCTCCACTCGGCCCAGAGACTGACTCCTTTTGCTCAATCCTTTTTTTGTTTTTTTTTTCCCCTCTTCTTTTGTTCTTTGCTACTAAAAGGGCTGGAGCGGAATGACTACAGGAAAAATGAGAATGATGCAAAAAATAAAATAAAATAAAATCCGCAGAGCTCCAGAGTCTCTTCCCCAGTGGGCCCTTAGCAGACAATTCGGTCCATGAGTGTGGAAAAGCTACAAACTCTATGAAAGCCATTTGTGGGCAAGTCATTTAACCAAACTGCAACCAGTTTCCTCTTCTGGCTCCACGGTCCCTTCTGCTTCCAATGAAATAAATATCTAGCTAGGAGATGTGGGGAAAGTACCTCGCTCTGCCATTCATCCGTTCTGTGACTGCTCCCGTCTCTCTCTCTCTCTCTCCAAAAATGGGCTTTCATTTCCCTCGATTCTTATAAAATAAAGAGCTTGTTCTCCATTTCCCCCTTAGTTCTAAAGGGTTCTTTCAGCTCAGAATCTGAGATCCCATGAGCTGAGCCTCTATTAGGTTCCTTCCAACCCTAATATTCAAAGATTGTAAAAATCCCAAACTATTGGGGGAAAGGAGAGATCAGCCATCGGAACCGTTAGAGACACAGCTCCAAAAAAGGGGAGAAAGAGGGAAAGGAGGGGAGTGACACTATTTATAGCCCCTAGAATAAAGAGTTTCTTTTTCCAGGGATGGTGCGGAGGAGAAAATGTCCAGATATCAGCTCTGCCTTTGTCCATGGGGAGCCTGGCACTTAGTAGGTCCTTAATTAATGCTTCTTAATTGATTGACATTGATTGTAACACCATAGAAATCATCACCATCTTTAGAAGCTTCACTTCCTCCCCCCTCACCAAAGAGAGGAAAAAAAACCCATCCAACTCTTTTCTGAATCAATCAATCAGCACTTATTATGTTCAGGGTTGGGGGAGGGAGAATGTACCTTCATGCTCGTGATTCATGCCCCGGGAAGCTTCTTCCAAACTAGAAAGACAGAAAATGCGCACGAAAAGATAAAAAACTGAACCAGACCAACAATGCTAAATGGCAGGTGGGAGTAAGTGCTGCTCATTTTCACGGAGGGAGACAGCCCTGTGGGCTGGAGTGTTTTTCTGGAGGGATGGGGGTGGAGAGAGGGGGAAGAGGAGGAATGAAGCTTTCGCCCAAAGGAGAGCACCCTTTCACCAGGTAGAAGTCCCCAGATCTGTCCTGGGAGAGCATCTAGAGAAGGGAAAAAAACATTCTCCCTGTAAACTAAAGGATGAAAAAGGAATGGAGAATTAGAATGGTGCCTTGGATGGAACATCAGGAAGATCTGGATTCGAATTCTCCCCATGACATTTAGGAGCTGTGTAACTCTCAGCAAGACATATCAGGAATCAGGGCCTCAGTTTCTCTATTTGTAAAAGAGAAATCTGGACTCAGTGGCCGCTTGAGGTTCTTCCAGATTTAAATCTAGGAGGGTAAATGAGAAGTCATTCTGGATCGGAGAACCTCCCTCCCCCAAAAAAATAATCCCCATTTTTTCTCACTATAGCAAAGTGGAATCCTCCCTCTTGCTCTGCTGTAGCCGCCCTTGTTTTCTCAGGCCCAGATGCAGCTCTCCTGCAGACCTCAATGTTTACACAGAAGCAGGATTTATCTCAGTTTCGGGAGGTCCTGGGCTGCCCCGGCCCTAGATCATCATTAGTTCCATCAAAGGAACCATTTGACATCTGAGAGAGCAAGATGCATGACGTTCAAATTGGAAACAGCCCGGCGGGCCCGAGAGCCCAGAATGGGGGGAAGCTGCGGCCCTGAGCAGGAACAGCCCCCGATCCCAAGGCAGTGTCGGCAGTGGTACCGATTGCCTGCTCGCGTTGGCCTGGAAAGCCTTTACAATGGCCTTCCTCCCACCTGAGGCTCCATCTCCCACCTCCCAGCCTTTTCCCCATGCCTGGAATGCCCTCCCTCCTTTTGTCTTCCTTCCAGTTCCAGCTAAGGGCCTTTCCTAATCAATTTTCTCTGAATATAGCGAACATGTACAAGGAGATTTGCACGTTACACCATGATCAGTTCTGATGGACGTGGGTCTCTCCCACAGTGAGCTGATTCGGACCAGTCCCAAAGGTCTTGTGATGGAGAGAGCCGTCTGCCCCCAGAGAGAGAGGACTATGGGAACCGAGAGCGGACCGCAACACAGCATTCTCACTCCTTTTGTTGTTCTTTGCTCGCATTTTGTTTTCTTTCTCATTTTTTGCCTTTTTCATCTGATTTTTCTTGTGCAACAGATTTGTGGAGACAGGTACAGAAAAATTGCACGTGTTTAACATATATTGGATGACTTGTCTAGGGGAGGGATGCGGGGAAGGGAGGGAAAATTTGGAACACAAACTTTTGCAAGGGTGAATGTTGAAAATTATGCAGATATTTTGAAAATAAAAGGTTTAATTAAAAAATGTTTTCATGTAGTTTCCCCCATTAAAATGTGAGCTCCTGAGCCTTTCCTTGAATCCTCAGCACTTAGTCTTTCATCTGCATTTTACAGACTAGGAAACTGAGGCTTAAATTAAGTGATTTGTTAGGATTCCAGGTCTAAGTAAGCATCAGAACTCAGGTCTTTCCAGCTCCAAATCCAGTCCTGTATTCATTCATTCACCCAAGAAAATTCCAAAATTACTCCCAGGAAGAAATCCTAGGTGGGAGTTGGGGGGGTGGGGAGCTAGTCCAAAGTAGAGATCAAGAATCAGACAAAGGGAGAAAGTGGAAAACAGAAAGCTGAGAAAGGAGGGGAGGGTGGGGGTGAGTGGGTGTGGATGTGAAAGCCAGGCTGGAAATCTAACTGCTCAGAGGCAATACTAATCCCTCCAGGTGCCCGGGGAGCCTTAATGCTCCGGAGAGACGGGCTGATGGCAGCCCCTCCCTGCCAGGTTTAAATTACAGGCTCTCCTAAAAGAGGCAGAGATACCATCTCCCAGGCTCCCCTCCATCTCCTGCCTATTGACACAGCAATCAATGCGGTTAGCCCAGATTGGGCCTGATAGCAGAACCGCCTCGTTAGGCAGAGTGGGTGTTAAAAGGAGCGCGCAGCCGGGGATTCCTGGAAGCGGGGCCCCAGCAGGAGCAGTGAGGCGTGAGGGCAGGCTGGGGCTTGTGCTCCCGGGAGGCCCTCCCACCAGCCCCCGACACTGGGAGCTCCCTCCCAAAGCCGGGCCCTCCCTGGACCCCAGCTCGGACCTGTAAGGCGCTTGGGAGCCCCCCTTCCAAGCAAACCCCTCATTTTACAGAAGGGGAAACTGAGCCCTGGAAAATGGAGAGGGGAGGGGAGCATTTGAACCCAGGTCCGACCCGCTGTTATACCTTCTTGGCTCTATTTGGTTCTAATCAGGGGTCCCCGAAGTGATCCCCTCCTCATGCCCTCCACAGACAAGGGAGCATCAACATAGCACTGTAGCACACAAACATGGCAGGATGTCCCTTCTCCTAAGGAGGACTGACTGAGAATGCAGAGAAGCATGGGAAGACTCTGAACAGATGCAGAAGGAAAACTGTATTCCCGGTGGGGGCCACAGGACACTGAAATCCAGCTCACTTGCATGTTACTATCTGCCTGATGTCATGGTCCTCTTCAAGGACAAAGGACAAACCAACCCCTAGTAGCCAACCAACACCATCCAACCCCAACCCTAACCCCAACACCCAACTAACAACCAACCCTAAACCCAACCCCCAACCAACCCCAACAATAACAATGTGCAAACTTGACCCTAAAGGAGGGAGATGAGAAAGTTGCTCCCTTCCCTCTTTGGTTAGGTGAGGTTTTTTACCAGCCTCTGGTTTCACAGGCTCTCCCAATGCATGTCTCTGAAATTTACAATCCTATAAAGTTACCTGGGTTGTGGATATTTTGGGTCATTTGCCTGAACTAACTTTCCTTCTTTTCTGTTCTCATTTTAAAATACAGATCATTTAGGGGTAGCAAGGGGAGAGAACAAGAAGAAGGAACCCATTGAGAAACATTTCATTTTATTATTTTTCAAAAGTGTAAATGAAAAAGCAATAGGAAATAAGCTTAGTGTTGCATAAGTATAATGACTAAACTTGGTCCTGAAGAAACCAAAAGTAAATGGGTCACCCCACCTTCCTTGCAGAGGGTATGGAACATTTCATAAATGGTCAGAGTGAGCTGATTACTACTGATTTGTTTCCTTTCCTTTTTTGGAGTGAGCAAGGTAGAGATAGAAGGTTTTTTTTTTAAAGAAATAAATGTAATATTAAAAACTAATATTTAAATTTTAAAAATTTTATTTTTTTTAAAAGAAGGAGAAATAATTTGTAATCCCCTGAGACCCCAGGCCATTTGAGGCCTGTGTCACATTCAGACAGAAAAAAAACAGGCAAAAAATGTTTGTGGCAGCCCTGTTTGTAATGGCTAGAAACTGGAAAATGAATGGATGCCCATCAATTGGCAAATGGTTGAGTAAATTATGGTATATGAATGTTATGGAATATTATTGCTCTGTAAGAAATGACCAGCAGGATGAATACAGAGAGGACTGGCGAGACTTACATGAACTGATGCTAAGTGAAATGAGCAGAACCAGGAGATCATTATATACCTCAACAACGATACTGTTTGAGGATGTATTCTGATGGAAGTGGATTTCTTCAACAAAGAGAAGATCTAACTCAGTTTCAATTGACCAAGGATGGACAGAAGCAGCTATACCCAAAGAAAGAACACTGGGAAATGAATATAAACTGCTTGCATTTTTGTTTTTCTTCCCGGGTTATTTATACCTTCTGAATCCAACTCTTCCTGTGCAACAAGAGAACTGTTCTGTTCTGCACACATATATTGTATCTAGGATATACTGTAACCTATTTAACATGTATAGGACTGCTTGCCATCTGGGGAAGGGGGTGGAGGGAGGGAGGGGAAAAATCAAAACAGAGAAAGTACAAGGGATAATATTGTAAAAAATTACCCAGGCATGGGTTCTGTCAATAAAAAATTATTAAAAAAGAAAAGAAAAGAAAAAACAGGCAACATTGAGGGCCAGAGTAACATTCATATCTTCCAGGATGGGGAGCAAGAAGCCAAAGCTTGGTCCAAGAGGGCTCTATAGTCCAGACTCCCCTGGATGGCTTAATAAGTAAGCATTCATCCTGGGCAGGCAAGGGGGATATTGCTGGCTATTGGCCACTCATTTCAGAAGGTCCCACCCTTACCCAAAAGTTTCATGAACGATTATAGGATCAGAGTGAGGACTCAACTCCAAAGGTTTCTTGAAATTTCAGTTGATGGCTGAAATGCAAAATGATGATATGGTCTTAGACTTCTACCAGCTGACATCTTAAAGGGGAAGAGAAAGGTTTCAAGCCACAATAATGTTTGAGAGAATGGGGAGCAAGTGGCTGAAAGGTTCAAGGGAGAGGGTAGAGACAAATTGTGTTTCCTTCACAATTCCCTGATGGAATGAATCAATGGCCTACTTAATGCCCAAACCCCACGGGTCAGAGTTATTAGCTTAGGGACCCCAAGATTTCACATTTGAGTATGGACCCCAGAAAAATAAGGTATAAGGATTTTTATACCAATACCCTGAAAGGAAAAAATTCAGCCAGCCTGCTTAGGCCAAAATGTTTTGAAGGAGGTTGAATCCTAGTTAGGATCAAGCTCTGTGCTTTCCACTTGAGAGGAGCCCTCAGGATATTTCTTTATTTGAAATTGCAGGGCAGGGGCATGCCAGGGATGACCCTAAGCTGTAAATCCGGGGAACTGCTATAGGCAATTGAAGTCATGATTACAACCTCATGAAAGCTTTAAGAGAAGCTACATGGGATGCAGGAAAAGCATGTGACAAAATCCAACATCCATTCTATTAAAAACACTAGAGAGTATAAGAATCAATGGAATTTACTTTAAAATGATCAGTAACATCTATCTAAAACCATCAGCAAGCATCATAAGGAATGGGGATAAACTGGAATCATTCCCAATAAGGTCAGGATGAAATACTATCACCACCGCTATTCAATATTGTGTTAGAAATGTCAGCTTTGGCAATAAGAGAAGAAAAAGAGAGAAGCAATATGGGAGAGCAAGAGAACCAGGTTCTAGTCCTGGCTTTGCCATTGACAAGCTATCTGATATTGAGAAAATCATCCCTCCTCCCCCCCTTTTCCCAGGGTCTCAGTATTCTCATGTATGAAAGGGTAAATAGAAAAAATGTGGTTTAGAAGCAGAAAATCAAATCCTACTTCTGCCTCTTATTAATTGGGTTAGATATCTTCATCTCTTCTGAAATGAGTGGGTAAACTAGATGGCCACTAAGGTCCAGATCTGCATCTATGATTAATCGACCAACAATCAACAAGCATTTATTGAGCACCTACTGTGTATCAGGCCCTGTTTTTGTTCAGTTGTATCCAACTCTACATGACCCCAAATCCACAGAATTTTCTTGACTAAGATACCGAGGTGGTTTGCCACTTCTTTTTCTAGTGCATCCCCATTTTGCAGTTAAGGAACTGAGGCAAATAGGGTTTAAATGACTCACACAACTAATAAATATCTAAGGGGAGATTTGAACTCAGATCTTTCTGAATTAGGATAGAAGCTGGTATCTATCCATTGAGCTACCTAGCTGCCTCAGGCTCTGCAGGTGCCAAACATATAAAAGAGAAATGGAAACAGTCCCTGACTACAAAGAGCTTCCATTCTTGGGGAGGTGAGACAGCACAAAACAATATGGAGTAATGGGGAAGTCAGGGGATGGGACTAGCAGCTGTGGTATCCTAAAAGACTTCCTGTGTTAGTTAGATAGAATTTGTTTGTTTTTTTTTTGGGGGGGGGGTTGCAGTTTATTTTACTTTTTTTGTTTCCCATGTTCTTTTTTCTGTTTTTAATATTTTTATTAAAGCTCTTTATTTTCAGAATATATGCATAATTTTCAACATTCACCCTTGCAAAACTTTGTGTTCTAAATTTCTCCTTTTCTTTCCTCCATCCCTCTCCCCTAGACGGCAAGTAATCCAGTATGTATTAAACATGTGTAGTTCTTCCACTTATATTTTCACAAATATGTTGCACAAGAAAAATCTGATCAAAAAGGAAAAATGAGAAAGAAAACAAAATGCAAAAAGAGTGAAAATGCTATGCTGTGATCCACACTCAGTTCCCACAATTCTCTCTCTGATTGCAGATGGCTCTCTCCATCACAAGATCTTTGGAACTGCTCTGAATCCTTTCATTGTTGAAGAGAGCCGTGTCCATTCTGATTGATCATCACATAATCTTGTTGCCGTGTATAATGATCTCTGGTCCTGCTCACTTCACTTAGCATCAGTTCATGTCTCTCCAGGCCTCTCTGAAATCATCCTGCTGGTCGTTTCTTACAGAACAATAATGTTCCATAACATCCATAGACCATTACTTACTCAGCCGTTCCCCAACTGATGAACATCCACCCAGTTTCCAGTTCCTTCCCACTACAACCATTCTTGCATGTGTGGGTCTTTTCCGGATAGAGTTTTGAAAGAGGTAAATGATTCCAAGAGAAGGGGAAAATGCTCCTCTGCTCTGTGGGACCCTGTCATCTCTAAGGTCCCTTCCAGCTCTTGAGCCCAGATCCCACGGTCTCTAAGGTCCAGTGACATTCTCTGGAAACCAAAGGACCTGCGGATGGAGAGCAGGGAGCCCATGGCCACAACGTTCCCATTCCAAGCCTTGTCGTGGTCAGTGAGTCCCCTTTGATCATCTCCCAAAGAATTCCAAGGACTAACCAGAGTAGTTTTCGCCCTGGGATTCACCACATCCCTTTGTGGTGGCCGCTGCCACAGAACGGGGCCTCCAATATATGTTTGTCTCCCAGATCCAGGAAGGAGCCGTTGATCCCGTCAGGCAATGGGACTGGTCCCCCCAGCCTGGACTCCCTTCCCAGAGGGCACCACTTTAGGCAGGACTTGCCAGAGCCTTGGGAGTAATGAGACGCATGATCACATACTCTGGCACTTACCTCCCTGTGGACCATCTCCCAGGTAACAGGGGGAGAACATGAACGAGGTCTGATTATCCTTGTCTCACAGGGAGGGAGGGCTCAGTGGGAAGGACATCAGCTCTGAAATCCAAGGACCAAGACTTAAATCCCACCTGGGAGGCTTTTTGTGTCTCCCGGAGCAGTGACCCCAGTCTAGGATCTTATGATACTGAAGTCCCTAAAGCTCCCTGGGCCTGGCCCCTGAGGCCCTTTCCAGCTGCTTAATCTGATTAAGGATCCCAGGAGCAGAGTCCATTGGCCAAGGCAAGGGAGGCTCTATAACTCCTGGGCACAGACCAGTGACTGCCTGATTTCCTGATTCCCCCTTCAGTCCAGAGTTCTCCATGGTTAAAAAGGGGGCCCTGACTGTCCTTTTCGGTAAACCTCCCTGGGTGTAGCTTTTAAAAACCATAGCCCCTGTCCCGGGTTAATGCAGCAAGTCTAGAACGCAAAGTCTTGTGTTCCAGTTCTCCCTAGGGCTGTCAGCCACAGGGGACTAGGACTTATTCCTTTGCCTTATAATTCCTCTGGGTCTCCGTTCCCCACTCTATAACAGGAGGAGTTTGGGCTCCACCTCCAAGCCCTAAATCTCTGATCCTATGGATGGGGGAGAGGGGTGCAAGGGAGGACCAGATGCCATCACAATTCCTCTAGTTTGGGGTATAAAGAACAAAGCCTCAGACGTAAAGGTTAGAAGACATCCCATCAAAATGACCCTTACAGCTGTGTGACCATGGGTTCCAATCCTGCCTCTCGGGTTTACTTGAATAAACTGTAAAATAAACTTGTAAAAGGAAGATTAAAAATAACCAGAGCAAGAGGAAGGCCTGCGTTCCAGTCCAGTTTCTGACTTGACTTGGACAGTCTCAGACTTACTCGGGTGGGTGAGGACTCCCGACAGCTCACTCGATCTCTGAGTACTCTGGGAAATTCTAAAGGAGTGGAAGCTGTAGTTCCTCGTGCTTTGGCTTGATAATTATTTCCTATATTCAAGAAATCACGGGATCAACAAGAACAAAAACAAAATCTTTCCTTTATAATAATATCCCAAAATAACAATTATTTAACAATAGCATAACATAATAATGATATGTAATAAATATATGGTAAATAATAATAAACATAACAAATCTTTACTTAGCAATAATAGAAGGAACAATAATAACATAACATAATAATATCATGCATTTATTACATTAAATGTATTATATGATTGTATTATAATATTTATAATTATAATAATATATTATAAGTGAATATATTGTAGTGAACAATAACATGACATCAAAAATTTTTGTTTAATAATAATCATAATAATAGCTGATATTTGAAGGTAAACTGACAGGACAGACACTTAAATCTTTGTTGATTGGGAAAATTAAATGACCCGGATATATAAAGTACTTTTCAAATTATGTAAGTCAATCAATCAACCAAAAATCATATTAGTCACTTACTATGAGCAGGCACAGTGTAGTTGGGACTATAAAAGCAGCAATGAAAGAGATCCTGCCCTCAAGCGGTTTATATTCCATGGGCCCCTATAATTATTCCAAAAGATTTTCTTTGCAGTAAATAGAACAGTCCTTATCCCCATTTTACAGATGAGAATGCAGAGGCTCTCCCTCAGTGACTTTCCCATCTGAATTTGCACAGCCCCTACACATCAGAAGACTGAATCCCAACCTTGTACTCTCATATCCCCCAAGACAAACACTTGAAGAAAGAGGAGAACTCAGTGACCTTTCAGAGCCAAAGGGAAGGAAATGGAGTCAGAGGTCTTAGAAACATAGGCCCATCAGCTAGAATGGCTGTAGATGGTGATGATTGCCCTATGCTGAGTTCTGGTTTCACACTCAAGGTGTGTCCCCCCTGCTGTAAGGGAGGAACCTTCTAAAGTGAACATAAGAATAGTTAGTTCCGGAAACCAAACTACATACGGGCCTTGTCAGGCTTGCCAGCAAGTACAACATTTAACGGACACAGTTTTTTGCTTAGCATTTTAAGGCTTCCAAGGTGCTTTCCGAATAAGTCCATAAAATCATCCGTTCTAATTTTATTCTTCCCATTTTGTGGAACAGCAAACTGAGGCACAATGTGACCTGCAAAACATAAGCAGAACAACCGGGACTCGACTCCTGGGATCATCCCTCTAGGAGGAAGCTCAGAGGCCACCGGTCCAACCTTTTCATTTTACATTTTAGAAAAACTGAGACGTGGGTTAAGTGGTTAAATGAACGATTGCCCGAGGTCACACAGGCACATAAACTTGAAGACCCGTGCTTGGTCTTTCAACAACAGGCTGTCCCCGGTCAGTCAAGTACCCAGAATCCAGCCGGTGATCGTGGTTGAGTCACCAGTAGCATGCCTGGGTGGTTAACAGCAACAATAATAGGAATAATAGCTCACAGTATTATTATTCTATAAGACTTAAAGTGTGTTCTCTTTATTAGAACCCTAGGAGGTGTGAAGAGGTTATTAGTTCCATTTTACAGATGGGAAAACTAAGGCTCAGAAGGGGAAGGTGCTTGCCCACAAGATTAGAGTCCAGATTTCCTGTCTTCACATGTGGCCCTTTCTGACTCACAAAGGGTCCGATTGGTCCTAGAAGTTGAGGAAATGAACCGTTTGAAGAAATGTTGAAGAAATCCAACTAGAGGTCATCGCCCAAGGATCTGCTCCCTCTCCTAAGAGCGTGTAACTTCTTGAGCATGGATTCCACTTCACATTCCTGTTTTGCCTCTGGGTTCCCCCGATGACCTCTGAGCAAATTGCTTAACCTCCCAGTCTCAGCTTTCTCATCTGTAAAATGGGAATGATGATACTTCCCTACCTCATAGTCGAGTTATGAGAATTAATTAATGTTTATAAAGGACTTGGAGATCCACAGATGAAAGGCACCATAGAAGCACAAAGTATCATTATTATAATTACATTACATTATTATATCTCGGGCCAAGTGCTTTCTGCAGCTCTCCTTATTACTGGGAGTGGGCGATGGGGGTAAGATAAAGCCAAAATCACCATCCACCATCAGTCAGAGCTTCAGCCCAACTCCAACCAAATCTAAACTTGGGGAGATGCAATCAGGCTTGGGAGACCGACAGACAAGCCTCTTCAACCCCAGATTTCCCCCCGGGGCAGAAAGACAATGGGAAAGATTGTACTTTCCTGTGACCACTGAAACCGAGTTCTGGAAACTATGGGTCGTTTGGGAAAGAGCGTGGCCCAGGCTCCTACCCACCCCGTCTGGTCCTCATCCTCTCAGACCTTGGTGGAGACGGCCGGGGAGCTCTGAGAATAAATACCAGCCTCCCCTCCTCCCTCGGTCCACCCTCTGACATCCAGGACGGCTCCCGTTAGGGGCTGGTGGCCGAGGATGCGGGAAGACCCAGCAAAGAAACATCATCGACATCCAAGTCCTCGGCGTCATACATCCTTCCCCATCCGCCATGGTTATGGCAGTGACTGACCAGGCGACGTCCGCCATCTGCTTTCTGCAAGACCACGGGACCTCTCCGTCCGACTTGCAGCTCCCCCACCGGACCGGGAGCTTTCCAAGAGCAGGGACCAGCTCGCTTTTCTATTTTCATACTAGTTTATACCCCCCATTTACACTCCAGATACATGATGGGTACACAGTTGTTTGTAGGGTATTTCTCCCAGTGAGCTCCTGAGAACAGGATCCATATTCTTTGTCGTTGTTCGTTTTCTATATTTATTGGGGAGCACTCTTTATAATCAGTTCCTGAAAAATAGTAGGCATTTAATTCCTGTGGACCGGTTGACAAATGTTTTTTTCATTCATCCCTAAAATTGGGAATCTTGATGGGGACTCTTGCTTTGCAGGCTCTGTCTGTGGGGGCCCCCTTTTGTGTTAAGCCAGGTCCCTCTGGTTGGATTTCAGTTCCTTCCTATTATTGCAAGTCAGACCCTGTTTCGAAAGTATAACAACAAGGAAAAAAACCAGCCAAGCTTCAGATATGAAAGCTAACCCCCTCAGTGTTTATTGAACCTCTGATAATTCTCGAGTTTGCCTATCATCACTTATTTCACAATTCTCCAATCTGACTGGGTAGGCAAAAGTTAGATCAGAAAGAAATATAATTACCTTTTTTACGAGCTTATGACATGGTTCCACCCATCTATCCTGCCAGCTTGTCCAGTCACTCACAAATTATGATATACATACTATAAATTATATAATTATCAACCTATAATTACACGCAACATATATATTAATCCCCCTGGAGGAGATCGGGCCCCCAAGATTACGTGTCCATGCCCCTCAGTCCCTAGGGAAAATGCCCACTGTGAGGGGAGAGGTTAATGTATTTCCAAATATCGGAGCCATTAGGCTAAGACAACAAAGGCCTCCCTCCCATTGGGGTGCATACCTCCCTCCCCGGCCCCCCCAACATCTCATCTTCTTTCCTCGTAAAGTCGAAAACCTCAGACTTCGACGTGAACAAATCTGGACATGTGTGTGCAAACCTGAAAGGGGGGGAGCGAGAAGAATGAGCTTTCTCAATCGAGGAAAACTGCTGGTTCCACAAAAGCAAGAAGGGAGGCGCAAAGAGCAGACAGAGATGGGAAGGACAGGGGGAAAGCGCCAACATGGCTAAACCAAGAGCCAGAGGAGCAAGTCTTCTCTTTCTCCCATTTTATTTAGATCCTCAAAGGAAGAGACTTTGGGTGACAATCCTTCAAGACTATAGAGTGGAGACCTAAGTTCAAATCCTGCCCTTATAATTCATATCTGCATGGCCCTCAGCAAGTCACTGTACTTCTCTGCCTCTCTTTCCCCATCTGTAAAAATAAAGGGGTTGAATTTGATTATTTTTATGGTTACTCCCAGTTCTCGATGTTTAATCCTATGACCAGACAAGACTCACAAACGCTCCTCAATCTTATTCCCTTTTCACCCTAGCATTTGTGCATGGACACACTTCCTCATTGCCCCATTGTCTTTCAGAGGTAACCCTGGTTTTTGTTTTGTTTTGTTTTATTTTGTTTGTTCTTTTTTTTTTTTATTCTTTCTTCCTTATCTTCTTCTTTTTTTATAATAGCTTTTTATTTACAAGTTATATGCATGGGTAACTTTTTCCCTCCTTCCTCCCACCCCCTCCCCCAGATGGCTGGTTGACCAATACATGTTAAATATGTTAAAGTATAAAGTAAATATAACATAATTATACATGTCCAAACAGTTATTTTGCTGCACAAAATGAATCAGACTTTGAAATAATGTACTTTTAGCCTGTGAAGGAAATCCAAAATGCAGGCAGAGAAAAATAGAGGGATTGGGAATTCTATGTAGTGGTTCACACTCATCTCCCAGAGTTTTTTCACTGGGCGTCGCTGGTTCAGTTCATTACTGCTCTGTTGGAACTGATTTGGTTCATCTCATTGCTGGAGAGGGCCACATCCATCAGAATTGATCACCATATAGTATTGTTGTTGAAGTTTATAATGATCTCCTGGTCCTGCTCATTTCACTCAGCATCAGTTCATTTCAGTCTCTCCAGGACTTTCTGAAACCCTCCTGCTGTAACCCTGGTTTTTTGAAGGCTACCCCAGAGAGTTCTGACAGCTCTCACTATGAAGTCTGAATTATTTGGTGTGCGGAATCGAGGACAGATTGGGTTTCTTTCATATAAGGATGAGACTGGCCAATCCTGAAGAACATCATCCTTACTTTGACCCCAGAAGGATGGATTTTCTAGCCATGGGAATTCGGAAAGAGTATTTTCAAAGTCATAGAGGGCTAATGAAAGTAGGCTCATCAATTCAAAGCTGGAAGGCTTTTACAGAGGGGAAACTGAGGCACTTTGATACTCTGGTGTATCTGGGAATGACCTATTGTGGATGTTCCCTCTTCCCACACAGTTCATTCCATTCTTATCTGTCCATCTTGGGGAAATCAGATCCATATCTTTCCATAAATCTTCCATTAGAGAGGGAATGGGAGCCCACTCAAGGAACAGGCTCTCACCCTCACTTTCTAAAACTATTCCTCATTTTTTTTCAGTCATAAACATCCCTTCTTCAGGTCTCTTTTGCATCATGTTGTAACTGCTTGTGCTCACCACATGTTCTTTGAATCATCCTCAATCTGATAATCACACAAAGTCATCAGAATTTAGGATGAAAAATCTGGAACTCTTACTCAGTGGTTTCAAAGGCATTAAAAACAGAAGGATTTTTTATTTTACTGGTGTCTTTTGTTTTTATGTCCACTCTATTTCCCAGACCTCCCCTGTCCAGAAAGCCATTCCTTATATCAAAGAATAAAGAAGGGGAAAATGCAATTAGGAAAATAAAATCAGTGTGGTATGCAGTATTCCTTATCCATAGTCCTCCACCTTTGCACATAAGGAAGGATATACGTTCCCGTGCCTTTCTTTGGGGTCCAATTGGTCATTGCATTGCACTTTAATTGTTCTGAGCTGGCATTTTCCCCCTTGACATTGCTATAGTCACCATGAGTATTTTTTCCCGTTTCTCCTCCCTTCCCATTGTGTCTCCCCATCCTGATGTCCTCCTGCCTGAACCCCTCATGTTCATCGTTCCCGATGGGCCACATCCCACTCATTGAGTCTCCTCCATCAGTGGCGCCGGGTCCTCTCAGCAGCTTCTCAAAGTATTGACATATTTCACTGGGAATGGCCTCGGAGATGATCCCATGAGGCTTTGCTGTCAGATGATCAAGGAGGCTGCTTGATCCTTTGCCAAGATCCTATCAAGGGAGGCTCTGCCGGGTCCTTGTGAGAACAGAGTCCAAGTGACATCGAGAGTCGATTCATTGAACCTGCCCGAGAAAATGGTCATAGACTCTTGCCAGCTACGAGCCCGAAACCATTTACGGCACCTAATAAACCGTCCTCCTTCCTGCTTGGCACTCCGGCGGATGCCACGGTACCTGGCACACCCTGGCTGAATCACCTCAGTCCCCTCGCAGGCTGCTGTGGACGGGGAGCGAGGGAGGAGAGGGGAGCGTGAGAAAGAGGAGCGTCTCCTGGGTCACTGTGAGCATCCCCCGGCTGCCCACCCCGCGTCCTGACCCAGCGCCTCTCCCTGAGCGCCTTCGTAGGTCCTCAGTCCCAGCTAAAGTGGGCCCGGCCAAAGCCCTTGTTTAGTCAGTATTAAAAAAGGCCCGATTCTAGGCCCTGGAAGGCCCATTTTCCCTCCACTCCCACTACCTCGGCCATTCTTCTTCAAATTCTAAATCATACTTTTGGGTCCAAATTGTCTCACCTTCTCTCTGAAATTCTTTGCGCGAAAACGTTCTCTGCGGATCCAGATGGGCTTCACATCTGGTTCAGAATATGTGCCTCCCGTCTGGCGCGTACATCCTGCCTTGGGCCGCGTCCCTGGGGCCCGATATAAACTCCAACGCCGGGTCTGGCCCTACCCAGTCGTCCCGATTGCTTCCCGGGCCCCTCGGTCCAGCCCAAACGGCCGCCTCGCTGACCCCTGACCTTCCTTCTCCAACTTGGGCTGGGACCTGGGATTTCTCATCGGCGTGGGGACTCCCAGCCAGGGGACTCCCAACCAGGAGACGCCTTTCTTTGGCAGGAGCAGACCGGTGTCTCTTCTGCAACATTCAGACTTTGCCAGGCAAGGGTGGAAGCTTCCTTCTGGGTGGCGAGGGTTCGGCTGACCCAGGGCGGCAAGGCAGGAGCTGTCAGAGCCCTACGTGAACGCCCCATCCGCCTCGGGGAGTCCATAACAGGGATCCCTGAGAGTTTTAGTGAGGAAGTGAAGACCTCGCACAAGATTTCAGCTCTTAGCTTCTTGACTCCAAAACCAACTATCTGTCCAGTGTGCTGTACTGATTCTTAGATATATACTGTACTGATTCTTATATATATGCACATATATATGTATATATATATATATATATGCTGTACTAATTCCTATATATACTATACTGACTCACATATGTGTGTGTGTATATATATATATATATATAGTACTGATTCATATATACATATGTACTGTACTGATTCTTATATATACTGCACTGATTTATTTATATATATATGTACTGCACTGATCCATCTATATGTGTATATACTGTACTTATATATAGCATGTGCTTAATAGATATTTTTTGAATGAATAACAGGTCCTCAGTCAGCATCCTCGCCATTCTCATCACCACTGGCAGGAAGGTGGAGAAATGGGCTCCATCAGTTTCGGGATTTTGTCCACAAGGACCAGCTTGAAGTCTCCAGCCACCGACGTCCGGCTCCCCCCCGGGGGGGAGGGGGGGCAGCCCCTCTCCCAACCAGTGGACCGTCCTTTGATCACATTTTGTAAAGAACCATTTGCACATTCAGATTTAAAGCCACTTGAAATGGTACCAACGTTGCTGTTTTCATTACCATAAAAGCCACATTGAGCATTTATGGAAACTCAAACATGTGTACTGACATATGGCAAAATTTTCACTTACTGTATCTTTTTAGCATTGGGCTGACGAGGGAGGCATCTGTGCTGAAATCAGTGGGATCGAAGCGGCAACAATAAGCCAAGCTAGGAAAGAAGAGAATTTTCAAGGCTGGGACGGGGCATTGCGCTCCCCCCACCGGGGGTGACGTCCGGGATCGGCAGCAGCCGAGTGGACACGGGACGGGCAGGGGATGAAGGAGTCCGGTTATGACTGGGGAGTCTGATGCCTGGGGCAGAGATCGGGAAGGGGGGGCTGCAGGGGATGCACAAGGCACAATCTCTAGGCCCACAGGTCTTTCCTAGGGAGCTGCATTGCTCTCCCCAAGGACCGGACACGGTGCAGAGAAGCATGTCTCCCAAAGGTGCTGATTGGGTCCTGTTCACACAAGACTGGGGATCCTCAAATGTCCCTCTGTCCGGGCAGAGAAGGGTCCAGGGAAACACGCCCCCACCTCTGCTGGAGCCCCTGAGGATCCCTGCTCTGCAGGCCCATCACTCGGGACCAGCCTGTGCCCCCTCTCTGTGCTAAGGGCCGTGGTCTGCAGGAATAGCCCCTCTGGCACACCTGTCTGCTCTGAGAGAGAGACCTGCAAGCTTTCTTCCCTCCGCTGAGCTGAGGAAACATGCCCCTGCGGATGTCAGCGCCCGAGCCAATACCCCGGTGCCCTCAAGCCTGTCTCAGTCTCCAAGGGAGCTGGAGGCAGAGCCACGGTGGGCTGTGTGGGCAGAGGGGAGTGCTTAAGGGTTCCTGAATTATGGTCCCACCAAGACTTCCAGAAGCCTCTGACTGTCTGTCTGTCCATTTATCTATGTCTGTCTGTCTATCTACTTATCTATCCATTCATCCATCCATCTGACCATCTGTCTGTCCATCTATCTATGTCTATCTGTCTATCTATCTTTCTATCTATCTGTCTGTCTGTCCATCCATCCATCTGATCATGTCTGTCCATCTATCTATCTATGTCTGTCCGTCCGTCCATCCATCCATCTAACCATCTGTCTGTCCATCTACTTATCTATGTTTGTCTGAATATCTTATCTGTCTGTCTGTCTGTCCATCTACCTATCTATGTCTGTCTGAATATCTATTTGTCTGTCTGTCCATCCATCCATCTACCCATCTGTCTGTCCATTTACCTATCTGTGTCTGTCTGTCTGTCTATCTGTCTATCCATCTATCCATCCATCCATCTGTCTGTCCATTTATCTAGCTATTTATCTGTCTGTCTCTCTGTCTGTCTGTCCACCCATCCATCCATCCATCCATCTGACCACCTGTCTGTCCATTTATCTAGTTATTTATCTGTCTGTCTCTCTGTCTGTCTGTCCACCCATCCATCTATCCATCCATCCATCTGACCAGCTGTCTTTCCATCTATCTATCTATGTCTGTCTGTCACTAGGAAGCTTTGCCCAAAGTCACATGATGTAGTCCATGGCAGAGCTAAGTCCTGCCTCCCAGGCCAGGGAGTCTTTCCTCTTGTACATTGTAGCCGGCCTCCTTCTTATCCTGAGTACACAAGACCATCACAACCCGACATCAAGACAAAATAATAACTTTCCTCGCTGTGATTAAAATCAAAGCCTTTAAGATAAGCCAAAGGCCCTAAGATGAATCTCCGGGTTGGCAGATGAAGGGCTGGATAGAGGTGGAGAGATCCAAGGGAGGGCCTTAAATGAAGAAATCAGAGATTGCAATTGAATTCCCAGATTGGCAAAGAAAGCTGGGCAATTGATCTGGTCACCACATCCAACAAAGGGTGCCCCTTTCTGACTTCATTTCAGCCTCCACTTTCTGGAAAACACTGAAGTCAAAAAGGAAGAAAAGGGGAGAAGAAGCCCTGGATCAGAGGTCAGAATTAAAAAACCAAGTCGCAGATCTTTCTCATATCCAACCGGTGGTTCTCTGCCCCACTGCTTAGTTGCACCATATTTGGTACACAGTAATTGTTTAATAAATGTTTGTTGACTAATGAATTGACTGGTCTCTAAAGCACGAACTGAACTCCTTCCCAGCTCTGGACTGACGAACTCTCAATGTTCCCCAGTCTCTCTCCTAAATGGCCCCCACCCCACCCCCAGCTTTGTGGAGCAATCTCTGATTTTGCTCAGAAATCCCTTTTTCCCAAGATGCTCTTTTCTTCTTCCATCTTGGGGCAGGAATATGGGACGTGTCCAGGTGCTACATCACCTTACTCTCGAGCCAGCAGCAAGGGAAGGTACATTTTATGATTTTAAATGGTCATCCGGGGGAAATGCTGTTCTGGCCCCAGGACAATCCCTTTCTGTCACTCCCCAGGTCTTCTCGGGTTCTCTCTTCCGACCCCATCCCTCCTAGGACTTCAGGACGCAGCTCAGGCCGTCCATCCATCCCACTTTTGTCAAGATCTCGGACACAAGCTGGGGCAGGATGGGAGACCCCGAAACATGGGCAGGAAGGAGAGCTTTTTCTCAGGAAAGCTGTGGATTTGTTCCCTCCCGGGAGGAGCACAAATTGTACTTAAACAAGTCCTAAGGAAACACTAAGGCTCGAAGACTGGACCATCCAGCTGATTAGTGACTAACTCTATACTCCCAACTAAAATACGAGCTCAGCCTAAAAAAAGGAAAAGGAAAAGTTTTGTTGCTGTCTTCAGCTTGCACAAAAGCCATTTCCCCATTTCCCCTTTATGCACACACTTCCCTCCGCCAGTAATACCAAAGGAACGCTGCTCCGTGCAGTCGAAGCTCAGAGCCAGGCCGTGTAGACGGGACCCCAAGGGCACGGCCCCCACCCCTCCAGGGAGAGGACGAGGCGTGATCTCCTGTCATTTCCCCGGCTCCATTACCATCCAGCAATCTGCCCGTTGTTCCTGTTGCTCTTGCCAACATGGTTGGCGTCATCGCCCATAATGTTCTCTTGGTTCTGCTTTCTTCAATCTGAATCACTTCCTACAAGTCTTCCCATGTTTCTCTGAATGACTCATGTTTGTCATTTCTTAACAGAACACTGGGGTTCAAAAATCAGATTTGTGATTTCATCTCTGCGGAGAACTCCTGGCGAGGAGCTTCCCTTCACCGGAGACAGAGCCGAACTTTCTCTGCGATCCCTCGGCTGAACAAGTAGCCTCGGTCACTGAGAGTGAGAGTGACTTGCCCAGGGTCACGGAGCTGGTATGTGTCAGAGGAGGCAGGACTTGAACCCGGGTCCTCCTGAGCCCAGAGTAGACTCTCCTTCTGCTATGATGCTCACTATTATTCCATCACTTTCACATGTTCTAGTTTGTCAGCTTTTTCCCAGTGAATGGCCGCCATTTTTTACCACTCATTCCTAATAATCCTTCTGATCCATGGACCCCTGGATAGGTAGAATATCCACACCAGAAGGCATGGAGAGAGATCAGTTTGGAGCAGTTCGCCAGTATAGTGGATGGAGACCTGGATTCGAGAGGACCTGAGTTCCAAACCAGCCTCAGACACTTAACAGGACTAGTTGTGTAAAGCTGGGCAAGTCACTTAACATCAATTGCCTCCCCCTCCCAAAAAAAGAAGAAGAAAGAAGAAAGAGATATCAGATCTCTCTGTTTTCTCTGTCTCTCTGTCTCTCTGTGTCTCTGTTTCTGTCTCTCTCTGTCTTTCTCTGTGTCTCTGTCTCTCTCTCTGTCTCTCTGTCTGTCTCTGTCTCTGTCTCTCTGTCTCTCTCTGTCTTTCTCTGTGTCTCTGTCTCTCTCTCTGTCTCTCTGTCTCTCTGTCTGTCTCTGTCTCTGTCTCTCTGTCTCTGTCTCTCTCTGTCTCTCTCTCTGTCTATCTCTGTCTCTCTCTCTCTGTGTCTCTGTCTCTGTCTCTCTGTCTCTCTCTCTCTGTCTCTCTGTTTCTCTCTCTCTCTCTCTCTATCTCTCTCTCTCTCTGTCTCTCTCTCTGTCTCTCTCTCTCTCTGTGTCTCTGTGTCTCTCTGTCTCTCTCTCTCCACTTAGCTTAGTGGGAAATGGTAAAACCTCCACTTTGCCTATTTTCATTCCTTTGCAGCATCTTTTTTCATAGATTGATAAAGATGAAACAGTCCCTGCCCTCACGGCGCTTACGTTCTATTGGGTAACCAACCCATGCGCACATGAGTGAAGAGAATTCCTCAGCAAGCACTTGTTAAGCTCCTACTATGTGCCAGACACTATGCTACGTGCTGGCGTATCAAGACAAAAGTTAAATAGTTCCTCTCCTCAGAAGCTTCCAGTCTGCTGGCCGGATTTTGGGGGGACGTGGCGGCGGAGGTAAGAGAGACGTATGGTAGGGAAAGACCACATTGGACCGATAACCATAAAGTTGTAGTGTTTTTATTGTTCACTTTGGGCTGTTATCTTTCATTTGTATCTGACTCTGAAGCCCTTCGCCACCCGGCAGGCAATTTGTAAATACTTGATTGATGGATGGATAGATGGGCGGATGGGGAAACTGAGTCTCTGAGAGGTCATCAGTGCACAGAGCACTGGGCTTGGAATAAGAAAGACTCATCCCAAACAGGTTGTTTACAGTTGATCTGAAATCAATAGAGAGTCCTGGGCGTTTATTGAGTAGAACTGCGACGTGATTAGAACTGAGTTTGAATCCTGGCTTAACACAGTGTAGGCACCTAATTCCTGCTGATTGATTGATTGATGAGGAAAATAAGACCCCAATGGCGGGATCATTAATAGAGCCAAACACTATCTAATCCCAGCATCTTGTTTTACAGAGAGGAGCTAAGTGAGTTACTCAGTGTCCCCAGGTAGTAAGGGACGCCGCTGGGAACCTGAATCCCAATCCGGTCACTCTCCTCCGCGGTCCTTCGCCAGCGTTAGACGGGCAGTGAGGAGACCCCGTGCACTTGTTGGGGGGGGGCGCTGCCTATCCCGCATCCCGGCTCCCGGCGTTACATTCTGGGAGGGTCCCGTGCAAGCTGTGACATCTGGTAACCCCTCTGTAGCTTCTCAGGAAGGAAAGTGCTAGACGCAAAGGGCAGATGGAGTTTGCCTAACGTGTCTGCTCTTTCCCCACATTGCCTTTTCCACCCAGCTCGGGAACACAGCAACAGAGCAGCTGCTCATAATTTCATGAATAAAGAGCGATGTAAATCTCAGCCGGGAAAATGTGTTGCGTCCCTTGTAGTAGGAAGGTGGTATCTCCCCCTGCCCGGCCCGATTTCCATCTTGGGGCCCAGCTACCGCCCTCCCACCGTTCCCACTGTGTGGTCCGTGAGCCGGGCCCCTGCCCCGTCCCCGACTTCGGCCGGTCCCAGCGAGGTCCCGGGAGTCCCGGCCTTGGCTCCTGACTCGAGCCCCAAATTATTTCCGCCAAGGCCTTTAACTTCCCTGCGTTTCTTTTTACTGGTCTGTAAAATTGGCATAGGACGACTTCCCATTTCATAAAGCATTATGCCCCATAATTAGGTGTTTATGTACAAAGCACTCGGAGACTCTGACGGGAAAAGGCCAAGTCTGTTTATGAATTTCCTCTAACTACCTGCCCAGAGTAAAACAGGAGCCTGGAGAAACGAGGCTGCGGCCGCCCGGACCACAGCCATCTGGGAAAAAGGGGGGAAAGCTGTTCTGTGGGCAGGGGTCTTCTCTCCCCAAGAACCCCCCTCCCTAAGGGAGAGACATTCATAACTAGCACGGACTCCGGATAAGTCTTCAGAACTTTCAGCAGGTTTGATTTGCAGAATGGAAATGGAGAGGGCAATGGTGTGCTCCCAGGCGGTGTCCCAGGGCTGGGCTTGCAGCGGACGGTTGCTTTACTGCTCTTGGCTCTGAGCCCCCGGCAGCTGTGTTCCCTCCACAAGTGAGCAGTGCCCTAGTTCCCTTTTTACTACTTACCATCAATTAGCTTTTTTAAAAAAGGGATGCTTGCTTCAAAGACATAGTAAAAACCAATGTACAAATGTCCCCTTCTCTCCTCTATCTGGGGTCTTTAGAAGGATGAGCCCCTTCTTAACACAAGCCTCTGGAGAGAGGGGGTCCACGTGGAGCACGTTTGCTGTGGAGCCCCCATTCCAGCAAATCTTTATCTCAGCTACCCCCGGTGAGTCCCAAAGATGGCTCCACAAAGTCATGTATGAAAGTTGTTCCTTGATCCTCGAGGGGTCTAAATGAAACGGGCTTGGATTTGAACCTGGAATTTGACTCTGGCACCAGTTCTTTCCACTCTATCACAAAGATAGAATAGACTGGGGTTCTAAAAACAAGATTCGAGGACGAGATTTGAGCCAACCTCTGACACTTGGTTCCTGTGGGGCTCTGGACCATTTACATCACTTCTCCGGGCCTCAGTTTCCTTATCTGTCATTTGAGGATGTTGGATGAGAAATTTGAGATCCCTTTCAGCTTTGAATCTTTTTTTATTTTTATTACTTTATATTTTCCATAATTATCTGTAAAAAAAAAAAAAAAAAAAAACAAGTTTGGCTTTTTTTTTTTTTTAACAATTTTGAATTCAAAATGTTTTCTTAGCCCTCACTGAGAAGGAAAGCAATTGGATAAAGAACCTCTACTTCCAGTACTCTCTGACTACTTGAGAATATGTATATTCTGTCACTATTATTTTCTTTTTGCTCCTTTTGGGGTGACCTGATCCTGGTACCCCTGAGCAGAGATGTCAAAGATAATAAAGCTGAGGCTAGAAGGAGGAATTAAAAAGCCATCAAAGGCAAATTTCCTCATTTTACAGATAAGGAAACTGAATCCCAATGAATAACAATACTGGGACTTCCCCAAATTCACACAGAAAATAAGGGCCAGAATTGGGATCGGAACCCAAACCCTATGGAATCAGACTCTGTTTTCTTTCTCCTATACATCCTAAGTTAGAGACAATATCAACATATGGGGTGGAAATGACCAAAATAGAAGTATTTTCTCAACTAAAATTGTAGTTCTGTAGAATTGATGAGAAGATCATAGATTTAGAGCTGAAAGGGACCTTAGAGAACATTGGGTCCAAGCCCCTCATTTTATAGATGAGGAAATTGAGACCTGGAAAATCAGGTGCTTCACCCCAGGTGACAGAGGTAGTAAATGGCAGAGCCAGAATTCATACGTGTGTCTTCTCTCAAACCCAGACTCATTCCTTGGTGTCACTCTGCCTCCCCGCATATATGTGTCTTGTAGATTTATAACGGCAAGTCTCTGGACTCGAATTATCTCCCGTTTTCTCTGGAAAAAAAATAGTAGACCAAGACTCAGCAAAACAGGAGTAAAAACTTTGCCACTAATTCACTATGTAATCTCGACAAATCAATTAGCTTCTTTTGAGACTCAGTTTCCTTGTTTGGAAAATAGAGGGATTAGAATCAATGTTTTCCCAGTGGCTTGGAATCCTAGAATCAATGATTTGAAAAGGACTTCTGAAATCAGCTCTTTCTTGAAGAATAAATCAGTCCTACCCCCTCTCTCTCCTAACTACCATTATCCCTTCTAGCTACCAAACTCTAGTTCACTGAATCCTCCCCCTTCTATGGCTGATCTTCAGAGAGCTAGTTCCAAGCTCACGTCCTCTACAGATACTGGATCCTGAAGGGACTCCTGTCTTCCCCACTGAAATTCCCCCATCCAATAGTCTTTCCTAAGTCTTCATCCTTCTTGACTTTGCTTCGGCACTTGTTTCTGCTGGAAAATCTCATCTCCCTGAGTTTCTAAAATGTTCTCTCCTGCTTCTGTTTGGACCTGAACAGGGTCACACTGGGTGGGAGTATCAGAGAATCCAACCCTTACCAACGACTATGGGATTTAGTTCTAGGAGAGATCTTCTAGTTTATCCTCCTTGTTTGAGGAAACCGAGGTCCAAAGCTATCACAGATGTAATAATTAGGAGAGAGATCATTTGAACCCAGCTCCTTCAACTCCAAACCCATTATCCACTGCACGATGACCCCATAAAGTCATGGATTTTCAACTTGGTTTCATGACATCTTTATATAAAGTTACTAAGGCAAAAATATATACTACATAAATATATATATACAAAAATATACTATATAAGAATATATAGACTATGTAAATAGATATATAAAATATATATTATATAAATATATAATATATAAGTATATATACTATATAACTATATAATATATGTGTATATATATACTATATAAATATATACTAGGTATATATTTAGAGCTGAAAGGGACCCCTAGAAGCTACCTAGTTCCACCCCCTCACTGTACAAATGAGGAAATTGAGCCTCAGAAAGGATAAGGTCACACAGCTGCTAAGTGTCTGAGGGAGGTTTTATTCAATTGCGGTTTTTGCAGACTCTAAAGCTCGGCGCTCCATCACTGACTCCAGCATCTCATCGTTACTCCAGCAGCAGCAGCAGCTCTGGAAGATCATTGGCTAGTTCAGCTAGGGTCATCGTGGCAAGGATGATGAGCTACGCTGTCACTTATGCGGGGTGAGCTCATCCTGCATTTGAAGCGATGGGATTCTCAGCAGTGAGGTCATATGTTGTCCGTTTGTTATACCCATTACACATTAGCCACCGAGAAACAGGGATGGGAACTAAAGGATGCTGGGATCTCTGGACTCCTGTTTCAATGGAAAAGAGGGGAAATTTGGACTTCAGGGTATTGAAAAACAGCTGTTCTAAAAGCCCGTGACCTTCTGGTTCCCAGATAAACCAAAGAAAATCGTATCCTCAAACTGGCCGGATCACTGGTGGTACCACCCATCCCTGCCACCTCCCAATACTCGGCATTCTTATCTCCAGATTAAATTAAGAAGAAAAAAATAAGCAGAAAAAAATCATAAGTAATTATAGAAGCAGGCAGAAGGGTTTTTTTCCCCCTTCTGGTGATCAAAATGCTTGATAATGTTTGTATAAGGAGTGAAAAACATCTCATATAAAAATTTAATCTAAATGTTTTTGTTGTTAAAAATCTCGTGTGAATCATGAATTATGGAAAACATGACCCGCTAAAGCTGCAAACAAGTTTATTCAAGTATCTCAGGCATCTGATGATATCACTCCCCACTCAAGCTTGGCTCCTAGGACTGCCATGATTTTATCAGACTCAGAACCCATTGATGGCTTAATATTGGCTGGAGACTTCCCATGCTTCCCTTCACACTGGTGCTTATAAAAGTGACTGGCAAATACTTGTGAATTCACGCGGTTTCAATGATCTAAATTTTACCTGCAAGAATAAAATGGAAGTTAATTAGCACTGCTCTCCCCCATTTTATCAGTAGAAAATGGAGGCTCTCGAAAATAAAGAAATAAAAATAAAGAAAATAAAGAAACGAGATCTCTAATTATTTAAAGAAATTAAGTCGAGTCCAAGGTCGAGGCATCCACTGAGTTGAGTCACAGAGTTAGAGCTCTTCCAGCTCCCTCGTTTTTATAGATGGAGGAAACGAGAAGCAGAATGGCTAAATGCCCTGTCCAAAATTCTGTCCATGCAGAGCTGGAATCCAGCACGCATTCCACTCTATCACACTGTCTTTCTTAATGGCAGAACTGGACTCATATTTAATAGCGGTTGAGTTTCACACTAGCTCTGAAGATCCCAGAACGTCAGCTGTTGGGGGAGCCCAGCTGTCGTGGGGGAAGCCGGTTTGGAGTTTGCTCCTTGAAATGAGCATTTGACAAACTGCACCAACACTGAGAAAAGGAAGACAGGGAAGGTGGATTGCCTTCCGAAATTGGTTCAAGGAGGTCTCTTCCCTGTTGTCGGATGCGATGGAGCCATAGACTGTTAGAACTGGAAGGGTTTTTTAAAAGCCCAATCTCCTTGTTTTACAGAGAAGGGAAACAAGGATCAGAACAATCTGTACGAGGTAGCCCAGAAAAGTAGCAGAGTAGGATTCCAGGACCTCTGGCACCAAGTCCAGTGGGACAGGACCTTCTAGGACTAACCTGGGAGGATTCATCTGGGAGGGAGGCTATGCAGAAGTTATTTCTGAGTCATCTCTGCTCCTTCCTCCTCGACGCCAATTACCACATAAGCCAGGAATAAGCTACAATTTCTTCTTTTTTTAAAAAAATAATTTTTTAATTGATGCCTTTATTTTTTAAAAATTAATATCATAGTTCTATCCACGTATGTCAGCCTTGTAACAGAGAAAAATGATTAAGCAAAACCAGCTGACTTAAAGACAGCATTTGACAATGTCTCCTGTAATAACACCTCATTTCTCTACCAAAAGAAGAGAAGCTAATTATAACATATTTTTCTGGGATCGAGATTGGTCATTACACACATTGACTCATGGTCTCACTTCCTCCTGACATTTTGATGTCATCGGTTGTATTATTATCAATATTCCCTTTTGATTCTGCTACTTGATCATTTATCTGTTAATAGAAGTTTTCCTTAGTTTCTCTAAATTTCTCAATACCACAAATCCACAATTACCTGGGCTACAAAAATAAATAAATAAATGACATTATGGCAGAGTGTTCCAGCATACTCATATGATACAATTAGTAATCCATCCCCAACGGATAGGTATCCACTTTATTTCTACTTTAAAATGATCCCCATGGATCATCCAAGTTATTTTTAATCTCTGCTATAAAAAAGTGTTGTTAATAATGTTTTTAGGACTTTCTTTTTTTTTTTTTTTTTACTTTCTTGGGGGCATTTGCCCAAGATTGGAACCAGTGATTATTGGGTATTCACAATTTAGAGACTTTTCTTGCATAATTCCAAATTAATTTCCAGAATGACTGAATCAATTTCCAGTTCCACTAATAGTATATTTCTGAATCTATCTTTCCACAGTCTCTCCAGCATGAACTATTTCTATTTTTCATCATCTTGGAGCTTGATGGGTATGAGACCAAACTTTAATATTGTTTTAATTTCTTTAATTTAATTTCTCATGATTTATTTTGGGACATTTTTTCCCATATGACTATCCATACTCTTTGTCTATCTCCTTTGATCCCTTATCATTTGCTATGCTTTCTGCAGAGCCCTATCAACCAGAATTTGGGAAGTCTTTCTCGTTAGTTCTCTTAGTGACATATTTTAAATCTCAATTTCCTCATCTGTAAAATGGCTATAATTATACTTGGGTTGTCTGCTTCCTAAGGAAGTCAGGAGCAAAGAGCTTTGTAAATCAGACAGTCCTATAGATGTATAAACTCATGTTATTTCAAACCAAAGTAGGGCTATTTTTTTTCTTTCCTCCCTAAAGAGGCAAAAGTATAATGAGACACTGAAGGGGAGCGGTCTTGTTTGGAATGGAGAAGGGAGCACTTGCTGATCTTTGGGACCACCTCCCTGGCCCGATACACTGCCCTGGCCAATCTGGACACACATACAGAAACAATATCTCTCCTCGCTTTAAAGAACAGAGATTCCTACAAGGTTTTCTGGTGCCCCATGGGTCATCCCAGCTATTATTAACTTCTGATTAACACTTGTACAAGAAGAAGAGATTCTTCACCCGCAGCCACGCTGCGTTGAAAAAAGGTACGAAACTTTTCCAGCCTTTGATAACATCGCAGAAATTGATTCTCGTCTTCTGTGCCTGAGGAGACGTCCACGGATCCCACCTTTGATGGACAAATGCTTCAGCCCAGTCAGAAATACCGTGATGAAAATGAGGTCCGACGTGCAGCTGAATGATGACTCTATTCACCAGAAAAACACAAAATTCACAGTTGGGATTCATGATTTTGATCCATTTTTGTGGAATTTTCTCACTAATTAGCTATATGACCCAGAGATTTTTATTTTTCTGCTTAAAGATAAGGAATTGACTCGAAAGTTTCTAAGTCCTTTCCCAGCTTAAAAATGATGGGGAATCAATTCTAGCCCACAAATCCTATTCATATAATGTTGTTCTTTGTTCTTTGTTCTCATCAGGGAGATGTCATAACTTGCAAACGAATTGGAGGGCTGTGCAAAGTCACCAGCCTCACAGCCTTAATCAATATATATATATATAGACATTAAACATAGATTATATATTTGACATTAATATATATTGATATATTTGACATTAAATATATTCTATATTTGACATTTATATATATTTATATACTTGATATTAGAATTCCACAATACATATACTATCACTTGAGTGTTTTGAGAATATGTAATTTTATCAAGCAGAGAAACGAGAGTAGAAACGACCCATTCTTTAGGATGACAGATGTACCCACAGTTACTGCTGCCCTACTTGAAGCCTTTCCAGTCTAGTGATAATTAATGCTTAGCACAGTGCCCCGGCACACAGTAGGCATTTAATAAATGCGTTTGCACTGACTCACTATATGGGATTGTTTACCTTGAATCTATGGAGGCTCGTTGGAAAGTAGGTAGTCTGAGTGTTATTGTCCTCATCTTAGAGATGAAGAAACTGCTCTCAGAGACCTTAGGTGACTCGATCACATAGCTAGGGAGTGTCTGAGCTGGGCTCTGGACCTAGGTTTGATTCACGCTAAATCTAACACCTGGAGCTTATTTTTCACTAGAGAATCTGGAATCAGCTCCACACTCTTCGAGTAAACAATCAACTGACCTTCTGTTTGTCAGGTTCTATACCAGGTGCTCGAGGTACAGGTTAGAAGTAAAAGTCTTTGCTGTCAAGGAGCTTAGCTTTTGTCACAAAATATGTATGTGCGTGTGTATATATGTATGTATGTGTACGTGTACATGTGCATGGTTATATACACACACATATGTGTATAACAGGGCATATTTAAACATACACATGAACACACATATGTATTTGTGTACCTATAGATAAGGGCATAAACAGAGGGGTTAAGCCAGCTGGAGGGGTGTAGATAGACTTGGAGTGAGGAAAACCTCTTCCCGGGTTCAAATCCACTCTCGGACCCTTAATAGCTGTGTCACCCTGGGCCAATCACTTTACCCTGTTTCTCCTGATTTCCTCATCTGTCAAATGAGTTGTGGAAGAAAATGGCAAATGATTCCTGTATCTTTGCCACGAAAACTCAAATGAGTCATGAAGAGCGGGACATGATTAAAACAACTGAGTCTTTTGTGTGAAACACATAAAATACAAGGTAATTGGAGGCTCTGGTAGCTGGGCAGGTTAGGAAAGGCCTCAGTGGACCTGGAGCTGAGTCTTGGGGTCCTAAAGGGGAAGGGGAAGGACTTCCAGACACGGGGTGGGGCCAACACACAAGCATTGATTGAGGAGCCGCTCTGTGCCAGCCGAAGATTTAGGGTCCCCCACTCTCCTCATCTATGAGGTGATCCAGGAAGACCCCCCAAGCCGGCCTGTGGCGGACCGCTGTGCTGTCCTCCCTGATGGATTAGAAGCTCCCTGAGGGCAGGCCCAGTCTGGCTTTGGCATTTCTGTCTCCAGGCCCAGCGGTCCATCCTGGACCGGGTCAGCTAGGCCGGGCCGTCCAATCCCCTCCCACAAATGAGGGCACCAAGGGAGGTAAAGCGACCTGACCGAACAGACGTGCGTTGACTGACTAAAGCGGGAGCAAGGTTAGCGACATTCTAAATCATGGGGGCGACGCGCCAACGGTGTGATTTAGTCCTGGAAAAAACGGACTCGAGGCACCAATAGTGGGGCTTAGCTGCTGACGTTGATCAAATAAGCCAGATGAAGGCCAGCTGTCCTCCCCTCTCCTCGCCTCGCACAGACATAGTCATACTGTTTGCATCTGGCAACCAAATGACAAGGCTGTTCAGAGTGAGTAATGTTCCTGGGGGTGGGGCAGGACAGGGAACGGACAAATTATTACATTAAAGCAATCTGATCTTCGGTAATCGACAGCTGGTGATTCAGAACTCTCACTCTGTTATTTTGTCTAAGGCTGAGGAGCTAAGTCTGGTGTTTTGGCTATATTATATATTGATTTCTGAGATGACAAAGAAAATCTCCGAAGCTGTCAGACAAACATTTGCGAAAATGAAATTACATTTCATTGCAATTTCTGCTTTCTTCCTCATCTATTATAGATATTTCATTAGCTATTAGTCCCTAACTCGTTGACGCCAGCTGCAGAGTTTCCAGCTACTTTTCCCATTCATTTCCTGAGAAACGTAAAGATCAGAATCCCTATAAATAAAGCCAGCGGCGGAGGACGTAGCCGAGGGAGGCAGCCATGCCGTCTAAAGGCGGAAGGCGGGCCCTGCTTCACGTTAGGTTTCCAACTGTACATTTCATTTAAGCTTAATGAAATATCACTTGTGTGGCAGAAACACCACTTAATTATTAAAATCCTATCCAACCTGATTAATAACGACGGGGAAAGATGCTCATCTACATTTTAGGCTTCTCTCCCACTCAGCAGTCCCTCATTATGAAGCCCATTCCTCATTTTAGATTTCATTTCTGCCTGCCCGAAACAGACCTGCTGTTATCTCATTTTGATCACTGTAAATTATTTACATCAGAAACTCCGAAATTCAAAACTGATTCTGGAGACAAGGACCCGGCCGCTCCTTTCAGCGTCTTTACCGTCAAAGGACCACAAGAGCAAAAAAAGGCGATCTCAACCGACCCCCCTCGTTTTAGAGGCGAGGAAACTGAGGGAGGGGACGCAAGTGAGAATATCAGAATCTAGCACTAGAAGGGTCTTCAGAGGGCACCAAGGCCATTTTGCAGATGGAGCGACTGAGGTTTAGAGAGTCAGATGACTCCCTCATGCTCAGAGAGAGAGGGGAAATACTTTGACCAGAGCTGGAATGCGTGTCACTTGTGACAAGTCCATGTGACTTTAGGCAATCAAACCTCTCTGGGCTTCAATTTTCTTATTCATAAAGAGTTCCTTTCCAGCTCAGACTCCAACTCCAATGGTTTTTCCATTACATGACATGTCATAACTGTATTTTTATGTTGATGGTATTATCAAAGTTTTTTTTTTATTTTCAAAACAAGAATAATTTTTCAAAATTGACTCTCGAAAAACCTTGTGTTCCAATTTTTCTCCCCCTTCCTCTCATCCCCTCCCCTAGAGGGCATATGTTAAGTATGGTAAAAATATATATAACTGTATTTTTAAAAATAGGAAAATGCCATTTGAAAATATATTAATTAGCCTAATCAATCAATCAATCAATCAATAAGTCTCTGTCTCCTCTTCAACAAAATGGGTCTTTGAAGTCCCTTTGTGCTCTAGAGTTAGAATCCTGGGACCTCATTAGCAGAGACTCCATACTGTCTCTCCCCAGCCCTTTTCCTGCTCTCTGATCCCTGAGGGTCAGAGTCTCCACAAATAGCTAAAGGTAATTGTTTAGCTCATCAATAGCATGTCATTGAAATACAATCATCTGGGGATTTGGATTGGATTGGAAGCCAGACAGGATGTGCTGGGGGAAGAGACGGTTCTCTGTCTGTGTCTAAAATATGTTTTTGAAGTTTCTTCCATCCTTTTGTGGTTTCCCTCTACTCCCTGGTGATTTTAATCTTGGCCTCGGGGAACCAGCCAATAAAACCTCGGTTGTTCAGTGGGATTGGGGCAGAGTCGGATGCTCCCCTGCCCCCTCCCCCCATCATCGTTTCTCCTCAGTTTATTTGGGCTGAAAAACCATTGATAGAGGAGGTGGAATGAGGGGTGGAAATGGTGTTGGGTTTGGAATGACAAGCCCTTGGTTCAAATCCGACCTCAGAGTCTGGGTGATCTTAGGGCAATTCCTTGGACTCGACTTCTCTGGACTTTAGTTTCCCTTACCTGGTAAATGGTGAGGTTGAGAGGAAAGGCGTGGATGAGATGTTGTGCTCTTGCTCATTCTACTTGGGTACTTCATGAGCCCATTTGGAGTTTTCTTTGCAGAGATATTGGAGGGACTCCAATTTTTCTCTTCAGCTTGTTTTACAGATGAGGAAATTGAGACAAACAGGGTAAGGTGACTTGCCCAGGGTCATACAGCTAATAAGTATTTTCGGGAAGATCTGCCATTTTGTTCTTTAGCTACAAGACTCCTGGATCCACAGAACTTTATTGAGTGACGTGGACAGACTAAGTGTATGTAGCAAGACAAGCTCTCTTTGGGAGCTAAGTGGAGGAAGAACCTTGAGGTAGAGATTCCATTCAGAAGCCATTGCGGTGACCCAGGGGAGAGGTGTGAGGAAGCAGCTGGGTGAGCAAAGAGAAGGCATTAGATGATAGAAACAGGAAGATTTGTCAGTTGATTGGATGCATCCGTCAGATTCATTAAGTGACAAGTGTTCTAGGCAGGGTGCTGAGCACCAAGGATCCAAAAACAGGCAAAAGCAATCCCTGCCCTCCACATGCTTACAATCCAATGGACAAGACAAACAAATGAATGGAAACAAAGCAAGGTCTATACAGGATAAGTAGGGAATCATGATCAGAGGAAAGGCACTGAATCTAAGAGGCTTTGGGAAGTCTTCCTATAGAAGGAAGGATTTTAGCTGGGACTTCAAGGAAGCCAGGAAGATCATTAGTGGGAACAGAGGAAGGAGAGTGTTCCAAGCATGGGGGGCAGACAGAGAAAATGCCCAGAGCCAAGAGATAAAACATCTGGTTTGTGGTGGGTCAGCCAGGGGGTCTGTGTCACTGGATTCAAGAGTATGGATTGGGGAGCAAGGTGTCAGAAGACTTGAAAAGTAAGAGAGGGCCAGTTAAAGAAGGTCTTTGAATGTCAAACAGAACATTTTATATTTGCTCCTGGAGACAATAGGGAGCCAGTTGAGTTTATCTAGTAGAGGAGTGACATGGCTTAGGAAATCACTTCGGTGGCTGAACGGGGGATGGACTGAGAGATCCTTGAGACAGGCTGCTCTACCACAGTTATGGCACTGACCCAGGCCTAAGGGCAGGAGGATGCACCAGGGTGTGGTGAGATGGTACAAGGGTGGAATTGACAGGCCTTGGCCCCATATTGGATATAGGGGAGGTGAGAGAGATGAAGGAGACCAAGAAGAGTCCCAGGTTGTGACCTGGAGGGATTAGATGGTGTCCTCTTCAGTAACAGAAAGATAAGAGGAGGAAGGGTTTGGGGGGAAAGATAACGACTCTGGCTTTAGACAGAATGGAGTTGAAAATGTCTACTAGACATCCAGTTTGAGATGTCTGGATGGAGGATGCTTTCTGAAGGAGGCAGTTTGTGAATCAGGACTTTGAGAATCAGGAGGTAGAGATCCTCAGAAATAGAGGAAGGAAGGAAGAGCATCCCAAACCTGCTACAAAGGCCCCGATTGGTCCAGCTTGGAGAAGTGATAAGGAATGAGTAACGTATTAGGGCGCCATTAGGGGAAAAAAAACTCTAGCTCTTTTCTTTGGATACGAACTGGAAAGGGTCAAATGCCCAACCTGGAAATGACCAGAAAATGGCTACAAGAAAACGGAGGCTTATTGAAAAGAAGGGACTTATCCAGATAATAAGGGGAAGGATCCGAATTCAAATTCAGGGGCCCTGACTCCCCACCTGGGACTCTTTTCACTATGTAATAGAATATAATTAAATTAAACCCTTTAAAATAAAATGAACTCCATAGGTTTTTTTCTTCTCCAATTAATTGAGTGAGTTTGAAAAGGAAACCCCCAAGGTGGGGGGTGGGAGGAAGAACAGTTTAAAAAACAAAACAAAACAAAACGCCCGCACCTGGTTAGACTCGGGTCGGTAATAAAATGCTATCGGACAGGTAGAGCTTGTGTAAACTAATCCCACCTCCCACTCACAGGTAAGTATTAAGTTTAAGCATGAGACAGGCCAGGAGACTGACTGCGTTAGCAGGAGCCAGACGTTGGAGCCGTGTGTGATTGCGTTATTAGCCTCCAACTCTGGGGCTTCCACTTCAATGGGGTGGCTAGATGGGGCCCCACACTCTCCCGCTGCCATCCTGGAAGCCAGAGTTTGATCGTTAAGCAGATATTGCCCCCAGACAATCCATTAAATCCAAACTCCCCTCCAGTGAAGGAGTCAGAAAACTGAGCAATTAGCGAGCTGATTCCCGATGACTAGCCAAACACACCCACTCCAGCGCCTTAGATTGCCAAACTCTCAGGCTCCCCGCACCGAAGGGGGACTCGGGCACCTTCTCCCCGTCTCTCCCTCCCCATCAGTTTCTCCTCCAAGGCTGAGGGCAGCTTATCAATCTTCCTTATAGATGCCCTGTATCAGGGCGCCTGGAGCCTGCAGTCCTACAGAGATAAGATGCCTGGAGATGAAACCCCAGCAGGGAAGGAGCCCTGGAGCCCGGGATGCTGCAAGGTAGGCGGAATCGATCCCAGCCCTCCGCTTCGTATGTTCTCCTAGGAAAGGGAAAGCCAGGAGCCTTGCAGGCAGGCAGAAAACCCACGTTAGAAATTCCAAGTAGGTCCTGAGCCAGGGTCCCCAGGAGGGGCTTATGGGCAAAGCTGCCCCCGCTGAAAGGCGGACTTGGGAAGCCCCAGGGAAGAGAGGGACTGTGGCAGGACTGTGTGAACCACCCCCTGGCCATGAATGATCCCAAAGGCAACCCCATCATCTCTGACTCACTGGGAGTTAGAGAGCCAGGCTTAACAGAGTGGTGGCTCTCCTAGTGGTTAGACCTTGGACAAAGCCCTACAATGTTCTGGGATGTCCTGTTCTCATCTCTAATGACAGGCCTGGCCTGGATGACCTCAGAGACTTAATGAGCAGAGTCTCCCTGGACAAGTCACTCCCCATTTTTCGTCAGTTTCTTCAGCTGTCAGTTTCTTCAGCATCAGTTTCTTCAGTGTCAGTTTCTTCAGCGTCAGTTTCTTTAGCTGTCAGTTTCTTCAGCATCAGTTTCTTCCACGTCAGTTTCTTCAGTGTCAGTTTCTAAAGCGTCAGTTTCTTCAACCTTCAAATGAGGGAGTTGTGCTAGATAGTGTCCAAAACTCCTTGTGGCTCTAGGTCCATGGTCCTGTGATCTTTGGCCTCTCAGGGCCAACCATTCTTCAGCTTTGAAGTGAGGTTAGACCAGACAGACCTCCAAGGTGCCTTTCTGAGAGGGATCTATTATCTTCTTTTGTTCATAAAACCACTGGCTGATTCTCTCCAACCTTTACGCTCATTATCTCTTTTGAGTCTTATGATGAACCTGTCTGAGGTCTACACTAGAAATATTTGTATCTCGGCTTCCCAGAGGGGAGAACAAGGGCAGAGGGAGAGGAGGTGATTGGCTCAATTGGCTAAGGACACGCCTGGGGCAGGATTTGAAGCTGGGTCTTGGGGACTTCAGGTCTGGGGGTCTCCAAGTTCTGCCAACTGTCTGGAAATGTATTATAGAACAGGTGGTAACTGTGTGTGTGTGTGTGTGTGTGTGTGTGTGTGTGTGTGTGTGTGTGTGTCTGTCTGTCTCTGGAAGTGATAGTCTTGACAGACTTGGATTGGAATTGATCTCCATGGCAGAGAAGGCAGAGAAGTAGTTCATCAATCATAGGATTTCACATTGGAAGTTAAGTAGAGATCCACCAATACTGCTCCTCAAGTGTGTGTGTGTGTGTGTGTGTGTGTGTGTGTGTGTGTGTGTGTAGGGCATCCATAGGGGTGGATGTCACTATCTCAGGTTGTGCAGAAATCTCCTCTCCACCCGGCAGGGGCACTGGAGGACCCGGAGTCTCCAAGTTCAACCTGATCCAACTCCACTTTGTGACTCACGGTGAAATAACTCATTCTATGTCATTTGTTGCCAGCCAATGTTCTATCTCCCCGACCAAGCCGGGAGCTTCTGGAAGGCACAGAGGGTGGATTATTCACCTCCACTTCCTCTCTCTGCCCAGCTCATTGTGAGAGCTCGATAGCTGCCCATGGCACTAACTGGGAACAACTCTTTCTCTATGGCACGTATAGGGAAGAAAACAATGGGCGTGGTGAGGGACACTGGTTTCAAATGTTTTGTTGGGCCCTCAGCCCCCGTGGCCGGAATCCAACAGGCAGGACCCAGAGTCCACCGCGCTGCAGAGCAAAAGCCGGGGATGCCAGAGCCAGACCCCCGGAGAGACAAGTTGATGATTATAATAAGTAGTTCAAGTTGCCAAGTTTTTAAGCCTCCAGGCGGCCAGACAGTGATGTTCAGCCGCATGGGCTGGGGGAAGGAGTGAGAGTTACTTTCCCTCAAGCAGTGACAAGCCAGAAGTGAAAAAGCAGCTTGTAATGGGCCTGTCACTTTCCTGAGGAGTCACACCCTCCGGGAGGGGAGGTCACGTGTGGAGGGAGGCTGGGGAGCAGGATCGCTCTGGGGAGCCCAGGTAGTCAGAGGCCGAGAAGGAAGGACACAGAGGTGGACAAAGTAGGAGCAGAGCTAGTTATGGGTCTTCAGAAACTGGACTGAGCAAGAGGTCAAAAGTCAGGAGCTCAAGACTTATTATTGCTCAATGACCAACCCAGGAAGGAATCATTCTCCAGGTTCCCTTTTGCCTTCCTGATCCAAATTGTTTTTCCTAATCCTGCTAAAATCAATCCGGGAGCATTTCTTGGGGGTTTGGGTACATAACCCTTCTTGTCCTTCATGGCACTTACAGTCTAATGGGGTAGAAGCGACACTACGTGTGAATCAGGGGCCTCCCTCCTCCCTTCCACGGAGCACACTCAGAGTCAGCATTGGTGGTCCCCGATTTGGTCAGGGAATGGGGGCCCGCTCTCTGCTGTAGCTCAGGGGTCGTCCAGTGAGACGAGGAGCCTCTCGTGGGCTTAGAGTGACTCATTGGAGGTTTGAAAGGGGGATGTCTGCCCTTGTGGCCTCTAAAGGCTGAGGCAAAGGGGACTTCTTGCCTTTGATTCTCCCCCTCGAGGAAGCCTCTGTTCCCCGTCCACTGTTTCTCCTTGGTCACAGGACAAAGAAGCCACTGCGGGGCTGGGGGGAGATGGCTCCTGCTACACAATGAAAGGAAGCAAGCTGCTCACCGGCCACTCAGGGGTGGGGAAAGGGGAAAGCCTTGGAGGGAAGCGGGGATTCCAAGGGACCAGCCGGTGCCTTCCAAGCATAGGGAACATCCTGCGTGTGTTAGAGAAATGGAAGATGGAACGTTGCGGAGCAGGAACTCTGAAAAATCTGTGTCATGCAAAGACTCGGTCACGGCATTCCTTTGCTCAAAAACCTTCGGTGGCTCCCTCTTACCCCCTGAGTAAACTTCAAACCTCGTCTACTTTGCATTCAAAACACAGCACAGACCTGGCCCAATCCCGTCTCATTTTTCCTTATTTCGTGTACCTCATGCTCCATTAAACTGCTCTTTGGCCCCCGAGCCTGCCTTGCACACTCATACAGTCAGTGACAGAGTGGAGATTCAACTGTAGATCCACATTTCTTTCCACTACACCATCCTGTTTCCCCAAGAGAGCATTTCCTTTTTTACAGATGAGGAAACTGAGGCAAACAAAGTTAGTTATTTAATAATAGGGTTAATGAGTAATTAATAAATTAGTTTAATTGATATTAAACAGGATTATGAAAGAATATTAATGACAGGGTTAATAAATTAATTTAAAGCTGGATAATTATTATTTTATATTAATTAATTAATAACATCTACCTCCTAAGGTTATTGTGAATGTCAAATGAGATAATATTCGTAAAGCACTTAGCCCAGTGCCTGTACATAGTTAGTGCTAAATAAATGCTTCTTTTCTCCTTTCTCCTAATTTATTAATTACTCATTAACCCTATTATTAAATAACTAACCTTGTTTGCCTCAGTTTCCTCATTTGTAAAGTGAGTTGGAGAAGGAAATGCCAAAGTTTTCCCAGTGTCTTTCCTAAGAAAATCCCAAATGGGGTCCTGAAGATTTGGATGTGACTGAAATGACTGACAGCAATAATAATTATTATAATTCATAATATTACATGGAAGAAACTGAGGTTAAATGACTTGCTTAGGATAGCACAATTAATAAGGGTCCAAGTTGTCATTTGAACTCGGATCTTTCTGACTTCGAGCTCAGAGCTCTTTATAACAATTAAGTGTTAATTAATTACGGACTATTTGGGTCATTTCCTTATTGATGTGCTGTTGTTTTGTCTCCTACCTGTCGGTTGAGTTCTTACATTTTTCCTGGCAAGGCCCTGCCTCCTAAATCTGTATCCTCCTCAGTGCCTTCGGCCTGTCTTCCCCAGAACAAATAAGACTATCTTATTGGTTTATTTTGTCTCAAGCAGGAGGTATTGACGTCCTGATCTTCTTCCCTGAAAAAAAAAATCATTTGGGGATTTAAGGATCCCCCACAGCAATCATTCAGGTGGGGTGCCGTCATGATTCCAATTCCTTGGTCTTTTATGTCCAGCTTAAATAACATGAACCAAGGAATTTTGGGGCATCTTTCATCCAGTTCTCTCAAAGCATTTTACAGGAAAGTGTTAATTATTTCCATTTTACACGTGGGGAACTCAATGCACAAATAAGGATGACTTGCCCCAAGTCCCAAGTGACTCAGTGGTGAAATTGGGAACAGAAACTTCCCTCCTCTCCTTTTAATCACTTATTATATATTAGGAGTCCTTTTTTAAAAAATATGTCATGGACCCTTTTAGCAGTTGGGTAAAGTTCACAAACCCCTCAGAATCATGTTCTTAAATGCTTAAACATAAAGTAAAACACAGGGAAAAACAATTATATTGATATGATTCTCTCTCTCTCTCTCTCTCTTTTTCTCTCTCTCTCTTTCCCCCCTCTGCCTATCATCTCCACCATCTATTGCTCTATCTATCCATCCATCCATCTTTAGCTATCCATCTCATCTTTCTTCCTTTCTTTTTTCCTTCCTTCCTTCCTTCTTTCCTTCCTTCCTTCCTTCCTTCCTTTCTTTCTTTCCTTTTCTTTCCTTCCTTCTTTTCTTCCTCCCTCTTTCCCTCCCTCCTTCCTTCCTTCCTTCCTTTCTTTCTTCCTTTCTTTCTTTCCTTTTCTTTCCTTCCTTCTTTCCTCCTGTCATCCTTTTTTTCCTTCCTTCTTTCCTTTTTTTCTTTACTTTCTTTCTCTTCTTTCTTTCTTTCTCTCTATTTCTCTGTCTAAAAGTTCACAGACATCAGATTAAGAACCACTCTTAAAGTCGATCATTAGCTATATTAAGTCTTCTAGCAGAGGCTACAGAAATAAGATCTTAGGTTTTAATCTTAAGGGGAAAGAGGAGAGGGCTAATGTTTTACTGCTGACTTTAATTTTTAACTTCCTAGTCATTTCCCCTTAGTCGCCCTGCTCATTTATGCCCTCCTTTGTTTTTTATAAACTATAATGAACTCTTTTTTCAATTAGCAAGTGTTTATTTGCTCTATTCCTCCCCCACCTCGACTGAAAAAAAAAAGAGAAAGAACAAAGCTTTTGTTACAAAAATGTCTTGTTAAGGGAAATGGATGCCTACATTGGCTATATCCAAAAATGTCTGTCTTATTCTGTCTATTGAGTGCATTCATCACCTCTCTGTCAGGTGGAAAGAACATTAGGCCTGGAGTCAGCAATAACTCAGCTCAAATTCAACCTCAAATACTGATTTAGCTGTGTGACCCTGAACAAGTCACTTAACCTGCCTGCCTTAAATTCCTCGTGGGTAGGAATAAAAAATGGCACCTACTTTCCAGGGTTGTTGTGAAGAATGAGGTAATATTTGTAAAGTACTTTACAAAGAAAATGCTATGTAAATACTACATATCATTGGCTAACTATTCAGAACAAAAATATTGAAGCAAATTCAACAGGCAAAAGTTGTGTATGAGACATTTCACATCCATAGTCCCCCACCTCTTTACTCAGGAGTAGCAAGCTGTATATTTGGATCCAGTTTTCTGAAGCTAAGATTGGTCATTATTAATTTTTATAAGAAAAAAATGGTCAGATCAAAGTGGGAGAAGAGGATATTAAAGATCATCAGGGGATAGTTCTTAGATGGTGTTGAAGACCAGCCTCCAACAAGAGTCCATCTTAAGCTCGCCTACCTGGCCAGTCCCTCTCTGGGGAGCCCAGATTTTCCTCAGGAGCTGGAGCTGGGGTCAGATAGAAAGATCAAAGCCCTTGGAACAAGAGGTTTTTGAAGTCATACCTTCAGGATACGGTGGTCAATTATTTGTTCTAAGAAACAGGTGTCTTCTCCCTTCACTTCTCTATCTGTCTCTCTGTCTCTGCCTCTTCTCTCTGTCTCTTTTTTCTTTCTCTCTCTTTTTTCCTCTTTTTTGTCTTTCTCTCTCTGTCTCTGTCTCTCTTTTCTTTCTCTCTCTTTTTCTCTTTTTTTGTCTTTCTCTCTCTCTGTCTCTGTCTTTTATCTCTATCTCTGTATGTCTCTGTCTCTCTTTTCTCTCTCTTTTTTGTCTCTCTCTCTCTCTCTCACACACACACACACACACACACACACACACACGGCATCCTCTGAGGTTCTGCCCAATTTAAGACTAGCTCCTTCAACCCACTCGAGAGGTTAACACGTCTCCTTTTAAAAAGCAACACCAGATGAGATATTGAATGTGCCTGGAAGTTGAGTTAATGAAAGACATTTTCCAAGCAGCGCTGGAAATGGCAGCTTCCCTTTTCTCCTCGAGCCGGGCTGTGAGTTGTTTTTAAATCTCACAAACCAGAGTTCTTCAGGGAAATCTCCATACGTATATACACGCACACGCGTGCAGCCTGACGGTGCTCACGACAAAAGACAATCAAATTCCGGGACATTTCCCGAAAACAAATCCTCCTTCAGGTCCCGCTGTAGAACTGCCGAGAACATGGGTCACGAAGGGCAGAAACAATACCCTGCCTCTCTTCCTTTCTCATATACAATCCAGCTCTTTGCTCTGTGCCCAGTGGGTACCAGCACCGGGGATATGGCTGTACACTTGGAATATTGGATCGGTGAGCCGATATTACAGTGTCCTTTAAACCCACAACAATATTAATAATGAAAATGCAATATAAGTAGATTCCATTTGGTTCCCTACTCCCACTACCCTCCCGCTAGGAGGAAAGGGAAAGAATTAGCATTCGGTCTTAGAACAACAGCCACTCTGTCAAAGGAAGGAGGACTCTTCGAGCTGCTGGTTTACACCAGCTGTGTCTTGCAACAGGAAGACAGAACCATAGATTTAGAACTGGAAAAGGTGTGTGGAGATAATTGAGTCCAACTCCCTGGCGCCGCTTTCCTGCTCAAGATGCTGCAATGGCTCACTATTGCCTCTAGGATAAAATGCAAGCGCCTCTGTTTGACATTTGATGTCTTTCTTTGGGTGGCTCCTCTTTGTCTTTCCAGACTGATTTTATCTTACAATCTGTTACTTACTGTAATTAATGAAGTGATAGGTCTGGAACTAGAAGGAGTTTTAAAAGTCATCTCGTCAAATCCCCTTGTTTTATAGCGGATAAAACTAAGATTCATAGGAGTTCAGGGATTTGACCCAAGTCACACAGGTGATACACAGCAGGGGTGAATTCAAATTCAGGTCTCATATTCTCTCGACACTGTTTCAATTGGTTAAAATTTGGACCAGGATTTTTAAAAAAGTAATTCATTTCTGTCATCGTTCTATAAATTTTACACTGTTCCAATTGGTTAAAATTTGGACCACGATTTAAAAAAAAAAGTAATTCATTTCTATCATTGTTCTATAAACTTTACCTGTTTGAGAACATTATTCTGAGAAGGGTTTCTCCAGTCTGCCAAGAGAATCCAGGACATCAAAGAGTTAAGACTCACTCTTGCTCTCCCAGAAATCACCAGGGTCCTCTCAGTCCCAATCCTTTCAAACAAATCCTAGAAAGTTGTCCGAGGCGTGAAGGAGTTAAGTTACTTTCCAGGGGTCAGACGGTATGTGACAGAGATAGGGTTTTAGCCCCATACTTTTCTGATATCAAGCCCGGCATTTTCTATCTATGAGGGGGAGCTGCCTCTACCAGAATTACAATCACCTTTCTTTTTTTTTTTTTCTTTTTTTTTTTTATTTAATGATTACTTTATATTGACAACATTATCCCTTGCACTCGTTTCTTTTCCGATTTTTTTCCCCTCCCTCCCTCCACCCCCTCCCCTAGATGGCAAGCAGTCCTTTATATGTTGGATACAATCACCTTTCTTAAAAAATGTAGAAAATCTTAAAGGCTTAGAACCTTGACATTTTAACTCGCCTGAAGTTCACGTTGAGTATTATCTTACTTTTATCAACTTTTTAGTAGCAGGTAAGCAGAGTGGAGGACCAAAAGAATTCCTTAGAGGTGAGGAAAGATCATTCTAGACGACAAAATGTCATTAGCCTATGTCAGCCAGACGGAGAAGGTAGAATTAGGTTAAAGACTAGAAATGAATCCTCAAAAAAAAAAATTCAAAAATGGTTCTGGAGATAGAAAAGATGCTTTTGCCAGGGAAAGCAAAAGGAAGGGGGTGGTGGATGGGTGCCCGAAGTGTTTAGAAATCATTAGGGTTTGCTCTTACTAGTTTGGCAGGTTCTGGGTCCAATTATATAACTACACATACATTTGGCATATAACGATTGCTTATGTTCTCTGCGTGTAATTACATGTAACATAATGTGTACTTCAACTTGGTGGGTATTTACACAGTCCTAACATTGTGAATACGGCCTCCTTAGAAATCATTAACGTAAAGCATTAACCCCCCCACACATACACACATACAAACAAACCCCAAACAATTAAAAGTAGTTGGGTTTATTTGAGCATATAAAAAATTGAGAACCTTTTTTTTTTCCCCTTGTCCTCTGATGAACCACCTGAGAAGATAATGATCTGAGAGGAAAGCAGAGTTCTTTGGAAAGAAATCTGTGTTTGGGGGGGAGAGGTTAGTCACTTCAGCCATGTCTGACACTTTGTGAGCCCCCTTAGGGTTTTCTTGGCAGAGATACCAGAGTGGTTTGCCATTTCCTTTTCCAGCTCATTTTACAGATGGAGAAACTGAGGCAAACAGGATTAGATGACTTGCTCAAGGTCACACAGCTAGTGAGTGTCTGAGGCTGGATTTGAATTCGGGTAGATGAATCTTTCTGACTCCAAGCTTGACTTTCTATTTACTCTGCTACCTAACTGCCCTCTTGGAAAGAAAAGGGGTACTTTATAGCATCAGGTAATAGGACATTTTGTACACAGACTCTTCATCTGTGATGCTATCTTGATAGGAAACTCCCAAGGAGGAGAATCAATCTATCAGTACGGTGAGCAGCCATCTTACAACCTGTAATCTTAAGATTTGATGGGGTGGGAGGGAAAAGAGATTAAATGATTTGTCCAGGGCCACAGAAGCAGGATGGGTCAGAGCGAGGACTAGAACCCATCGTCCAGGCCAGAAGCTTGCTTTCCATCCATCGGATCATAGCACCTCTCATGGCTAATCTCTGAGATGTTACTCCGTGAAAGACAATTTTAAAATCCAGGTTTCTGAAGAAATTTATTTGGAATATTCTGGAGAAATTTATTCTGAAACAAATCATTTGGGACTGATTGATTGCTTCAGTAAATCCAAGAAAGAGTACAACCAAATGTATAACTGGTGTTTTGCTAAATGGGGAAACCGTGATTGAAAATTACCTTATTTCTGAAAACATATAATGTCACCGAGAAGCGTCGTGTATTCTTCTGGATTATCAGGATGAGTTTTAGTTGGTCATCCAAACCCAGTTCTACTTAACGTGTTCAGAGAGGCTGGGTAGGGCATTAATTGCCCAACTAAGGAGTCTGTAGTGGATCCTAGAAGTAATAGGTTTTTAGGGAACCATCACTAAGACTCTGTAATGCTTCATGCTCTAATGGGATTAGCGTGGGCTCTAAAGCCAGGGGGCTGGAAAGCCCACTTCTGACAGTGCTTTAGTGACCTTAGAAAAGTCATCTAACTGCTTATTGCCTCAGTTTCCTGACTTGGAAGGTCAAGGGGCTGAATTGGATGGCTTCTGCCATCTGTTTTACGTTTCTCTTTGTATTTCTCATGCTTGGTGCAGAGTGATTAATAAATGGATCATCCATAGGTTTATTTGAGCTCTGAGATCCAATGGGGAATTGGTACACAGATTTAGAGCAGAAGGACACATTAGCATGGATCCCTCTAGTGCTGTTTTAAAGCTTGAAGGCCCCTTTTCCAAAACTATTTTAAAAGCATAATAGAAAATATAAAAAATTACAGAGGAAACTAATTTTATTGAAATATAGGAATCAAAATATTGTACAAACCAAATACACATATACCTTGAAAACTATCCATGAACCCCAGGCTGAGGACTCCTGATGGTCCAATCTCTTTATTTAACAGATGAGGGAACTGGAGCATTATAAGGGGCATTTGGCAAGGAGAGTCACAGGCCCTCTAATTGAAATCCCAGGACTTTTGCACTGTACCACATCACTTCAGAATTTCCTGAGTGCTCAGAGACTGGACCAGAAGGGTAGAGAATTGAGAGAGAGAGAAATTCTCTCAAGCCGGAAGGACCCCGAACATCGGTCTAGCAACGGCCCATAGGTTTTGCCCAGAGAGATACCTAGCTAAGTTTGGACTGGCTCATCATTGGAAAGCTAGCCACAAGTGGATGACTTTATTTTATTTTTTTCCAGCATCAATGACTCACAAAAGTGTCTATGTCTGGAGGTTTGTGATCTATGTCAATGAACACACAATGCCCCCATCTTTTGAAATATTGAAGGACCAGAAAACTAAATGGCCAAGTGCCTTGAAAATGGGGTAGTGCAGGGTGGTGGAAAACTGGACTCAGGTGATACTTGAGTTTGAAAGCTGTCTCTGATGTTTATGAGCTGTGTAACTTCGGGCATTTCAATGAACTTTTCTCGATCTGTTTCCTCATCTGTAAAATGGGAAGGGAAGAAAATCAAACACTTGGAACTTACTCATTGGACTCTGAAGTCTGGATGAGATAATGTACATTAAGTTCTTTGGAAACCATGAAGAACTGTATAAATGTCATTGATTATTATCAAAGTAAACCCATGACTGGAATATTATTTTCCCTTCCAAGCTAAATATATTGAACTGATTTTTGAATCTTTCCTCATTCTTTAAGCTTTATTTTATCCCAGAGAATTAAAAAATACAGTATTTCTGAGAACTTGGGTTTCTTTTTTCTTTATTTGTTTAATGACTAATATAGATGGGGATAACAAGTGGATTTGTGATTTCATTTGGTATAGGGAACTCCCAGATGAAGAAACTCCCCTCCAAAGAAGGTCCCCACCTTCTCGGAAATTTACAGTTTTAAGAGAATTGCCTCAGGCACTGAGAGATTTGGGGATTTGCCTAGCCAGTAGATGTCAGGGGGAGAACTTGAATCCAGAACTTTTTATCTTTAAGGCAGATTCTCCCTCCTCCTATTCTCTAAAGATTCTATCTCATTTAAATCCAACTAACTTGTAAGTCAAGTCATCTTCTTCCTGATGTCACTGGATCTCAGAGAATAAAGGGAGGGAAAAAAAAAAAACAAGAAAAAAAACACTATAAAGACTATATAAAAGGGAAAATATGGCCAGAAATGAACAAGAGTTAATCTTTTTTTTAAAATGCATTTTAAAAACTTCTCAAAGTAGGCAAATAAGGCAAATGGTATTCTTATATAGGACACAGAATTTTAATTAAGAAAAAAAATGGAACAGTAGGTAGAGAAAACTGGCTTTTTAAAAAACTCTTGCTTTGACCATCTTGCTGGAACATGCTTCAGTTAGTGCAGAAAAGTGCTCTGTAAGAAATTTGCAGATTATTTTACCTGTATTAAAGTCCTTTTTGGTTACTAGGGAATGAGTTTGGAAATTTGGAAATGCCAGTTGGTCAGGAAGCTCAGGAGGATGAGCTTTTTCTTTCTGGAGGGAGGTTTATCTTTTAAAAAATGATCAAAGTTATATTTTTCTTTTAGCATTTCCTTTTAGGTAATATTGACTATGAATATCCACTACTCTCTTTGGGGTTGGGTCAGTTATATTAAGAAGAGCCATGTTTTACATTTATAGTCACTGTAATACACGCATATACAATATTAAAAAAAAGCAGACACAAATATATACACACGTGTGTATATGTACATACATATGTATATGTGCAATACAAATATACACTATATGTATATAAATGTAAAATATCTCCCTGTGGATCCTAATGGACATTAAGTCCTTAAAAATGTTCATTTCCTCAACGTTTTATACTGCTGGGAGTTTTGTTTGCCCACTACGTTCCACATGGACGCATGGAGTCTCCCTGTGATGTAGCTTTGTCAGTCTAGGCGACCTCGGGATCACAGATTTTCAGAGCCAGATAGGAAGGCAGGGGCCATTTAGTCCAATTCAAGGACAAAGAAAATGCTCATTAGGATACATCCAACAAGTGGTTATCTAATCTCTTCTTGAATATCTCCAAGGAGGAGGATCTCACCATTTTGCAACATATCCGTCATATATAAAAAGAAAATATCTAAAAATTTAGAGCCTAATAAAAATAGCTAATGTTACATATGTTATTTCATTTACCCTTTACAACAACTCTGCTAAGTTCTATTATTCCCATTTCACAGATGAGGAAACTGAGGCTAATGGCAGTTTTTTGACAGCTAAATATCTGGTTTTCTTGACTGCAAATCTGGTACTCTGAACACCATGCCATCGAACACTTATTAGAAACATTTTTTTTTTCTCAAGAACAAGACAGAAAAAGTTGCCATCGTTGGTAGCTCAGGTGAGCTCTTTGTAAAACATTCACCATAGTCCCTGGCACGCAGTGGGCACCGAAGAGATGTTTGTATTTTGCAAAATGGCATTTTGTTTCCCTGATCTCCTCTGATTTGCTGAGGCGCCAGGGAGTAGTATGGGTCCTCATTTAACATTTGAGCAAAAGGCTCCTGGAAGAAAATGACTTGACCAGAGCCACAGAGTCAACAAATAGTGCGGGTGGGATTCCAAGAAATAGTCTTCTTAGGTGACCAAGAGACATACAAAGTCCTGGGTTCGAGTGTGACCATGTCTGTGTGGCTTTGTCTAAATTATCCAATCCCTGAGCCTCAGGAAAAACTCTGGAGAGCACCCGAGGCCTACCCTGGTGTGCCAAGTTTCCTTATACCAATCACCCACCCCCCAAAAGACAAATATATGCCCTGTGTCCATCCATGGAATAGAATAAGCACAAAAAGGTAGAACTTAACATCTGGACCCTCACATTTATTGCAAGCAAATGAAAAGAAACACACATTAATGAGAGCTAGAAGGGAATCTGCAAATGGGAAAATTCTTTTTCATTTACTGTTTGGTACTCCCTCCCCCTAAAGCTGCTGAAACTTAAAAAAAAAGTTTTATTTACTTTAAGCCGAGTTCTTCTCTCACTTTTCTAAGATCTTGACTAAGAGATGTTTGGATTTCTGATTCCTCTTTTAACTCTTCTGGTCCAGGGTAGCTCCCTCTGCACTTTTTTCTTTCTTTCTTTTTTTTTTTTTATATTATGGATAGCCATAATTCATGCCCAACCCAATAGACCTCTAAGTAGGAAAAAAAAATCACCAAAAACAAAACCAGCATTTAAAAGTTGTCCAAACAGAGCCGCTAGACGCGGTGGTTAGGCGTTCAAAGTCATTGCTTATGTTTCTCCACCACCACTAATCCCGGAGAACATGGGAATCATATAAATAGCACCCGGAGTAGAATGTGGCCCTTTAATACTCATCACGTTCCTTTCTAAAATCTCTCTCCAGATTGAAGACCCTGAATTCCAACCAGATGTAATTCTGGAGTATTACACGGGGTCAGATAGATTTCACTTTTGTGTTCGGTTCGAGCCCAGGGGATTGACTTGATAATTCGATGGAGAACATCTGCCCTAAATCCAAACCATTTAGAACTCCCTGATCCTTTCTTCGGGTTCTACCTAAAAGAGGTTAAAAAAGAAAACAAAACAAAAAGGAGATTAGAACAAAACAAAAAACAGCGACTTCCACTTAGCCACCTAAAACCGGAAATAATCACTTCCCTGATCCAAGAGCATCCTGGGCTAAGTCTGAGAGGCGCAAAGGAAAAAACCCAGTTCTTGCCTTCAGGGATCTTACGTTCGACAGGAACTACCCTCCCCCCCCCCATATGTATACGTGTAGCTTCAATCAATCAAGTATTTTGTAAGTAGTCCTGGTCCCCAGGGAGTTGACATCTCCTTAAGGGAGGTAAGATGGTCACTCACAAATGCAGACAAGACACAGAGAAGAACAGAACGAGGTCATTTCCAAGAACAAGTAGGAAGACTTCAGGGAAACAGTTCTAGGAGGCTGGGAGGAAGAGAGGGGGCTTTCCAGGAGTATGTTTGGCTGGCCCGTGGGGTCTCCAAGGAGGAGCAAGGATGCCTAAGGAGCCCGGAAAGGTAAGTTCCAGAGGACTTGAAAAGACTGACAGAGGGGTTCGCATTTGTTCCGGAGGCCGCTTTGGCTAAGAACCCCCCAAGTAGCACATGGCGGAGGAGGGATCAGACAAGGCATTTATTCACAAGTGCTGGGGGCTGGGGGTTGGGGGGGCAGGACCCGACCTCAAGGGGCACAGTTTGCAGGATGACAGCCCCGGCCTAGCTAGAAATATACAAGAGAGATGGCCAGGACTGGTGCAAGTGTGTGTGTGTGTGGGGGGGGGGGGGATGGAGAGGTCAGGCCCAAATCCCTGAGGCTAAGGGGCGCAGGGGGACTCTCCGGGCCTCGGACGGCCGGTGCACAGGCACGGAGACAGGGGCCGGCCGCGAGGCTCCGGGCCGCCTACCTGCCGCCAAGCCACCGGTGGTCCTGGCAGTGGGCAAGCGGGTTTTGTGTTTGCTTGTCTTGGGGAGCCGCTGCCCTCTACTGGATGGAACATCTCAAGCCCGCTCGCTCTGGCGGGGACCTTCCTCTGAGTCTCATTCCATCTACTCATTAAACTGGAAGGGTAGCTTCCCCGGCAACCCAGACAAAATATGGCTGTTTCTGTATCTCAAGGTCATGAATCCCGGGCCCGGCGCTAGTCGGAGTCTGGCTCGAGGCTTTCGGGGCCGCGGAGGAGGCGCCGCCGGCCGCCACCTACGGCCCCGACAGCCCGCGGCCAGTCCGGCTTCCTCGGCGTCGGCCCCGGCCGCCAGCCTCGGATTCGAGGGGCCGCGAGGACCTCGCACCCTCTCCACCTTCGCCGTGGTCCTTTCGGGCTACGTGGCCCAGATCCCTTAGATACGGGGACTTTCCCGTTCCCCCGTACGCCCTTTTCAAACAAACGCGAACTTAACCCGGGCGATTAGGAGCCCCCTAAAGGGAACATTTCCCCCAGGAGCCCCTTTCTCGGGGAGTTCCCACTGACAGTGATCGTAGCTGGACTTTTCCAAATCGAGCAATTGGGGGATGACACCCAGCGAAATGTCGGAGCCGGCCGTGTCTGCGTTGGTTAGCACGCTCGGTTAACCCCCGAGCTACACATGTGCATAAACAATTAAGGCTGAACTTCCTAAAAAAGGGCCATTTTTGCATGGAAAAGAGAAAGGCTGCTTTCATTTTTTAAATGCTAAGTATTAGCATTTCTGTCGACTTGGAGTCAGGCTGTTTGAAATAAACGCATCCACACGGGATCCTGGGAAAGTCTGGGGTTTTTTTTAGCTAGAGGGGAAAGAAAGTTTTTGAACTAAAATCAAGGGGCTTGAGGATCCCGAAGTTTCCTAAGTCTTTCTCTGGGCATCTAAAGGCGAAGAGATTGGGGGGGGCTGGTTTCCCCAAGTCTCCCAGCCGGGCGAGCCACACTTCCCGGGGCTGCGCCGGAGCCTGGCGTGCCCGTCGCACGTCATCCAAGTGGCTACATTGACTGTTGTTGCTTTCTCGAAAGGAAATCGATCGTGGCAACCCACTCTGGCCTCGCAAACAATAAACCAGGGGTGGAGGGGAGCCACCATTTAAGCGATCGTTTCCTCGCCAGCCCCGCGGAAGCTGGCTGTCCATGTGTCCGGCGAGCCCGCTGGTTTGTTCGTCCCACAGGCCAGGCCCCGCTGTCGTTGGGGCGCCCGGCTGGAGGGAGGGGGACGAAAAGTGGGCCGGAGGGCGCCCCCGTGCCCAGCCTGGCGCACAGACCTCCTTTCCTCTCGGGAATGGCAGAGGATGTTTGAAAACTTGTGTTTTGCAGTTGTGGGTGCCCTTGGCGGGCCGCGCGGCTGCTACTCCGGGGGCGCCCCCCGCCCCCCGCCATGGGCGGCCACCCCAGGTACCCCGAGTGGGGGGTGTGTGCCCAGGCTCGGTGTCTGCCGAGGGCGTGGGTGTGTGAGGGGGTGTGTGCGCGCCGGGCCCCCGGCTTGAGGGGGGAGCGCGCGAGCTCTCGGCGGGGCTGGGCTGGGGGGCTGAGGGGGGGGGGAACATGAGGCCAGCCTCAGCTTGGGGCGGAGGGGCCCACGAGGCGGGAGCGGCAGCGGCGGCGGCGGCAGGACGAGCGGGAGGGCTGGCGAACGGACAGACAGAAGGATACAGGGGGCCGGCCACCCCGCCCCGCCCCTCCCCTCCCCTCCGCTCCCCGGCTCTGCCCTCCCCTCTGGCCCCGCTTTCAGCGCCCAGCACCGAGCGAGGCGGAGGCGAGGCCGATCGTGACCCTGACCTTGACCCCGAGCCTGAGCCTGACCCCGGGCCCGGGCCGCGCTGCGGGGGGCCGGCCGGGTGTGCGGCGGCGGCTGCGGCGGCAGCGGCGGCTCGGCGCTGACGAGCGTCCGTGGGCCGGTCGGGGCGTGGGCCGGCCGGGCGCCGGGTGCGTGGGCCGGCGTGGGCCCGCTCCGTCGCCCGCCGCCGCCCGCTCGCTCCAGGCCGGGTTTTGAAGCCGCCCGCCGCTGCCTCCTGGCGGCTCCTGAACTCCAGCCCCCTCTCGATCAGCCGCTCACTCCGTCTCAATATGTCTCAAGATGGCGGCCAATGTGGGATCGATGTTTCAATATTGGAAGCGCTTTGATTTACCGCAGCTGCAGGTCAGGCTTCCCCCCGCGCCGCCGCCGCCGCCGCCGCCGCCGCCGCCCGCCCGGCCCCGGCCCGGCCCCGGCCCGCCGCCCGCCCGGCCCCGGCCCGCCGCCGGAGCCTCGTCGGGGCCGCTGCCGGAGCGGCGGGCGGCGGGCGGGCGGCGGGGCCGGGGCCGGGCCGGGCCGGGGCGGCGGGGCCGGGCGGGCCGGGCCGGGGCCGGGCCGGGGGCGGCCCCGCGGCGCCTTCGGAAATTGATCCTCTTTGTTCAATTCATCGATCAGCCCAAGATGGCGCCGGAGCCGCCGCCGCCGCCGCCGCCGCCGCTGCCCCGGGGTCCCCGGCCGCCGGGAGCCGGCCCCGCGGGGGGCGCGGGGGGCGCGGGCACTGGGGCGGCGGACCGGGGGCGCGAGCGGGGGGCGCGGGGCGCGGGCGGGAGGGGCGGCCGGGGCGGCGGGGCGGCCGGCCGGGCGGGAGCGCGGTGCCCGGGGCGCGGAGCGCGGAGCCCGGAGCCCGGAGCCGAGCGCCCCCCGCCCGGGCCCGGAGCCCCCGCGCCCCCCGCGCCCCCGCCCGCCCCGCGCGTCCGCGCCGGCAAAGTTTGCGGGGAGTTGGTGCGGGGCCGGCGGCGGCCGCGGGGCCGGGCGGGGGGCGCTGTGGGGCCGCCCGGGCGCGCCGGGAGCCCGCTCCGGGGGCCGCCGTGGCCGTGGCCGTGGCCGTGGCCATGACCGCCGCCTGTCACCGCGGCCCGGGCCCCCGGGCCCCGCGAGCTCCGAGGCTACGGCCCCGACCCGGGGGAAACTTGCGGGGGCGCCGGGCCGGGACTCGGGCAACTTTGGCGGAGGGGGGGGGAGCTCCGGCCCTGCGGGGAGGGGGCGACCCCCGAGTGATTGGCTTGACTGTCGGCGACCCCGGGTTTGGGGACTCCAGTGGCCTTCCCGTACTTGTCCCTCCCCAGCGGATGTGTCGGCCGAGGAGGCTGGGGCAGCCCCGGCTGGCCCCGAGGCCCGGGGACCCAGACTCCCTGAACCCTTACTTTGTGCAGGGTTCGGTTGGGGCGCGGGGGGGGGGGGTGCGGCCAGAGCCGAGCTGGGGAAAGGGTGTCCTTCCCCTTTAAGTGCTTAAGTGCCCCATTTGGCCAAAAGGCCGGGACCCGGGTCTCGGCGGCGCTGCCCCCTCCCCCGAGGTTTCCCCCCCTTGCCTCCTCCCCCACTTGAGCCCGGCTGGGAGCCCCGGGAGCGGCCGGCGGGCTTCGGCCACCCCGAACTTGAGCACGGCCGGAGCCAAGTCCGAGGTGAGGGGGCTCCGGGCGAAAGGTCCCGTGCGTCGGAGGTGGGGGGGCCGCCCCCGGGGACCCCCGGGGTGTCCGGCCGGGGGTCGTTCAGGTGCTCGGGGCCGGGCCGCCGCTCCCCTTCCAGCCCGGGTGTGATTGGAAGGGCTGGATTAAGGTTGAACTTCCCCCAACTTGAAAGAATTCTTAATAGTGACCCAGAATACCTCCAGGAATAAGGCAAATGAGATCCAGATGCAGAGTTGTATAAAATAAAGTGGATTAGATTAAATATATATTTAAATGGAGTCTGACAACTTTAATTTTGAGCGGCTCGTTTCTGCCCCGGCGTTTGCCGGGGATTGATTAAACAAGCGCATGGCCCGGGTGAAACCCCTCGCGGCTCCCCGCGGACTGGGGAGCCGAGGGGGCGACGGCGCTGCTTCTGAGCCGGGGAGTCGGGGGCGCGGGGCTGGTGTGGAGGAACAGCCGGGTGGCACTTGGGCTAAATCGGTCTCTCCGCTTGCAACAAAAAAGAACTCTTGGAGAACGAGACCATTTCATTTCTGTAGCTTCTGTGGAAGTGGCTGCCGAGGAAACTCCTTCCTCATCGATTATAAAACTGAATCAGTCAGACAGTCAGGGTGGGAGAGCCCCCCTTCCCCCTCCCCCCCAGGTCATCCCGGCCAGACTCGATTTGTAGGAAATGGCTTTTTTGAGCATCCTGGCCCAGCTGCCTGGGAACTTTATTTAGAGAGACTTTATTAATTATTAGATTTCTGAACTCTGTGGATCTATTTTTACACCCTCCCCCCCCCCCATCTGCTCTGGTTGGCAATCAGTGACGTCGACTTTGGGGAGAAGATGAGGAGGCCCCCCGGAAAACAGTTTATGAGCCCTGAGATATATGGGGGGGTGCAATATTCAGACCCCAAACTAATCCACATCTGGGTTTTGAACTTGCTGCTTGAGATTATTTTGTGATTATGGTTCATTGGCTTCTCCTAGGTGATGGGATCTTAAAAACCTTAAAAAAAAAAAAAACCCAACACAGTTATTGGGCTTGTCTTGTGTGTTCTAAAGCTTTTAATTGGGTAGAAGAAGGCAGTGTTTGTGTGACCCCCTCATTTACTCTGACCTGGGGTTTCTGAAAGCCCTCTTCACTTGACGCCTATTTTGTTTTCCTCTTTAATGCCCTGAATAATAGTGTAGCTGAGGAGGCTGTAGTTTCAAACGGATTTCCCTGGGAGGACGGCACTTTTACCCTGCGGTGAAAATGATATTCTAATGAAGTTGATTTGGTAAATGGGGTTGGAGATTCTGGTCTTGCCGGAGGGCAGGGACCGGAGCCTCAGGTAAGTGAGTCTCTCTGGTGAAATAGGTCGGATGGGAAGAGGTCACTGCTTTCTGTGGAGGTGGTTCCGTTCTCTGAGCCGAGGGCGCTGCTCTGGTTCTCCCCCTGGGCCACCTTGGACCCGGGCTAACCGGGGCCCTAAAGTGGGTTTCCTAGGAAGGGGGAGATTTAATGTTAATTAAACCTATGGTTTTGAGGGCTAGCTGGGAATGGGTGTCTTCTCTGGGGCTCCAGGTTTCCCTGCAGGCGTTTCTTGGCTAAGCAAAAGGGCACCGTCCTCTCCTTCCATGTTTCACTTCCAGGAGAAAATCCCAAAAGGAATCCCAGCCTACCTTTCAGCTATCTCCGAGGGTTTCTGGGAGGAGAGAGTTTGGCTAAATCGCAAAGTGCTGTTAGTAACAGTAGTTACATATTCGCCTGATTGTCTGCAAGGCTCAGCCTGAGAATTTTTCTCTCCTAAAACAAAATTCATTTGGCCAATAAGAGTTTTGTGTTTCTAATGTTTTTGCTTCCCTCCCCCTTCTCTTCCCCTCCCCCCTCTCCCCCACCATGGACAAGTACCACCGAGTAGATTGTCCACTAAAGCAGTAAATATTACAGTTATTAATGTCTCCTTTAAAGTGTCCCACTCAGAACCTTTTTTTTTTTTTTTTTTGAAACAAAGAAGGAACTCGAGTTGAGGAACTGCTGGGCTCATCTAGCAGCTCTTTTCTTCTATTTTTATGTGTTTGATCTCCCCCTTCTCCTCTGGCCGTGTTTAATCTTTGGGATCTATAGAAAGTCTTAGCTAGTTATTGAATCTATTTTGAGGGGGGGGAGGGTATTTGTATGGCCTTGGGTTTTTTTAGCTTCTGGTTAATGAATTTAGTAATGCAACAGTTTCTGATAGGTCTGCTGAGAATACGACTCCATAGACCTAGTCTTTTGTGACTGATGCTAATAGTGAAGTAAATGAGAAAGATGGGAAGGGAAAGGTTTGGATAAACTGCCAGCCTGTTCGTCCCCTGAGGCTGTGTATCCTTTCATGATCTACCGAGCTAGCTCCCATTAAAATAACTCTCCTCGAGTAAATGTCCTTAGGATTTTAAATGGCTCCTTTTCAAAAAAAAAAAAAACAACAAAAAAAAAACAAGTCTGCTGCCCCGTTCCTGCGAAATTAAACCAAAGCCACTGCTGTGTTTATGTGGGAGGAGATATGCAGAAATAATGTGTGTGTGTGTGTGTGTGTGTGTGTGCTCTTGTGATCCCCTTCCGGGTCTGCCTGTAGCAGTTAACAATCAAAACTATTCCTGAGGCTGTCCTGACATTCAGAAGCTTAGTGGAAATACAAGAATTGAAGTTTCAAAAAAAAAAAAAATCTATATTCATTTCAGATCGCATTTAGAAAGTACAAGAAACAGCAGCCAGGAAGGCAAGGGAAGGACAGATTCGGTAGGGAAAAGCCCTTGTGGATTTAAAAAAAAAAAAGAATTTTCATTAGATTAGAGATCTTTGGAAACAGCTTAAGTCCCCATTCAGGGCTGGATTTGTCTTTGTATCTCTAGCATATCTGGGCATGTAGTAGGCGCCTAATAAGTGCTTATCGGAGTGAGAATCTGGCCTATGCAAATTCAGAGTATTAGTAAGAGACAGGCTCAGTTTATCTGATGGACTTTAAATGAAGCTGGTAAATCAGTATTAACACAGATGTTGCTACTTACCTGATAAGTAGCAATTGATTTCAAAGTTATCTTAATAAAGGCTGGTAAAAGACTATTTTAGAATCTGTCTCTGTCTCTCTGTTTCTCTGTCTCTCTGTCTCTCTCTCTCTCTATCTCTTTGTCTCTCTGTCTCTTTGTCTCTCTCTTGTTTCTCTCTGTCTCTCTCTGTCTCTATCTCTGTCATCTATTTTCTAGTATTTCAATGATAAATTTATCCTCACTGTTCTTTCCTTCTAAAAAATCTGCTTTCCCCAAGGACCAAAACCCATCTCTCCCCACCTTTGAATCTTGTCTGTCTCGCCATGTGTCCGCGGTAGCTCCCGGATAGAATTTTGGCTTTAACTGAAAATTTCCTACCCCTGATTGTTTAAGCCAGTTCCTTAATCTTATTTTAACATATTTAAAATGTACAGAAAAACCCGGAAGAATTGTCTCATGTAAGTAGCAAGTGAACATAGTTTAAACACTCAGGCGGTTCTAGTATCTAATTGGAAACAGGTGGAATTCTTGGAGCCCTTTATTTGAATCTTATTATAGCCAAACATAAGGCCACTTTTTACTTATGGCTATTCATTTGGCTGGAGCTATTTTGAGAGCGGAGCGATAGTCTTTCATTAAGGCTTTTTGGGGAAAAATTTCTCCGTCAATTCCGCCTCTGGGAAATTTGGGGAACGCCGAAGCTGGGGGGGGAAAGAGGAAGGATGCTGGGGTTTGTTCTCTTGTCCCCAAGTGAATTCTGCTCATCTGGAGCGTCTATCGAGGCGTCCAAAAAAGGTGCATTCACGGCATAATTAGGCGAGCAGCTCGTGTGTTGTGTAACTTTATAGCAGACATGGAAGTGGTGAATTCATAGTGACTTCATAGTTTCACTTTTGAGTTCCCAAATATTCATTGACTTGAGCAGGCAGGTAATTCTCTCAGGGGCTCTGGGATGCTGAGGGATGCGAAGGATTTCCTCTCTTCCCTTCTCTTCCTCCCTCCCTCCCTCCCTTGCAGGGCTCTGACCGTCGCCGAAGCCCGGCTAAGTCGGGAGCGTCCCAAGGAGCGAGGGTGGGAAGCCGAGGAGCCGGAGGTGGGCCCTGGGCCTGCGTGCTGGGAGCCCGGCTCCATCTCTGGAGCCACCTTTGGGATTGTGCGGGCGCAAGTGGCTGGGTTATGGGCCGGGCCCTGCCAGGGCTTGTCCCGAGCCTTGGTTAGAGTAGAACTAGCTCCTGTTGGGGGGCCGGGAGCCCCTTGGCCTGGGGGGGGAGGCAGGGGGGCCGGGGAAGAACTTTCTGTGGGGAGCCTGGAGTGCCGGCCTCCCTTAGTGGAGGAGCCTCCGGCCTGTGGCGGCGAGCGGGTCACAGCCACGCGGACCCCACGGAACAACGGCCACGGCGGGGAGGCCCCGAGCCCCCCAGGCTGACTCACGTGTCCCACCTGTGGGGGCCAGGCCGAAGACTTCCTCGGCAGGGAGATCTCCCCGGAAAGCGCCCTCTGCCATGGAGCTGGGCCAGACTCCGAGTGTGATTGGGAAACGTTTAACACAAGAAATACAACCGGAGCTTAGAGCCCGAGAGTCAGGGCCCCGGCCTGCAGCCCAGGGGTAACTTGCTTAAAGTCGCCCAACCCCGGGGATCCTGTTTGGAAAGTGAGCCTCCCTGAGGCAGCTCCCCCTCCCCGGTCGCGCCGTCTCTCGGTCCGTATACGCGTCTGTATGTGTGTGTGAGTACACGCGCATCGTTCGGGACGGACCCGTACAGCAGAGTGTGCTCGGTACGTGTACAAATCCGGACCCGAGTGTGACACGTGTGTGACGCAAATACCCAACGCTCCAAATGCACAGGCTGTACACAGGTAATCTGTCATACACAGAAGCAAGATGTCCTCGCATGGGATGCAAATCTGTGCAATATATACTGCTCAGTGTAACAAGCCCTAACACGCAGAGCCCTCACTCTGCCATTGAGTCTGCAATCTCCGAACTCACGTGTGTGTCTGTATGTGTGTGTGTGTACGCAAACGCACATATACCCACGGAGAGAGAGACTCGCATTCTGAGTGTTTATGTACACACATGTGTAGTGAGAGAGACAGAACCACGTAATAGATGGAATCCTGGATTTAGGGACAGGAAGATCGGGATTCCGATCCCCTGCCTAGTTCTGCTCCGCCGGGGGCTCCTCCTCAGGGTGGCCCGGGCCCTCGGAGCTGCTCTGCCTCTGGTCTCCCGCGGGCCGAGGGAGCGAAGGGAGTTTCCACCCCATAGTTAAAAATCACGACAGGAGAGAAATTTTCTTCCTTCATTTTTTCTAGGACAGATTCCGTGGCCCAGCCTTTAAAATAGGACATTTTCATTTTTGCAGCCTTAATTTTGGGCCTTCACTAGTATCCTTATGTGTGATCATTTGTTGTTGCTCTTCTCCTCTCCCCGCCCCCCCAACACTCTTTTCTTTTTTTTTTTTTTTTTAGAAAAAGACCCATAAGGAGTTGGGTGTTTTGCGTACCATTCAAAAAAAATTGGTGATCTTAACAAAATTTGTTTTTTTATCTTTTAAAAAATATTTTTATTGCTACCAAAGGTTTTTCCCCCCAAATATCTTATTCCCCCTGACAGAGAAGTGATTAACTTTTTAGCTAGAGGGTGACTTTCCGGGTGAGGACGGATTAACCAGAACTGAGTCAGTTTTCTTTAATCCAGATTTCCTTATTAGATCTAGCTGGGAAAAACTCAGTTTTCTTTCTTTTTTTCATTCTCTGACAGGACTGTGTAGACTCGGGGCGCCCCCTGCGTAGCAGGCCTCCCGGCCACGGCTCTTTCCAAACATGATTGATCATCTGTCGCTCCCCCTTCACAATTGTCAGAGATTTTTTTCCCTCTGGTACTAAATTTGGCCAAACTGGGCCTCAGTGGAACAGACTGTGGGGAGGGGGTGCCGAGGTTTGGAGCCTCAGCAGAGCGGCTGATGATGCAGCGTGAGGGGAAGCCTGCGGGCCGGGTCCTGTACTCGGCAGATGCCCCATCAGTATTTCTGGATTAATTGAAATGCCGGGCGCTCCTCATCCTTGGGAAGCTGGGGAGGCGAGGGCTTTGTGCCCAGGGCCAGAGCCCATCAGGTCCCACACTTAGTGGGTACGTGACTAAACCTCCCAGAACCTCAGTTTCCTTATCTGTAAAATACATCGTTGCTAAATAATTGTGCAACCTTCACAGCAGGACTGTGACAGGGAAAGGACTCTTCATACCTTAAAGTGATGTAAAAGGATAGGGAGGTACCAGGAGATCCTACTACAGTTAGAAGGACTTTGGAGGCCCTGGGGCCCGGCACGGTACAAATGAGGAAACTGAGGCCCAGGGAAGAGGTTTAAGGCAGAAAGGTCAAAATCAAAGCAAAACGGGGCGGACCAACGCAGTCGGTGATGTAGTTTGTTTATTTTGTTAAACATTTCCCAATTCCATTTTAATCTGGTTCCTCTGATCCGGACAGTTTGAACCCAGGTCCTCTAGCATTTGTTCACTAAATAGCTGGCGTTAACTTTTTTTTTTTTTTTAATGTTTATGTAAAGTTTTGAGGTATTCTTAAACAAATGTTACTTAAGAAATTAACTTATTTGTGTGATTGCTACCAAATTATTTGAACTAGAATGTTGCAATTATTATTATTATTATTATTTTGGCTGAGACAGTTGGGGTTAAGTGACTTGCCCAGAGTCACATCACACAGTCAGGAAGTGCTAAGTGTCTGAGAGCAGATTTGAACTCAGGTCCTCTTGACTTCAGGGCTGGTGCTCTGCCCACTGCACCACGTGGCTGCCCCTGAATGTTGTAATTGAGAAGTAATTTTGTAATTCATTTTAGGAAGGAAGAAAGGGAGGGAGACAGAGGAGAGAAAGGGAGGAGGGAGGCGGAGGTGGGGAGACAGAGAGGGAGGAGAGAAACACAGGGAGGAGAGAGGGAGGGAGAGAGGATGGGGGAGGAGAGAGAGACAGAGAAGGAAGGAAGGAAAGGAGAAGGGGGGGAAAGAGAGAGAGAAAAAGGGGGAGAGGGAGATTGATTGTACAATGAAGAGGAAAGTGAGAGTGAAGAGAAGAGAGAAAGAGAAAACTATGGAGAAGAGGGAGGGAGGACCATGCCTCCTGCCGGGTTTGTTTTGTTGGTAGAAGCTCCTGGAATTGGGTCCTGCTGAGAGAGGGAGGGTCAGAACCTGGGAGGAACCCGACCCTTCTCACTCATTTGCCTGGAGCTCCTGGTTGGAATTGTGAATCAGAGCCATCTGGATGTTGAATGGTCCTGACCCCATTCCACCTGAGGAAAGGTGAAAACTCCATCCATCCACAAGTACTTATTAAGCACCTACTGTGTGCCAGCTCTTGGGGATGCGAACCAAAACGCACCGGAACCAGTCTCCGCTCTCCGGCAGCTGTCCCAGGGGAGGAGGGGCAGCCTTTGGTGGCTTGGGCCCTGAAGGCAGACGCTGCCGGGCCAGATTTGGGTTTGACTGAAGGAGGAACCTGCTCTCTAAGTGCCAGAGGGGCCGCTTTGGAATCAGGGCTTCCCCTGGTCCCCAAGTGAGAGCTGGGAGATTAGCCTCTCCCTCAGTTATGGCTCGGACCAAATGGCCTCGGAGATGAGCCACAGTAGCTCTGCCTGTGCTATTCCATGGAATCCTTGCAGGAAGGAGGTGCTATTTTTGTCTCCCATTTTACAGCTGAGGAAACTGAGGCAGATGGGAGAAGTGACTTGCCCAGAAGTAAGCATCTGAGGCCGGATTTGAACTTGGCTCTTCCCCACTCCTGAGTCTCAATATTTTTCCAAACTTTCTCCTCAGTTTTCTAGGAAAGTTGTGTGTGTTCTTCCATAGCCCGTAAAAACATTTTGAAGATCATGCTAGCAAAGTGATTTCCCAGTATGGTGGTAATTGGAAGCCTCGAAAGACTCAGAAAATGGGGGGCTCTTTTTTTTTAGTGTGAAGCTGGACGTTGTTGGGGCTCAGTTGCTTATGGAGTCTCTCCATGTGGGAGGAGGGGAAAAGGCATTTCCAAGGAGCGGGTCACGGGATGGAGCAGCCCGGGCCCTCTGGCCTCTGACCCCGGTCCCCTCAGGCCGTGTGTCTCGGACACCCAGAGTTACCGGCCTGTGGGAGCCCCTTGAGGGCAGGAGTTTGTCTGGCACCTGGCGCAGGGCCTGATTCCTCGAAAACATGAGAGACTTCCCAAAAGGATCTCGTCCAAGGCCTTCCTTTTGCCCATGAGAACTGGGGGCCCAGAGGGATTGAGGGAGGCGCGGGGGCCCAGCTCTGGAGGGGAAGGGACCTTGGGGCCAGGGGACAGATGAGGGAGCGCAGCGCCCACAGACCCTCGGGGTTCCCTGGAAGGATGGACTCTTGCTGCCGCAGCCTGGGACCCTCGTGGGGGATTTGGTGAAGTCTTTGGAAAGAGGATGGTGGCTGTGGGCTCCCGGGTAGGAAGTCTGCTCAGATTGCTTCCGGGGGGGGGCCTTAGCCAAGTGGGGGGAGCTGCAAGGGGGGGCACTCTGAACCCCCCACGAGGGGCAGGGGCCAGGGTTGCCCTTGAGGAAAGTACAAGCGGGTTGCCGGCTGCCGCCTTCCGGGCCAGGCTTGGTGGTTTGCAGCCTCCTGGCCTGGTCTGTGTAACCCATCAGCGCTTTTCGTGGGTTCCGGTAAATGTACTTTGGCGGATTTTTATTTGTGCGACTCACGGTATGAAAGGTGCGTGTCGGTGCGCCCGAGTGCAGTGACAGGGAGTGAGTGACGTGTAATTACCTCTGGGAGAGGGCCTGGGAGCCAGGAGGCCGGAGTCGCCGTCCCGTCCGACACGTTCGCTTCGTGACCTTGGGCAAGCGCTCTGGGGACCGGAGCTGCCACCTGCCCTGGGAGAGAGTTTCCACACCTGGGAGTCCCCTTTCCTTGCCTCGTAGGGAAGAGGGCGCTAGTCTGAGGGACCGGTTTCAAGTCTTACCGACCCGCGTGTGATGCTCCCGGCCGGCTCTCTCCCGGGTCCTCTGGGATCGCCGCCGTGACCGCGACTGACCTTTCCAAAGCCTCTGTGGCCACATGGAGGAGGAAGCGGGCCCGAGTCAGGACCCTGCCTTTGCGACCTCGATCTCCAGGTCTCAGTCTCTCCATCTGAAAAATGGGGAGATTGGAGATAGTCTTCTTGAAGGCCCTATTCTCCCTCCAGAGGTGAGGAACCCGCCTTAAAACATGGATTTCCTCCCATGGCTTCGGTGATTCCCACTGACAGAGGGTAAAAACTCACCTGGACGTGAGGTTTCATGGGAAGAACGCTCAGTTTTGGTTTGGAGGACGTGAGTGGGAAGCCAGCTCGTGGCTCCGGCTCGTGGGCAAATTGAGTGAGGCCCCTATATTTTGCTTGGTAATGCGCCGAATTCGGTCACTAGAAAGGCAAAAAGGACATGATCCTGGCCCTCCAGGAGCTTATATTCTTTTAGGGAGAAACTGAGGTAAAAAACAAAATATATCCAGGTCCTAAGTCGTTTCTGGACTATGGGGCAAACCAAGTAAGAGATGGCTATGTGATCTTTGGAAAGGAGGGATCCTAGGGATCAGAGTGAGTGTGTAGACCCCTGAAAGGCTCTCGAGGCCTGCAGAGACACTGACCAAGGAGCACTGGATGACCCTCAAGGGAGGAAGGAAACAAGCACCGATTAAGCTGTTACATATTGGGCCCATGCAAAGTCCTTTATAAGTAGATCTTACTTGATCCTCAAAGGGAAATCGGTGCTCTTACCATGTCACATGTGGGGAAACTGAGGTAGCAAGTGAAGTGATTTGTCCAGGGTCACATAGTTGTCAGGGACTTGAGGCTGGATTTGAATTCAGGTCCTCTGGACTCCGAAGCCCTTCTATGCAAAACCCTTGGTGCCAGGTCCAAGGGCTTGGACTTGTGGTTCCTCCTGCCCTTCTCCCACGAGCTCTCCAGCCCCCTCATCTCCTCATTTTCTCCCTCTCTTTACACTCCTTCTCATTTGTAATTGGGGAGGGGCGTGCTTTGGATAACATCTGGGAGGCTGGGACCCCGGGATCTTTTTTCTTCTGCTATTTAGTGGCTCCCTGGTCCAACAAACACGTGTGTCCTTATTGTGTGCGACAAGCCTTCCCGGAGCGTGTCTCATGTTGTGTGGGTCACCATTACTGGTCTCACCCCAGATTAGCTCGTTTGAAGTCATCGCGTGCCGGATGAGCCGAAGGTGTTTGTTTAACGGGGGACGTCGAGCCGGTTCGTAGAACGTTGTTCTGCATCTTACGCGGCGCTCAGTTGCTTATTGATTTTGTCTAGCCAGAGTGGCTTAGGGGAAAGCAGGCAGAATCGGGGGTCCGAAAAGGGAAGGAAAGTCCCCCCATAAAAGGCTTTTTTATGAAGGGCCTCCTCTGGGGCCGGCCTGGTGTGAGGGCCGGGGGGATGCTCCCTGAGCGAGGAGCTCTTACTGCCTGCAGACGTGACCCCGCTTGGAGCAGGTCACCTACTCTGCCTTAGTTTCTACATCTGGAAAATGGAGGGCTTGGGCTAAATGTCCTCCACGTCTGTGATCCCAGTACTAATTCACCTTTACCTGGTACTTTCCTCCCAGAATTTGAGGGTTAGGCGGTCCCCTCAGTACTGCCCCTGAAAGGGGTCCTGAGCCCTAATATGTACCCACAAGTGGTTGTCCAGTCTCCACCAAGGAGGGGGATTCCATAAGTATTTTTTTAATTTTTATTTAATAATTACTTTATATTGACACTCGTTTCTGTTCCGATTTTTTTTTCCCTCCCTCCCTCCACCCCTCCCCTAGATGGCAAGCAGTCCTTTATATGTTGGGATCCCATAAGTATTATTCTATTCTTTTTACAGATGGACAAACCAAGGCTCATAAGTGTCTGAGGCAGCCTGTTGAGGCTGGGATAGTCTTTTGCCTTTTTTTCATTCCCCGGTCTTTAGAGCATAAAGTAGGAGCTTAACAAATGCTTGTCCACCGACTGTCTCTGGCTTTTAAAGCGAGGGCTCTTTCCCCTGTGCTATGTCTCCTTTAAAAATCATTTTACATTTCATTCTCATGGCGGTGATTCTCATCCTGTTTGTGTCCTGGAGCCCTGGGACCCCCTTCTCAAACTGTGTCCGTAACTGCGTAAACTAGGAAATCAATAATACTGAAATCAATTTGTTAGAATGGGGGGAGGGAGGGAGTTCCCAACCCAGAGGCCAATGAGACAGAAGAGATAAGCTGATAGAATCTAAGAAAGTTATTTTCTTGTAAGCCTCAAGGAGACAGATTCGAGGGACTTGAGACTTTTACTTTACTTTTACAAAAGGGGGAGGGAGTTATTATTCTGATTTAGACAAACAGCAACATAGACATTTCCATAGATGAAGAGGAACTGAAAAAAAAAAAAAAAAGGAATATACACGAAAGCCCGGGGGGAAGCATAAAATGAAGTCATCGCGTCGGTTTCAGAGTGCGCACAGTGTTACTGAGGGCCCTCACTCAGGAGTTTCACCTGCACTGCCTGACGTCCATGGCCTATAATGTGCATGGAGTGGAAGTGACTTAATTTGTCCAAAGACTGCAATTCTACCCATCAGTCTCTGTCCCCAAAAGAAGGGGAAGTCCTCCTTTGACAGCAGCAACGTGTTCTTTAGCTCTCCATTTAAAGGCTGAATGGGGGGGGTGCGTTATAGTTATCCAGGTGGCCCAAACCCCAGGGTGTGAGGAGCAAACGACGTTGGAGTTTTACTTTCTGGTGGCAGAAATGTCCCACACAAATAGGTTTTTTTGGTCCTTCCCAGAAACACACCCAGAAGATTAGGTGACGGAGATAAAGGCCCAGTCTGGGAGCCCTGTGTCTGTTTGCCTGAAGGTTGCCCCTTAAAGGAGCCAATGGCTTGTTTTCTTCCCTTCATTTATTCAGATGGAATACTTGGGTTGTTGTTTTTGTTGTTTGTTTTTTCTTTTTAAAGACATAGCTTCGCTGTTTCTCTAGAAGCAGTTTTTGCTTGCTCAGGAAACCCTTTCTGGAGACCACACACATCTAGGTCAGATGCTGTAACCCTTCACCCCGCCGGAGCCAATGGCCGTCCGCGTTAGTTTTTGTGCTGGTGGTGATGGAATTCTGTGGTAGTCACATTCCTGCTTCCTGAGGGAAGAGGTCCGGCAGAAGAAGGCTGTGAAAACCAGAGGGTGGCAGAAAGGGGTGGCCGGGGCCCTCGCGGTCCCCGTGGGCATCTTGGCCCGTCCTCCAAGCTCCTGGCCGGTATCGTTTTTTGTTTCAGTGAATGGCTGGGGAACTGAAGTCTAATGACCGGGACATCTGGGAAGAGCTCAGTTCTTTTTTTTTTTTTTTTTTTTTTCCTTTAGTAAATCCCCTTTTAAACAGCATATTAGTGCTATCCTAAAGTCAAGGAAGGAAATGGAGAAAGCCATTGTTGGGCTGAATTATTTACCGTCTCCAGTTTTGTTGGTTTTTCACAGTTTATAATACAGAAATAATCCCAACTGGTCCTTTCGCTCTGGCTGCAGCTTGGCTCTGTGACATTCTGGGAGTCACTTGAGTTTCTTGATGAGTTCTCTTGAGTCACTCAGCTTCTTCCATTATCAGATGAGGGAGTTGTGCTAAATGACCTCTGATATCCCCTTTTTGCCCTAAAGCTGTGACCCGATGATCCCCCGATGTGATATGTCGATATTTAAAAAAAGAAACGGCTTTTCTGAATCCGTGGAGATTAGATAGTCTAGTGATTCCTGAGGTTGGACAGCCTGGGGACCTGCGAAGGGACCTGCCCGTCTGGAACTCTCCAAGGGCAGCCGGGGCAGTCGTTGCAGCGGCTTTCGAGCCGGGAGCTGCTCCCGCCAGAACCTTCGATGGCTTTGGTCCGGCCCGATTAGACTCGGACCTTCCCGGAGAGCCTTTTACGCGGTCTGCCCTCGGTAGATCACGGCTTGTCTTGGTGCCATGATAGGAAGGAAATAATAATAATAACAATAAATAGCACTTAGAGAGCCGTGAGTTTGTGATTTATGAGTATCTCATTTAGTCGCACAATAACCCTGTTGGGAAGGAGGCTGGTGGGCTTGTGGTGTTGTTTGTCCTTCGTGGTCCAAGGCGACTGTGAGATCAGGGAGGTGACGTCATGACGGGCAAGAGTCAGACGGAAGTGAGGGAGGCCGGGCCAGGTCACCGGCCTCACTGTCCCCTCCAGGCCGTCCGGTCCGGCGGCCAGAGGCCAGACCCGGTCCGTGCTGAAGGCTGGGCCAGAGTGGAGGCAGAGAATGGCCTCTGACCTCGCCACATACACACACATACCTACATTCACGGGCAACTAGACTATAGATATTTATTTATATTTGCATATATGTGTGAATCGAGGTGGGGAAGACCGTCAGGGTTTCGTGAGTGGAACAAAACTTACCGGACCCAAACAGCGACCGGGTGGGACTTGGCCTGGGACCTGTTGTTGGTCAGTCAGTAAGAAGCAGAGGGAGAGGGGGAGGGGAATCGACACTTAAGAAGCATCTCCTACGCTCCAGGCTCTGCTGGGTCAGTCTGTATCATAACCCTGAAAGGGAGGGGCTGTTACCATCTCCATTTTCCAGGTGAGGAAACTGAGGCGGGCAGATTAAATGTCTTTCCCATGAGAACTATCTGAGGCAGGATTTGACCTCGAGACTTCTGACTCCGGCTCCCCTCCGCCAGCACTGTGGCGACCCCTTGCAGCTCCTGCTGAACCATGCTGGCTGCCACTGGCGCTTTCCCATTGGAGTTTCCCGGGAGTCCTGGGAGAAGGCGGGGATTAGCGGGTCAGCATCCTCACGTGGCAGATGAGGAAGCTTGAGGGACTAAGCCCTCTGTGCTCACCTCGAATCCAGGGCTTTGGACTCTGAGTCCAGCCCTCCCCTCAGTTAATAGTTAACCCTTGGATGCCTTCAGGTCTGCGGCCTTCCCGGGTCACATCCCCAGAGGGCGGCCGGACTCTGGCCCAGGCGGGGCTGGGAGGTTTGGCCTGGACTGTCTCGGGGATGGGGCTCTGGAAGCGCAGTCATGTGGACGCTCGGACACTGGTCCTCACCGGAGCCCGTGGGCCCCTCCCCCTCTGTCCTGCCCCCCCTCCCCCCCCCCCCAGGGCCCGGCACCGCAGGCTTTCATACGGGCCGAGGGACTGGCCGGGGTGCCGGGATTGCTCCACTGAAGCTTGACATGCAATGATCAGTGATCAGGCAGAGCAGTCGGAGGGAGAGGGGCCTGGGTTAGGAACCGGGGCCTTTCCTGGCCAGACGGTCTCCATCCTTGGGGATTTCCATTTGGGGGGACCGAGACCAAGGGTGTCCCCGGTGCCAGAGAGGAGGGGGCCCCTGCTCACCGGCCGCAGAGGGAATTTGTCTGTTCCTGGGTCGCCTGAAGGGCTGGGCCCCAGAGGGCCGGTCATGGTGACCCGGAAGGGATCCCCACCCATAGGGGCCCCTTCTCAGGCCCTGCTGGCCAGGTCATCCCTGCAGCCTGGCTGAGGTCACGGTGGAGCCGGGGGGATCACGTGGCAGCGCTGGGGGGCTGCCCCTTTGAACCCGGCGGCCTGCCCTCCCTGTGGGGACCTCAGTGCCCCATTCCTGGCTGAACCCTGGCTGGGATCTTCCCAGGGGAAGGCTGAGCTCTGAACTTTGGGCCTGGTGCTTCCTCCGGAGATTTCCTTGCCTCTGACCTTGACCTGGCCCCTCCTGATTGGGCCACCTTTCTTCCCTGAGCACCTGCTAATTGCTCAGTCATTTCCAAACGGCTGCTTCCGTTGCTAGGGTGGCCCTGGAGAAATCCAGACTCGGGCGCTCTTAGGGGGACCAGGGAGATACTAGGAGGGGAAGATGGGAGGAAGTGGGAGCTGAAGAGCCGGGAGGGCCAGACCTTATCTTTGGGGTTTATTTGGGGGTGGGGGCTTAGGCCTTAGGAAAATCAGTATGGCAGCTGAGCAGAACTGGGGCTGGGGGCCCGAGATTAGCAGAGAATCTTTTTTAAATAATGAATTTAGTGATCAAATGCACCCGTTTCAATATATTAAAAAGAACAAAGCAAGCTAACACGTGAGTCTGGATTTCTCTTGTGTTTAGCTTGTTCTTTTTTTATTTTTAAAGTGTGCTAGATTGAACAGAAAGGTAACAAAATTGCCCTGTTTGTTTTCCCTTCTGAACCTTGTTTCTCCGAGAAGCTTTAGTAGCAAATAAGGCAGTTGCTTTGACAATGTTAATTTTGGGTGGCTCAGAGGCTCCCGGCCCAAGGTCGGCTTCTATCCTGACTGAACCAGAGCTTTCAGATTTTTGGGTTTCTATTTTTCCATCTTCCGTCCTATCTGTCCATTTTTCCACCCATCGTTTTTTATTTGTTTGATATGTATGAGAGGGGGAAGAGAGGGCACCTTCCTGAGAAGAGCTTTCCCCTGATTTAGTTCAGTTCCTCAGATCTGAAAGGGCTGCTTTGTGCCCGTGGGCGGCCGGGTGGGTGCCAGGGAGCCACCACAACCCCTGCCTTGCGGGAGCTTATAGTCTGGTCATGAGGAGAATAGCAGGGCCTCGGGTCAGCAAAGGCCTGTACCAATAGTAGCTCCCTTGGTCCCCTCAGTGGCCTGGCTACAGCTGCTGTTAGTCCGGTCTGGGGACCCGGAGGTGGGGCAGAGCTTTAAGTGATCCAGGGTGTCTGAGGCCCCAGGCCCACACAGCTTCCCTTCAATCGGAGGCTGTCTGGGAGAGGAGGGAGGGCTGGCAAAGGTCACTTAGCCTGAATTATAGGGTCCTAAGGGCATCCCAGCCAGGGGATAGAGGAGCCTTAAAGTCCCCCCTCCTTTTATTTGGCAGCAGCTGGCGTAGGCAGCAAGTCAGGATGCAGGAGGCGGGGCTTCTGTCGGGAGTCAGGAAAACCTGAGTTAGAATCCTGCCTTGGATATAACTTAATGTGGGAGCCTGGGAAAGCCCCTTAATAGGAATAATAAATAAGGGTCATGAGTCTCCAATGAGATCATACGGGTGAGGTGCTCTGAGGACTTGAATGTGCTCTAGAATCTGGTGGCTGATCCGGCCCGTGGCCAGGCCAGACGGGAAGCAGGCAGCCCAATTAGGAGGCAGTTCTGTTAGTCCCAGCTGGTGGTACCGGCTCCGAATGAGGAGGCAGAGAAATGGGGGCGGAGGGAGACTGGAGGCCTAGGCAGGGGCTTGGGTAGAAGAGTCATGACATACGTGGAGGAACAGGGGCCTTCCAAGAAGAAAGGGAGGGAGGGAAAGAGATAAAAGGGGGAGAGAGAGAAAGAAAGAAGGAGGAGAGAAGGAGGGAGAGACAGAAAAAAAAGGGAGGAGAAAGGAAGGGAAAGAGAGAGAAAGAAGGGAGGAGAAAAGGAGGGAAAGAGAAAAAAGGAAGGAGAAAGGAAGGGAAAGACACAGAGAGAAAAAAGGGAGAAGAGAAGGAGGGAGAGAGAAAAAAGGAAGGAGAAAGGAAGGGAAAGACACAGAGAGAAAAAAGGGAGAAGAGAAGGAGGAGAGAGAAAAAAGGAAGGAGAAAGGAAGGGAAAGACAGAAAAAAAGGGAGAAGAGAGGAGGGAGAGAGAAAAAAGGAAGGAGAAAGAAAGGGAAAGAGAGAGAGAAAGAAAGGAGGAGAGAAAGAGGGAGAGACAGAAAAAAAAGGGAGGAGAAAGGAAGGGAAAGAGAGAAAGAAGGAGAGAGGAAGGGAAAGAGAAAGAAGGGAGGGGAGGGAGAGAATCAGAAGTGAGACGGGAAGAAAGGGGGAGAGAAAGAGAGAATGAGAATGAATAGGCAGATGTGTTTGGAGATGAAGGGACCTCATCTTGCAGATGAGAAAATTGAGACCCAGAGAAGAGCCATAAGCCTGGAGCTGGAAGGATCCAGGCCCCAGAGACCGCCTCCTCTGGTGCTCCGACCTTATTGTTGAGGACCCTGTGGGAAAGGGGGAGTCACACAAATAGCAGTATCTGAGGAGGGATTTGAACTCAGATCTTCTTGATTGTGAAGCCAGGGCCTTATTCAGTGCCCTGAGTCGTTACTTTAAGGCCGAGATTGAGAAATGTAGGTGTCGGGCATCAGTAGGGCATACCCAGCTGGCAGTCGGGGATGGCCGTGGTTATCTGCACAGAGGCGAGGAATGACGAAAGGCCGAAAGTGGATAAGGGCTATGGCTGTACAGAAGGATGGGAGGAACCTGTTAACAGAAGACAGTGTGTGTCTATGTATGTGTATATATATGCATGCACAAATATATCCTTACTTCACTGCTGGCCTGCTTGGGGGTGGGAGGGGATGGAAGGGGAAAAAAGAATAATGTAAAAAAGGTGCGCAGCAAAGAACAAAGGAACAATTTACAAGGAAGTAAAGATGGACACTCATGACTATAATTTCTCATATATATATATATATATATATATATATTACACATAGACACTTTCTTGATCTGATAATTTGTTGTTATATATTTTGAAACCTCCCTGATGTTCTGCTGGGTACACGACAATGTTCTGTTTTGTTTTGTTTCATTTTGTTTTGTATTCCTTTTCTGTTTTTTTCCTTGTTTTTTTTTTTTTAATAAAACATTTAAAAAATAAAACCCAGTTCAGCCAGTTAACTAACTTGGGATTTTATTTTTAATTGAGTAGTTTCCTTATTTTCCCTTTCTCCCCTCCAAAAAAGATGCAATAATTGCATTTTGAATTTAATGTTTCAAAATAACTCCTACACCAGGAGACTAAATGTGATGTTGTGTTTGTACAAAGTTCCTTTTCTTGGTTTACACAAAATCTACTCTCGTTTGAGCGGCTTGTGATGATTTCTCCAGAAAACTTGGTTCCTCTTTACTGTCTTCTGCTAATTAATTGTTTTTCATGTATTTCTTCAGGGTTTTCTAGAGTCCTCTGAACCCACTTTAAAAAAAAAAATGTGAGAAATATATTGCACTGGTAAAGCAGTCATTTGTCTCGAGTGTTGCAATTGCAAAAAATATTTTGAGTTGGGACTGTTAAGATGCCTAAACATTTTGTAAATATTTCCAATCATCATTTCTAAAGGGAAAGTGCTGCCTGATGGGGACATTGGCACAGAATGTTCTGGTGATGCAATTACTTTGGAAACAGTTTTTCTTTGCAATAATGTAGAGCAACTTTACAAAACAATGTTTTTCCCCTGGACTCAGTGGTAGATTAGCTGGTGTCCATTGCCAGAAGTGACCCTCCTGACACCGTCCCCCAGAACTGTTCTCTTTTATGTCCTCTTCCTCTCTTGACTCAGGTCTGGTTTTTCTCTTTAACACTAGGACTGGAAGTGACCCCAAAGGCCATAAAGTGCAATCCACTCTTTTTATAGATGGGGGAAAGGGTTGGAAAGAATTCCCCTCGATTGAGCCAAACCTCTCATTTTACAGATGGGGAAACTGAGACCCAGTTGCACTTTGTAGCTGCCTAGCTTCTGTCTAGTATGTAGTGCTGTTAAGCTTCTGTGCTTCAATAGCCCACTTTTGAGAATTCTGCGTATAAAGACATGGCATGCTAAATTAAAATAAAAACTGAAACGCAGTTCAGTTGGAAATGGCCTTTGAGCAGTTTAGGATGTTAATTAAGGACTGAAATTCAGTTGAAATTTCTCTTGATGACTTAGTCCAGAATTGAAAGTGAAGCTTTTCAGCAACAGAAATGAGGTTCTTGGTAAGAGAATCCAAAGAGAGAATTTATGCTCTAAGCATCCATTTCTAATGGGAAGCATACATTGTCTGGATAATGCAATTCCAAATGCCAAACCAGATGTCCCTCAATACTTTCAGGCCAATAAAGCATTAAGTAATGAGAATATTTAGTTTTTAGTTAAGTATAATTAGGACTCTGTGTAAATTCTGAATGAAGTTGACAGATTTTTATAGGTAGGTCATGGCAAAAAATATAAAACCTTTTTTTAGTTTTTCATGTTAATTGAGAGAGAAAGAGAAGGAGGGAGAGAGGGTGGAGAAAGATAGGGAGGGAGGGAGCGGGAGAGAAAGAGAAGGTATCATCTTACTGTTTCAGAATAGAGCCGAGAGGGTCATTGGTGACCTCAATTCACTACGTTAAATTTGAAAGTTGTATAAAACCTTGTGATTTTTTAAAAGATAAATTTTTAAGAGCTTATTAGGTTTATGTTGAAGGGGTTTAAGCTTCCCATTCATATATGTGAAAAAAGAGGCCAGCTTCATAGTTTCAAAAACCTATAGGACGTTACTTGGTCATCTGGATATTTAATTGTTCAGCATTCCAACTCAGTATGTCAATGTTTAAACATATGCCTTTCCCCCCTTTTAAATCAGAAAACTCTAATTATCCTGTCTCTGGGGTTCTTAACCTAGGATCTATGAACTTAACATTTTTTTTGTTTTGTTTTGTTTGGATAAATCTATCTTAATAGAATTGATTTCCTTTTGTATTTTATTTTAAGAATTTATAACTATTCAGACAAGGCGACCTGATACTTCCCCAGATTTCATGAGACAAAATAATTAAGAGCCCCTGTCCTAGTCTGAAGACTTTGGGCCGGTTTGAAGGAGAAGCATTATCAGGTTTTTGAACGATAACTGCTGGGACAATATCATGCTCTCCTCTCTCCAGATCAGCCCGGGAAGGATTTCTCCCTGAGGAGGCCAGCAGGGCCAGACAGACCCTCAGTGGATCAGGGTAATGATCAGAAGGAAGCCATCTTTGATTTGTTCATTTAATGGCAGCAGCTCTTGCGTTCACCATTGACCAGTCAGACGGGGAATCCTTAGGGGGAACAGTCAGGGTGGGGTTAGTGAATGGGTTTAGGAAAACGATTCCCCCAGGCTGGGAAGAGAGTTGCCTGGCGAGGCTTCTGTTTAAAGTGCTCCAGTCCAAGTGTTGCCTGAACTTTACCCTGAAAGCTGAAACTATGTTTTATCTCACTGGGGAATTGTGACCATTGTCCAAGAATGCTATCACTGCCGAGCCTGAAAGGGGGAGATTTTCTGAGTCCTGGCGGGGCCCGCCCTCCTTGGGTAGCCCTCGGAGCATAAACACCTACATTCAAAGAAACGAAACGAATACAAATCATTTCTGGCCGTCGGGTGCTTAAAGGCAGACTTGTCTTCCACAGTTTTTAGGACCCCAGAGGAGACCCCTGGGGCAAGGCCTTGGGGAGGTCGGTTGTACCTTTGCAGGGGTATTTATTTGAGTGAAGGAGGGAATGAAGGAAGGAAGGAAAGATTCCCGTAGAGAGGAAAGTGCAGCGACTGCATTTGGAGACTCTGGCCTCGGAATCAGTCCTGGAGCTGCCCCCTCCTCCCTGCCTCAGTTTCTCCTCTAGGGTTGGCTTAGATCAGGGCTTCTTAAACTTGCTCCACCCGTGACCCCCGAGTGAAAACCTGAGAGATTTTTGTGACCCCGGCTATGTAAAATCCCACGCACTGATACTAAGTCAGTGAGGAGAGCCCAGCTGGGGCTGGGAGCCGTCCTGTGATCCTGCTGTGCTGTTTGAGGAAGCCGGGGATCAGGATTACCCTCAGAAGCTTGTCGGAGTCTCCAAGGGAGCTTTATTTTGAGCAGAAAATCATGGGGTTTAAAGCCTCCAGTTCTGGCCCAAGATCGTTTTACTGCTGGGGAAACTGAGGCCGGGAGGGGTTTAGACTAGACAGCCAGCAGGGGCGATTACTTCTGACTGCGAGCGGCCGGGATTCAAACGCGGAGACCGAGGTCCCCCAGCTCTCCCCCGGCTCTGTCCAGGTTCCTTCCCAGCATCCTTTGCAGCTTCTGGTTGGCCTTCGCTTCCTGATTGTGCCAGATGAGTGAGGACTTTCTCTCCTTCGCAAACTGCTCGGTCCCATCCAACCCTTGAAGGGAGCTAGTCCCGGACCACAACCCGAGGCCCCAAGTCGGGAAAAGCCCGCCTCGGACACGTCTCCCCGATGGAGTCCGTCTCCGCCTCAGTTTCCTCGCCTGAGAAGTGGGGACCACGGCGGCCCTCGCTCCCTCCCGGGGCGACTCTGAGGCTTGAAGGAGACGTCGGGGCCGTGTGATGGCGGCCGTCGTTATTTCCCAGTTATTTTAGCTAAATGGAGTTGGAATGTCTCGGGAGTGACCGGGAGTTGCTAATTCTTTCCACATAATTAAGTGAGCACAGTGCAAACGGGAGAGTCCCATGGAGCGAAAACCCCACGACAAATGGGATCATTGTGAGGAGAGCGAGCCCCGGAACAGAGCGGCCAGTGTCCGGCCGGGGCTTGCGCGCAGCGAGCGCTCCGCCCGCGCTGCCCACGTGGAACTTGGGGCCCCCGCCCCCCGCCCCTCTCCCGGCCGGCCGATTTCTTGATTTGTGGAGTCCGATGGGCGCGGGACCTCCGAGTGCCGCGTCCGACGGGCGGCTAAGGAGGATTAGGGAGCATCTGTCGGCCGGCGGCCCCGGGAGCTCCGACTTGCGGCCCTCGGACCCACGTTCATGCCAAGGTCGGTCTGTCCCCGGATGAAAAATGCCAGCAATGCGATCCTCCCGCCTTTTAATATTCTGTGGGCGGCCTTCCCACCGAAAAAGAGCAAAGGAGGCTCGGAAAGTTCTTTCAGCCTGAGAGGGAGAGGATTATGCAGATGAGGCTCATTGATTCCCTGAGCTAATTGAGATTAGTTACCACGGCTGGTTCAGACAACGGCCTTTGAATTCTCTTCCTTTCTGCATCTGTTTACTTCGCCATCTCGGACTGGCACTGGGGACCTGGGTTCGAATGCAGCCTCCGCCGCTCCAGGGCTTGGCGACCACCAGTGACTTCACGTGGTGGCCCTCTCTTGTCAGCTGGAGAGAGGAAGATAGCTTCTTTTATTTTTTATTTTTAAATTTATTTTTAATTTCTTTTCTTTTTTTTTTTTTAATCGCTTTCATGGGGGGGGGGGGACTGGGTCGGGTCTGTGGTGCCCATTAGCCCCCGAACCTCTGGTCTCATCAGTGCTCTGAAACTTCCGAGAAGGAACCGACCTGCGGCGGGAGAAGGAGCTTCCTCATCCGGGAGTTCCCTCCGGCTGGGAAATCCCAGCATCCACTAATCGATTGGCCACAGACCCCAACATTTACTTTGAGATTCAGTGTTTTGGGAAGGTCGGCCACTTGCCTCTCTAACCCTGATCTAGAAATAGATCGTTTCTAGCGCTTTTATTCTCGATGCAGGAAAGTCGGGCGTGTGGGCCATTTTCTCCCAAGTTCTTTTTTTCATTATCCCGAGAGCTCCGTCACTGCTCTCGGGTCACTCCTTTGACGCCGGCCGTTGGTCGCCCAGGTTGGCGGGGGCTGCTTGGGAGTTCCAGCTCCCATCTCCGGGATGCAGCGATAACAGCAGCCTCCGCTCTTCGCCTTCCCGGCTTGAATCTCGAGACTTTCCAAGCTGGAGTTTGGCACTTGGCAGCAGATAACTGGGTTAGTAGGCAGGCAGCCGGGTTCCTGTTTTTGGTCTGACATCAGGTTTGCTGTCAGAGGGCGATGGCCTAGAAGCGTAAAAGGCCACTCGAGAAGCCCAGGTCATTTGGAGTCGGCAAAAAGCTGTTCTCGGCAGATTTCGGTTATAGTGGGAAAGAAGTCGGCTTTCCAAGACTGGTAGATTACCTGTGCGCTCCCAAGGAGCTTCCTGGATTCCTCCTGATCTTTAAACCAGGGGAATTTGCATGGTACAGATCTCATTTGTGACCCAAAGGGGAACAGTCTTTGTTGAGACCTTGTTTTTTTTTTTTTTTTTTTTAATCACTTTTATTTCCAAATGAGATGCAGTATGGGGAGGAGGTGAACAGCTGGCTTGTGTGCCCAAGGTCTGGGTTCAGGTTTGTCTCTGGTGCACATGAGCTGTGTGACACCAGGCCAATCACGGAACCTCTCTGTTTTCTCTGAACCTGCAGCAGAGGGACCTGCCTGGATTGGGAGAGGGAGTTCCTCATCCGGGAGTTCCCAGTAGCTGGGAAATTCGAGGTCATCTGTATCACATGTCCTAGTTCTAAGAATATCTTTTTCTCCCACCCCCAGTGAGTCATCCCTCATGAAGCAGGGGGCTTGGGAGTGGGAGAAGAGAAGTGGAGGAAAGAGAAGAGAAAAGAGGAAGAAAGAAGGGAGGAGAGAGGAAAAGAAAGGAAAAAGATGGGGGGGGGGAAACAGACCACATGGCCAAAACTTTCTGGTTACCTTGGGGGCAAAGACAGGCTCCCACCCAGTAAATCATCCCTTATGGGACTGGGAGAGAGGGAGAGAGGGGAAGAAAGGGATAATACACATGTGCACACCTTTCAGTAAAAATAACAAAAGTGAATTTATGTCTGAAAATATGTGCTGTTATTTACCCATAATTCCCTCCTTGTGCAAAGAAAGGTGGGAGTTGAATTTTCTTTTTTTTTTTCCACAGCTGACTTTATTATAATAACACAATTCCTCTTCTCTGCCTCTTCCCTCCCTCCCTTCTTTCCTTCTTTTCTTCCTCCCTCCCTCTCTCTCTCCTTTCTTTCCTCTCTCCCTTCCTCCCTCTCTCTTTCCCCTCTCCCTTCCTCTTTCCCTCCTTCCTTTCTTGTCCCGCCTTCCCTCCCTCCTTTCCTCCCTTGTTTCCTTCTTTCCTTCCTACTTCCCTTCTTCCCTCTCTTTCCTCCCTCCCTCCCTCTTTCCTTTCTTCTCTCCTTCCTTCCTCCCTCTTCCATTATTGTCATTGTTTATATTGTTTTTCTGACTCTGCTTATTTTACCCTTCATTGGTTCATTTAAAAACTTCCCATGTTTTTCCAAATTCTTTGGAACGTGAAATCTATGCTAAATAAGAATCCTTGGCCTAGCGTAGGGGTCCTCAAGCTACAACCGCGGGCCAGATGTGGCAGCTGAGCACGTTTATCCCCCTCCCCCAGGGCTATGAAGTTTCTTTATTTAAAGGCCCACAAAACAAAGTTTTTGTTTTTACTCTAGTCCGGCCCTCCGACAGTCTGAGGGACAGTGAACTGGCCCCCTATTTAAAAAGTTTGAGGACCCCTGGCCCAGCGGCACATTATTCAGCATTTGAAGCTATTTTACAGAACAGCAGACACAAAAGAAAAGACTTGGCTAAGGAATCTGATCATTAGAAAGCAAGATCTACCTGAGATTCATTAAATGCACTTATTACCAGCCTGCTGTATGCTTGACATCGGGGATACAGAGACAAAGGAGCTAGTACTGCAGTGGCCCAGACCCCAGCATCTGTGTAGATAGGTACGTACATAAGCAGCAGAGGAAGGGAAACCTTGGAGGGATCCAACATCTAGATGAAGGGGAGCTGGATGAGGAAAGGCTTCCTAGAGAAGAAGGCATTTCTTGAGCTAAATCTTGAAGAAAATCAGAGTTTCCAAGAGGCAGAGGCAAGGAGAGGGGGCACCGGAGGTGTGGGGAACAGCCTAGGCAAAGGCACGGGGGTAAGAGATGGAAGTGTGTGAGGGGGGGAAGGGGTGCTGGACACATCTGAAGGGGGGACCATTGTGTACTAAGGTAGAAAGACAGGCCGAGGGACCGAGTGGTGAAGCTTTGTATCTGACCCTTAAGAAAGTGTTTCCACTTCAGGCGGCCAGTGCTCTAATAGGGGACGTGCCATGTACAGAGATGAGTTCCTAGAAAATAACTGAGGAAGAAGAGAGCCTGAACAAGCAGGGAAGGCTTCCTGTAGGAAGTACCTGCCTCCCCCTTCCCCCTTCTCCCCCCCCCCAGTAGTAGAACCCATAAAGAAGCCAGAAATCCCAAGAGGTGGGGTTGGGTGGGAAGGTACTCCAGGCAAGCACCGTTGCTAAGGTCAGAATGACTGTTGCTTAGTTCCAATCCTTGTTGGACAGTTTTCCCAAGACTCTTAAAGTGACTGAGAGTGCCTGAGGAGGACTTTGTGGGTCTTGAAGGACGAGGAGTGATTGGTCCCTTGTCATTCTGCTTTGGGATGGCACTTGCTATTGACCGAGCCGGTGATGGTGGAGGAAGGGCCCCGCTCAGGGAAACGGGCCCCGCTCAGGGAAACGGGCCCCGCTCAGGGAAACGGGCCCCGCTCAGGGAAACGGGCCCCGCTCAGGGAAACGGGCCCCGCTCAGGGAAACGGGCCCCGCTCAGGGAAACGGGCCCCGCTCAGGGAAACGGGCCCCTCTTTTCCTGGCTTTTCAGGCAGCATCCGTTAGTGCCGGAGTGCTTGTCCATCCGTGGCCATCAGCTAAGCCGTGCCTTTGGTTCCTTCTCGCCATGTTGGAAGCCATGTTGCTCAAATGAAAATAAGAGAACCAGTCCTGCAGTCGTCAGGTCATTGAACATTTATCAGGGGACGCCCGGGTGCTGAGTTTATTCTCTGAACAATCTATACTTGAAACATGGGTTAACTGAGCTCCCTGGAAAGTGTGATTGTTGGTGGAGCTCCCCCGATGGGGACCTCACTGCCTCTCCAAGCTGAACATTTTCTCCTTTCATAATCTTGACCATCTCTGTCTTCATGTACCTTCTGCTACAAAGCAGAACGAGTCTCATCCCGTTTTTTCTAATCTGATTTCCCTTATTAGACTGTAAGATCCTTGAAGGTTGGAACCCACTCTGTTTTGATCTTCGTCCTTTAGTAATTAGTCCTTTAATAAATGCTTTTGCTTTGCTTCCTACCCTAGGATAGCTCTTCCAACTGAGGATAGTTTGTTGGTATTGAACGTATATTTAACATGTTTAACATGGATGGGCTCTTTGCCATCTAGAGCAGGGGGTGGAGGGAAGGAGGGAAAAGTTGGAACAGAAGGCTTTGCAAGGGTCAATGTTGAAAAATTACCCATGCATATGTTTTGTCAATAAAAAGCTACAATAAAAAAAGATAAAAAATATTTGAAGACAGCTCTCATTTACTTCTGAAATGTCCTGTTCTTCAAGTTAAATATATCCAATTATTTGGAAAAAAAAAAGTTGTTGGTAAAATAAATAGTGCGATTCTGAACCTCCTTTTCCATTTTTGAAACATTTTTAGTGATATTCTGCCTTTTTATTCCCCGCATTTCCATTCTCCCTGCTAGAGAGCTATCCCTTAGAATTTTGACCTTTTTTTAATCATAGACCTCTTTGGCAGTCCGATAAAGACTATGGGCCCTTTCTCAGAATAATAGTTTAAAATGCAAAAGATACATAGGATTCTAGAGGAGCCCAATGACATTGCAATAGTTAGAAAAGAGGTTTTTTTAAAGTTCACGGACCTCATGCTAGGAAGCTTTGCCTTAGAGTAAGGAAAACCCATCCTTTCTCCTGATTTTTCTCCATCCAAACCCGATCGTTAGAACGTGGTCACCTCCCGTTTCATTCGCTTTGTTGCTCTTTCCACGTGCGGCGTCGTTACTGTGGGTATTTTATGAGTTCTGCTGGCCTCTCATTGCACGTGGGTAGGGCGTTGGGTCCGGCCTTCCACGAGGTGAACCGGTATGTCCGATATCGCTGTCCGAAAGACGCTTTCGTCTTTGCTTTGGATCTTCTGCCCCTGCGTGCGGCGGGGAACCTGTTTGAGTAAAATCGGCTGCTTTGCCGACCTCGCTGTCTGAGTGCCAGGAAGCACCGGGTCCTCTTAGCCTTTCCACACTGGGGGGCGGGTTAGCAGCGCGGCAGCCCCTCGGTGCGGAAAGTCCTTGTAAAACTTCTTGGCCTGCCCTTCCTACCGGAGCAGTCTGAAATTTTTCCTTTCTCTTTTATGGGGTGTTTATGGCACCTCGTGGTGAAATTTGGGTCAAGTATTCGGTTAGAGGCTCAGTCTCCTCTGTGACTTTTGCAGAACTCTCCCTGAATGGCCGTTTGCTCTCTTGTGCCAGCCTGGGATGCACCGAGACGATGGTGTGCGAGGGATCCCTGCGCCCGCCTGGCTTTGGCCGGACGTGGTCGTGCCCCGTCTTCCAGGAGCTTTTGGCCGAGCAGCAGAGCTGCGTTCTAGGTGTTCCCCTGCTGACGGCTCCAGCACGTGGAAGCGGCCCCCCCAGAGCTCCCCCGGGAAGCCGGGGTTTCCCCATTTCCTTCTAGGACTGGCCCTCACCACCTGCGGTCTTGCTGGTAGTTTAGCTCAGCAGGCGAGCGTTGGGCCTGACCCTTTAGCTCGTGTCCTGCAGGTGTGACCTCTCGGTCCTTATGTCCGCGTGCCGCCAGCCTGGGCCAGGGGAGGCTGTTCCATCCACACCAGCTTCTGTCCTGGCCCAGGGGTCCAGAGTCATCTGGGGGCAGCCCCATATCCACGGCCTCCAGTCTGGATCAGCCTGATGCTCCTGGCTCTCTCCCTTACGGGGAGTGCTCATGGAGGAAAGCTGAAAGCCTGAGGGTCGGAGGCTCTGCCCTGCTCTGGGTCCCTTCACGGCGACCCACGTCGTGATCACAGAAGGCGATCGGTGCTGTGGTCCGGCCCCTCTGGGTGCCCTTTGTCCTTTCTCCTTTCCCCTTTGCCAGCCCGCTTTCTCAGAGATTTCATCCGGGCTCTCCGACTCTCCTCCCGGCTTGTGAGATATCTCTTCTTTCTGTGAGCTGGGGCTCCTTCAGGCCTTCCTGTCACCGTGCAGCCGTACGCTCGGGTGTTCCGGGCCCCCCAGCCCCGGGCTCCCCAGTCCCGGACCCCGGCGTCTCGACCCAGGAGCTCCTGAATCTGGCCATCTCTCCCTCCCTGTAGACTCCTGGTTTTCCCTCCACCGTTATACTTGTGCTTTCTTCTGTGACTCGTCTTCCCTCTTGGAGGGCGAGGGCCTTTAGGCTGGGACCCTTAGGAAGGATCTGGACCACTTCCTGACGCCCTCTTCTCCCTGCACGAGAAGGCCGGCCTGGTATCTTCACGTGTTTTTCCTGTTTTAACAAATTTTCATCTAGACGCTCGTAGCAGTGGCTGATAACGGCTGAAATTTGTAAAACTTTTCTTAAAAAAACAAGAGCCAGAACCCACAAAAGAGTTTTTCCAGGCCATTTGACGTCCAAAGGGCAGGCAGAGCAGAGCAGGCCGCAGCCCCCCGCGCAGATGGGGGCGTTGGCTTTCATTGACCCAGCTCGTGTCCCATCTCCTGGACCGGCCCTTCCCTGACGGTCTGAGCCCTTATTAATCTTCCCTTGTGTGGACTACGACAGTATCACTGTTGTACGCGGCCCCTGACTGTGTGTGTGACTGTGTCTCTGTGAGTGAGTGTGTATGTGAGAGTGTGAGTGAGTGTGTAAGAAAGGGTGACTATATGTATGTGTAGGAGCATCCGAGCGGGTTCTGATCCTAGAACAAGGGGTCTTTCTATTCCTTAGTCTGTTACTGTTGGGGGTTCGAACAGTTTGAGTAATAGTAATGACGGCGATACTAATAACAATGACTGGCAAGGCTTTCAAAGCCCTTTGCATATATAACCTCTTTTGTTCTTCTCAGGTAGGTGCCATTATTGTCCCCATCTTACAGATGCATAAACTGAGACCGCTGGGGTTCTATTTTTCCTCAACTTTGTTTTTATCTAAGCGTGATTATGTAGGAATTGTTTCCCAACTCTTTCCAATAATAATAGGGATTTTGTGATATTTTTTATTTCATAGTTAAGAGCTTAAAGTTAGGATCAGAGAGGTCACAAAGCTAAATTCTCCTCTGAGGCATGCTGGGAAGGCTGGACTGGTCCCCAGGATCTGGGAGACCTTGATAAAGGCTACAGTCCTTTCACTGTGGGAGGGACCCCTGGATGTGTCCACTAGGAAGTCCCGGGGCCCAATCGGCTTCCTGCAGGCCCTGGGAGTGCTTCCTCTCTGTGGTCGGGGCGCGCAGCGGCTCCTCCTCTCACAGCGAGTTTCTCGGTGGGAATCTGTCAGGTCCTCGATGGAGTCCGTTTGTGCTGTTTGTGGAGGATTCCTCTTGGCCCAAGCGGGGATGGCGCTCCCCTCCTGATAGGAACCAGGATGCCCATAGAAGGACCCGCAGGCTCCCGGCTCTTCTTGCCTGGGCCACAGGTGTAGTCTTCCCCAGCTGCAGAAGTGACCAGTGAGCAGTCACTGCCCATTAACCTGCATGGCTCCCTACTGATTCTGGGTTTGACCTTCAAAGCCCCTCTAAGGTAGCCCCGGGCCACCTTGTTGGTCTTGGTCTGGCCAAACCAGCCCCTGTCCTGTTCTTGGTTCCCCCTGGCTGCCGCCTTCTCCGTGGGTCACTCCCCCCTGCCCAAGACCCTCCGTGAGATTGCGTCAATCCCATAGGATTTATCATTGGTGGGTTCCAATATTCGAGCAGGTCGCTTCTTCCGGTGAGATGGGGATCTTCTCAAGGGCAGAGACTTCTGTTTTGTGTCCTTCTGTGTTAGGTCATTTCACTCGTGTCCAACACTTCATGCCCACTTGGGGTTTTCTCGGCCACGATACTGGGACGGTCGGCCATTTCCTTCTGCGGCTCATTTGGCAGATAAGGAAACTGAGGCAAACGGGGTGAAGTGTTTTGCCCAGAGTCATAGCGAGTATCAGAGGCCAGATTTGAACTCGGCTCTTCTTGGACTCTCTCCACTGGGCCCCCAGCCATCCTTTAGAGCCCATCACGGCCCTGGCGTCATAGGTGCTCAGTAAGTGATTGTTAATTGAGCATCTTTGTAGCGTTGTGTATGTGACTCAGTTGCCTTCAGAAATTGCGCAACATTGGACTTTTTGAAGGCAAATGTTCCAAAGAAATGAGCGGTCGGGCCTGGTTTGGGGGGAAGTGGGCAGCTGGAAAGGGAAAGATTAATAAACTCATGATTTTAATGCCTTATTAGCATTGAACCAAAAAGAAAATAAAGGTGGGAGAGAATGAAGTCAAAGACAGGGCCGGCCGCCAACGCCTTTAAGTGCCTGCTGTATGCCAGGGCTCAGGGTAAGGGGAAGAAAAGGCAGGAAAGGCCTTGAGGGCTTCCCAGGCCAGCTGAGGGAGTCCGTGCATTGAGTGTGAGAAATCACCCAGACCAGTGCCCCCGTGTGCCCAGTTCTGTGCTGGCGACCACGGACACGAGGACAAAAAGTAAAGTCGCTTCTGCCCCCCCAGAAGCGGAGCACGGACTCGCCCCGGGGGCTATGCTGGGACTGGGAGGGCCTGGGTTCCAACTGGAGCTTCTCCTCTTGCCCCTGGATCCCTCTGGCCAAGTCACTCCAGTTTCCGGATCCTCGGCTTCCTCGTTTTTACAACGAGGGGACCTAAGTTCTCCATGTAGTGCAAGTCGACGTGGATGTGTGGCGTGGAGGGGGAGCACTTCCTAGGTATGGGGAGGACGCTGGGTGAGCAGCAAAGGCCTGGGGCCCAGGGGAGGGACAAACGAGAGGCCCCCGGGGGTGGGGGGAGCCGGATGGAAGCGGAATTTCCAGCTCTGAAGGCCAGCCATGGGCCCCCGGACCACCTGCCTGCCAGGAGCTTTGCTGTGGTGTTTCCAAGTTACTCTTGGTGTTTTATGGAGTCCTTCCTTCTCATTCAGTCACCTGCTAACTCAATGAGGGACGGGACCTGGCTGCCGGGAGCCTTTGGTCTGTATGAAAAAAGCAAATGCAGGGGCTGGATCTGGGCTTCCAGGACCGAGTGACAAGTCCTGGCGCAGGCCCTGTGGCCTGCAGTGGCTCTGGAGAGGAGGTGCCCCTGGAAGCGCGCCAGACCCCACGCCGTGCCGGCGAACGCGGGCTCACGGAGCTTCCTCCGGAGGATGCATCCCAGGTCCTGGGGCGGGGCTGGCCACTAGGAACCTGGTAACCTCCAGCCCCGACCTGGCCCTCGGTCAGTGGGCGAGGAAGCTAAGACCAGGGGAGGCCGGACTCCCAGCTGGCTCCGCCGGATGGAGGGACGGGCTCCCAGCACGGTCCTGTGGGGAGCCAAGCAGGGCCCCGGACACCCGCTGGGTAGTGTCCCACGGAGGAAGCCTCCGCGTTTGGCTACCATCTGTCCCATGGGCCCCGAGTTGGTGTGCAGAGGGGTCTGTGGTTGTTTTCTGGTGAGCGAAGCCGGCACAGTCTCAAGAAGGAGCTGCAGCCGCACTCAGGCTCCTGTTCCTTTGGTGGAAGGAGCCCCCGGCCGGCTTCGGGCTCTGGACCAGCTGAGTGCCGGCCGGGCTGGGGCTGCCGGCTCGGCTCGGGTCACGTGCTTTCTGACGGCTTTCCTCGGAACCTGGTGGCCATTTTGTGCCCAGTAGAGCTCGGGGAGGGAAAGAACAGCATCCTGCCAAGGGAGGCCGGCCGTGGCCAGCCTCGAGCCATTACCTGTGGACCAGCACGGGGATCAGCTCATCCTCCTCCCACCTTGTTCTTGCTTTGAAAACAATAACTGCTTGCCTCCCATTTGCTCCTTGCCTGGCAGGTGCTGGCAGATGCATCCCCCACTTTGGGAGAGCTTTTCCCAGACAGAGGCTGCCAAATACGCCCCCCACTTTTGGGGAGCTTTGCCCTTTCTCTGGCACCGTGAGGAGGCCGTGTCAGCAGAGCCACTTGTATGGAACCTTGCAGTGCCTTATGGTACCACAGTCTCTTAAGTGAGGCTATAGAAGCCTTGTGAGAGGAAGACTTAGTTCTCCAGTGTCAGAACAGCAGCATTTAGAAAATGAAAGGCAGGATTCTCAGAAGCGATTCGGTGGAGGAGTACCTGTATCTTCCAGACTCTGACATAAATAGAGCTGCTTTCTTGTGATGAGCCACTAAGCCAGAGAAAGCCTTGCAGGAAGCAGGGTTATTTTCTCTTGGAAGAAAAAATATTTTGGGGTCACTTAGACCTTTTCCTCCAGAAAAATCTAGAAGTGCCCGGCATAGATTTGGCTCCCTCTAAATTTGGCTTAACCCTTGGTTGAATGGAAAAGTCCCCTTAAATCATTGAGATGACTAAATTCTCCCTCAGAAGTAGCCTGGGAAAGTCTGCTCTGGGAAACATAAATTTGCCCTGGGCAAATGATCGAAAACCGAACTGACCGTGCCAGTGTGTCTGTAGGAAATTGAAAGCAAGGCCTTTTCTCAGCCTTGCCGCACCGGAGGGTCTTGTCGTGTGCAGTGGGGGCAGACGCACGCGAGCAGGGCCCGAGAGCGGCGTCGGACCGAAGCCAGAAATGTGCCTCGGAACGAAGGCCTCGAGAGGTGGGCTCCTGACTTCCTGGGCCTCGGCACAGCTTCTCTGAACAGATGGGACACGGGGTGGGGGGCGGGGGGGGGGCGCACATCATTATTTTAAAAAGTGTTTCTGAATTAGCAGTCGGCCGTGTTCTGGACCGAACTTTAGCCCCTCTAAAACTTGCATGAGCCAGTTCCCCTTTTAAAATAATCTTTTCTCGACAAATTGCTTCCTTAGCATTTTAATTTGTTGATCATAAAGGAAGCTTGCCAAATATTAGCTGTTCTTTTCCATTTCCTCCATCCTTTGAGCTCTCCTTACTGGGTTTATTTCAGTGGGAACTTTAGGTCACTCCCTATTTTTCCCCCTCCACAAATACCTATTTATTACTGTCAAGTATTGGCAGATGGAATCCTGCTGTCACCAGAACATTTTGAAATACCGAGTTCGTTTGTTTTGTTTTGTTTTTTTGCCAGGATGATAACGTAATGACTTAATACTAACATGGGCTGTTTGTAATGATCCGACTGCATTAACGTTGCAGTAGAATTCTGGTCTGTCTTGATAATTCATGTCTCTCAAGGACAGCTGATAACTCGAAGATACTAGATGTCCATTTCCCCCTGGCTTTTCCACAGTTGGAGCCGTGACGGCTCTTTTAAACAATGTTTCTTTCTTTCTTTTGGGGAAAAATAGTGAAAATCCTGGCTTTTCACAAAGAGCATAGTATTGATTCTAGCTGAATATGTTCAAGACTTGTTCGCCTCATCTCTCCAGCAGGGAAGGGAGCTTTGTGAGTGATGGGAGGTCTGGATTTGCCACATGATTTTGTAGTAGATGAAGTTCTGAATACCGTCTCAGACACCAGCCACGTGACATTAGGCCAGGTCACTTATCTCAGCCTCAGTTTCCTTTTCTGTAAGAAAGCAATAATATCAACCACCATACAAAGTTCTTATGATGAGAGAGAAAGAGGACTTTGAAGAATTTCAAATGCTTTTTAAATATTATTGTTGTTGCTGTGGTTCTGTGTTGCAAAATGAGGAGATTCTGAGGTTTATTTTCTCTTGGATGTGATGGTTCCCACAATTGTGTTTGTTTAGGGGGAGGAGCGAGGCAATTGGGGATAAGTGACTTGTTCAGGGTCACACATCTAGTTGAGTGTTAAGTGGATTTGAATTCGGTTCCTCCAGACTCCACTGCGCCATCTAGCTGCCCCGGATCTGTAAAACCATGTGTCTTGTATTTGACTCTGTTGGCCTTCATTGTCTAGAATGGAGCTGTATCTGCTTTGGTGTGAGATGCTTTTGCTTTGTTTTGGGACACTTAGTGTAGAAAAGGCCATTTGATTGTTCCTTGTTTCTGGCAGTCATCCCAAGCATCATTTAATCCTTTTTTTTTTTTTTTTTAAAGGAAATAAAATCATCCTTGTCAAAATGTGCCCTAAAGTATAAATAGTCTCCCAAGTGCCGTTGTTTTCACATTGAGTCAGATGTTAAAATGGCAAAACAGGTTTGAAACTGTAAGACACTTTCACCCGATTTTTTGGGGACCTGAAGTGTTTGACTCGTGATCCAGCTTTGCCATCTTCAGAGGGGGCCAGTGAGTGACAGGCCTACCCCACCGATGGAAGCCCTAGATAATCTCACGGATTTGGATTTGAAGGGCGGGCCCCGGGTTCAAGTCTCCGCTCTGGCCGAGGGCATCCTCTCTGGGTCTCCGTGCCCTCGTTCTGTCAGACCTTGAGCCTGCCGTGCTGTGACCTCTGGCTGACAGCTCCGCCTGCCTCACCTGTGCTCGGCCTTCCCCCAGTTTTACTTCACAGACTGTCTCCCATTCCCGACTGCACTTGGAGGCCTTGGCCGTCCTGCCCGTTTCCCAGCAGGCCGGGGCCGGCCCGCATTATTTTCAACCCTATTCTTCTGCCCTTGCCTCTCAGGGCGGCCCCTCCAGCCTGTCACGCAGCTGCTGTCGGTAACTTTATCCCCGATTTTCCAGCTCCACAGGTACAGTAGGACCTTAAAATATCCTGGCTTGGCTTAACGTTGATCTCGGCCCATTCAGACTCTCCCACGGCTTGGAGCTTTTCCTCCCTGTCCGAGGAGGCTTTGAAAAAATGATCGGTTATACTCGTCCGATCTGCTAAGTCATCCCAGAGACTTTGTTGTTGGTGTCCAGTCTAGAAAATGGCCTTGATTCTATGACCGGCCTGCTGTGCTTCCACCCAGAGGTACAGAGAAGCTCCCAAATTGTTTTCCTCAGCTCTTTGGAGCCTTGCGTCGGGCCTGTGCCAGGGGCAGCGCCAGGGGTCCGCGGGCCTTGTTTGTCTGTGATATTTTTACCGTAGAGATTTGCTTTGGATAACGCGGGCTCGATTATTCCCCGTTTGTGCCTTCTCGCCGACTCGGTTGGTTCCCAGAAATTTGGTCCCAAATATTTTCTTCTGTAGGAGCAGCAGTTAAGATTTCTGCTTTCCACTTAAACACTTAACGACAGCACTCTAATGAGACTGGAGGGTTTCTGCTATTTAATTTGCTGTTTTCAGAATTCTTAAGTTGAGAAGGCTGCGTGCTTTTGCTGCTAAAAATCTACATTCCATTGAAGCCGGCATCTTTAGTATTTTGGTCTATGACCCGTTTGACTAACTTTGTGATAATATTTTGAAGACGCCTTTCTTTCCTAGCGGCGCTTAAACCAGGTATTCAGATAAAAAGGGGATCTCAATTTTCCAAGACAAAAGAAAATTTCAAACCGCATTCAGTTACAAAATGATCCTTTCAGACATACTTGTCTGGAACCGGCAGATTTCCAACAAGCCATCTTAATTACAGTTTGTGAGCAGCATTCTGCTATTTTCACTGAAGTATTTTTTCCAGGGAATATTAATTATGCAGAGCGTATTATTTGTAATATTTCATGGAACTTTAGAAATTAATTCCCTGTTCTTCCCAAGCCCCTCCCAACTTTTTTGGATCTTTGGGTCCTTTTGGCTTTTAGTAAACTCCTCCCCTTTCTGTGAATGGAACTAATTCTAGCATTTGCCACGTAATATACATAAAAATAAAATAGATTATTTTTTTATAAAGAGCACTTTATTTGGCGGATGACAGCATTGCTTTCTCTGTGCCTTCTGAGGGCTCCAAATCTGACCCCAATCCGAGGGCCCAGAGAGGTTCATGGCTTGCTCGGGCCTCCTGCTTGGAAGGCCCGGTTCTTGCCAGGCCTTCTTGCTAACTCACTGTGGCCTTTAACTTGCTAATCCTTGCTCGCGGAGCCGGGTGACCGCACGAGCTGCTTGCCCACTGATTCTGACCGGTGGGGGTTTCATTTTAGAGGCGTTTACTTTTCCCAGACATCCATGTAACTACTTTAAAAAATGGTTTTCCTTTTGATGTTTATGCATCTGACCTTCTTGTCTGTCTGATTGCCCAGAAGATAGAGATATTTCTGCAGATTGCTGCGTCCCTTTGGGCCAAAGTTAGACAGATTTCCCTTCAAAGAGAAATTTCCACGTGCAGGCTTGATGCGATGCATCTCTCTGACACACTGAGAGACAGGGTGGTGCAGTGGATAGAGAGCCGGCCTTGGAGAAGGGGCACTCGTGACTTGACGGAGGCTGGCGCTGTCGTCCTGAGCCGGTCACTTGCCTCCGTCAGTGACTGGATTTCTGAGCCCTGCTTTGGAAGAGGGCTTCCTCTTCCAGTGCACTCGGTTCCTCTCCCTGTAATACTGTGTTTTACTCTATTTGCCCCAATCCCTTTCAAATTGCAAAGCAGCTTCTCAGCAGAGCAGGGTTCAAAGGTCAGAGCTGCTCTGTGTTTCTATAATACTGTGTAACTATAATAGCTTATGATTTACCCGTTGTCATCCAGTCCCTTTCAAACCGGAAAGCGAGAGAGGTGCAAAAGCTAAACTCATCATGAATTAAAATCTTGCTGTTTTGCTGGGGTAAGAAGCCTTTTGGTTGTCCCGCACCCTTGGGAGTCAGTCTTGGCAAGCTTCCTTTCCCCATTCTTTGGATAATAGTCTTTATTGAATAAAATAAAATTTTGAATAAAATAAAATAAAAATAAAAAAATAGGATTACAAAAGCAGCTAATTATAATGAAACAGTCATCAAAATACTAAAAAAAAAAACCACAAAAAACCCACATTTGTGATATTGTAATATGTGTCCTTAACACATTAAATAAAAAAAATACACTTAAAATAAGTCATGTTCCAATTACATTTTATTTAAAGACACATCAGTGTGAAGGCTGTTATTGCCTGCATTCATAATTGAAGGACATGCTAAATTTAAGTTAGACATTCGTAAAAATAAAGATGTAGATTCCTCGCTCCCTTCCCCCTCCCCCAAGGTCACGGACCTTCTGAGATCTCCCCATTGTCCACGGCCCCTTGGAAGCCCTGACTTAGACTATTGTGCGCCTCTTTAATGAATGAGTGGATTGTGATGGACGGACACATTTGGATAGTCTGGCCCAGGCAAGGTTAGTACATCTGTTACTTCTAAATTCAAGTTTGTTTTCTGAAACATTTGCGCGGTGGCGTCGCTTAATAAACTCCAATTTCTTCTTAATCTCCACCCGGCCTCCCAAGCGTGTTGACCCCGAACATTTGTCGTAACCTACGGTTGGAGAACGACGTCTAGGCCGTCCTGGTCCGTCGGAGGGGTTCGTTTCAGTGGGGATTAGGGAGCCCGTGTGCTTCAGAGGGAAAAGTTCCCAGATGATTCTGAGTTTGAGGGATTGTGGGATGAATGGGGGAGACCCAAGCATCTGCCTGGGAAATAAATATTTGGAATGCCTGCTTGTTTTGATGCCTCTGGAACAAAGGGCTTCTGGTATCTGGCCCTCGGAAGAGATATTAGCATTTATTTCAAGGACCCAAATTCAACTGCAGGCCCAGCTGCCGGGTGATCAGTCACTATCGATACAATGAACAACTGACAAAAATAACAACGATAGGGCCGGTTCCCGGTTTGGAGTCGTAGATAACCAGGGCGGCGGCAACAATGGAAACCGCGAGATTGAGACTGTGGCTCGGAAGCCGGAGGGTCGCTCTGAGTCGCTCGGGCTTTTTGGAGTTTGCAATTTTATTATTGTCTGAAAAGTTTTTCAAGGAAAAGAACTGAAGATGGGGCAGCTGAGCCATTTGCATAGATTGCATTACAAGAAGGAAGAAAGTGGTTGTTTTTGACGTTTCCCATAAGCCCCTTTTGAAAGTCCCAGAGTGAGAGCATTTGGATTTTGTGTGAGGCTCACTAATGCTGGAAGGGCCTAGCAGAAACTTAATTTGTGCTTTCAGGGCAGGTTTGTGTGAAAGGCAACATGGTGTGTTGTTCCAGGGGACCGGGAAGATCTGGGTTCCAGACTCCCCCTCCCCTGTCTCCCCCCAAGGGACCTAGCTGGGTAACCAGGGACAAGTCACTCTGCCCCCATCCGGGTCACTCTCTAAGGCCGAGCAAGTGCTGGGCGGAGTTTGCTGACGGAGTTTCTGTATTAATGAGCAGCTCTGATCAGGTCCAGAAAACAACAATTTCTGGCAGTGGGGGATATTTGTACTAGAGCAGTTTTGCTGTATTGGGAATCTTTACAGGCACGCACTGCTAGAGATAGCAGATCTGTCTCTATCTGACTATCTCTCTGTCTGTCTGTCTGTCTACTGGAAAGCAGAGAGCAACATATTATTTAGAGATATGTATCTGACCTTTAAGTTTCTTTCAACACCAGGCTTTTACTAAACAGACATATTCCCCCCTCCTCCCCCTTCCCCCCCCCCCAATAGCTCCCTACTATCACTTAACCAACTAACACTCTGTTTAAGGACCTGTTGTGTGTCAGGACACATCTTTCCCTTCCTCTCTTCCTTCCCTCTCTCCCTCTCTCTTCTCCCTCTTTTCTCTCCCTCCCTCTCTCTCTTTCTTTCTCCATCTTTCCCTTCCTCTCTTCCTTCCCTCCTTCCCTCTCTCTCTTTCTTCTTCCCATCCTTCCCTTCTTTCCTTCCCTCCCCCTCTTTTCTCTCCCTCCCTCTCTCTCTTTCTTTCTTCATCTTTCCCTTCCTCTCTTCCTTCCCTCCTTCCCTCTTTCTTTCTTCCTCCCATCCTTCCCTTCTTCCCTTCTTTCCTTCCCTCCCCCTCTTTTCTCTCCCTCCTTCCCTCTCTCCCTTCTTCTCTCTCTTCCTCCCATCCTTCCTTTCCTCCCTTCCTCCCGTCCCTCCCCCTTCTTTTCCCTCCCTCCCTCTCTCTCTTTCTCACCCCCCCATCCTTCCCTCCCCCTTTTCTCCTTCTGTCCCTCAAACCTGGGCGGAGACATACCACCAGCCTGGTTTGCCATCTCTTGTCTGCCACATGCCTGGGACCTGGACCTACCGGTTTGGCAGCTTTCGGTGTCCCGGTGATCTGCAGGGAAGTGGGGGTGACAGCTTTTACAATTCCCTGCCAGTTTGTTGGCTTTGGCGTATGGGTGTATCCTGCTTTGAGCCTCATTCTAAGCCGCACTGAAATGGGGGGAAGAGCAGATTGCTGGGGTGAAGCTGGATGTTCTGGGCCCTCTCCACCCCCACCCCTGCCCTTGTCATTTGTTCCGTAAGAATGGTGGGCCCGGAGGGCCCAGGGCTGGGGAAGATGGCGGAGCAAGCCCATAATCCCTCTGGGGTCCCATGGACCTGCTTTGTGAGGCTCTGGGAGAATCGGGCTGACACTGGGTCAGGGACAGATTTTTATCTTTGTCTCTTTCTTGGTTTTTCTTGATGATTTTTCTTGCCCGTCCTCTCTGCGTTTTTGTTCCTGAGAAGGCTGCTGGGGGTCTCACATTTCCCAGCTTTCTTGGAGCCTGAGCCAGTGGCCGGGCCCTTGGCACCTGCACCCCCCCCCACACACTCTTTGCCACCGATCGGTGGGCTTCCAGGCACCCTCGGAGGTCTCGGTCTGTTCGGAGGCCCCGGCCAAAAGCTTTCCGGCCGTCTTGGGGCAGAGACAGGATCCCTAGTAAACAGCAGATGAGAAGACAACGTGACATCTTTTCCTGTTTCAGTAAAAACATAGGGCCTAGAACCAGAGGATCTCTCCTACTTGGCTGAATCCATCTACACGCATTTATTAAGCCCCTACTGTGTGAGCCGGCCCGTGGTAGGCCCCGGCAGCCAGCCAGGGAGATGTGTGCGTGTGGGGAGCAGACGGTCGTTATGTAGCAGTAATGGTGGGAACACCAGCAGTCTTCACGTGGGGCCCCACCTACCTTGGGGGCAGCTGTGCCCCCCATCCATCGGGCGTGGCGAGTGCACTGGGTGATTACCCAGGACATCCTGGGTCAGTCCCTTCACCCCGTCTGCCTCAGTTTCCTCATCTGTCAAATGGGATGGAGAAGGAAATGACAAACTAGTCCAGTATCTTGCCAAGAAAGCCCCAAATGGGGTCACAAAGACTCAGACAGATTGAAAAAAATGACAAAATTTTTTTCAAACTCACTGGTTTGTTATTTCCACCCCGGAGGCCGCCCCCACTCCAATTTTCCGAGGGCTTCAGGGGCGAAGGCTCCCAAGCTCGGGGCCCTCACAGGGCCTCTCCCCCAGCGTCCTGCAGCCAGGATGGGGCAGTGGCAGGATTTGACCTTGGGTTCTCCCAGACCCATGGGAGCCTCTGAAGCCCCGCTGCCTGCCCCTCTGGGCTGCCCAGTCTTGTTTCTCTTCTCTGGTGTCCCCATCTGGGTCTGCCTCCGTCCCTGCCTCTGTCCCCGTCCCCGTCCCCGTCCCTCTCCAGTCCTGCCTCTCAGCAGCTGCTGCCCCCACCCTGGTCCAGGCCCTGGTTACCTCACACCTGGATTGCTCTAATTGCCTCCTCTCTGGGCTTCCCGGCTTCCTTTTCTTTTCCAGCCGATCCCTCCTCCATGCTTTGGCACATTCACCTGTCAGTGGGTGCTCGGCTCTGGGGCACCCCTTACACCCCGGCGGAGCTGGGGGGAGGGGAGGGAGTGAGGCGGGATGGGGGGGGGAGATACAGGACCTTCTCCCAGAATCTCCAGTGACATCACTTTGTATTCCCTGTCTCCTCTCCCCCAGCTCAACCCTCCTGCCCCCCCCCCCCCCCCCCCAGTATCTTTCCCTTTCTTTCAAAGGCTTCTTTGTATCTGTTTTCTATTTACTTTTGCGGCTGGATTAGAAACTCCTGGAGGGCAGACTTTCCTTTTTCACTTTGTATCCCAATTGCTCAGCACTGGTTAGGGGTTTAATAAATGCTCCTGGGGGGGACAGCTTGGTTAGGGAGAGCAGCTGTAAACACTGGCAAAGATTAAGATGGCCCGGGCTTTAGTGCTGTGGAAGTGTCGCCAGTGGGCGCGGGTCCCCCTCCCGGCCGTTCTTGTAGAGCTCGGATCAGTGAGGCGGGAGTCAAGTGCCCTAGTGGGACACGTGTGCGGGGACGGGGACTCCGGGCGGGATGCGCCGTGGGGGGGGGAGGGGGAAGGAGATTGAGAAGCTGGGAGGGGCGGGGGTGGGGAGCCCAGGAGGGGGCCGGCCGGAAGGCAAGGTGATGGTGGGGATTAGGGAGTGGAGTCTGAAGAGCCCAGAGTGCAAAGGAGTCTGGGGCGCATTTCGCCAATGAGGAAGCCGGCCCCGCAGGGCCCGGTGAACTCTGGGGATTTGGGGAGCGAGGAAGGAGACGGGGGCCATGTTTTTAAAAAGTTGGGCTGGCAACATTTAAGCTAGATTAGAAAGGGTGGAGCTTGGGAGCGGGAAGCCACGTTAAGCCCTTTTATTGATAGATCTATACATACACACATATATATTACATACATATATATGTGTGTGGTCTGTATGAATTATGGCGGGATCTAAATGTTTGGTGGATTGGCCATCATGCTTTGGAAATGGTGCCTCCTTGTGCCTGACGCTGTGTAAGATGTTGGGGATACAAAGACAAAAGTGAAAAAGTTCTGTCCTCGGGGAGCTTATTGAAGGATGTAAATAGGGTCGATTCATCTTGGTCTGAAAACAAGGTACCGAGTGAGACATTTTTTGGTCATGACCAGTCAGTCAGTGAACATTCATTAAAAAGCTCCAAGCCCTGTACTGGGCCAGCCATATCAACATGGGACTTTTTTTTTTCTTGGTTCTGAATATTTGGTTAAAGAGTTTCGTTTTTCTTTTTTTGGAGAGGAGAGGAAAGAAAACATACGTCTTAATTGAAAAAAATATCAAGCATCGACAAAATTCGCACCAAATAAAAAGGCAAATTTATAGGTCAGTGTGGGTACTAGGGATCCAAAAAGGCCCTCGTATACAAAGGCTGATTGATATCTCCAGGGTCCCCAAAGTCTTGTAGGGATGGTGTTATTTTTTCTGGTCAAGTAAAAACTGTAGTAAGACTTTTGGATATTTCTCCTTAGCTTTCATTACCCTCCATAATTTCATCCTAATTTTCTTTTTTCTTTCTTTCTTTCTTTCTTTCTTTCTTTCTTTCTTTCTTTCTTTCTTTCTTTCTTTTCTTTCTTTCTTTCTTTCTTTCTTTCTCTCTCTCTCTCTTTCTCTCTTTCTCTCTCTCTCTCTCTCTCTTCTCTCTCTTTCTCTTTTTCTCTCTTTCTCTCTCTCTTCTCTCTCTCTCTCTCTTTCTCTCTTTCTCTTCTCTTTTTCTCTTTCTTTCTCCCTTCCTTCTGTTCTTTATTTCTCTTTTTCTTTCTTTATAATTTTCAAAACATATCCCTTTCCTTTCTTTTTCTTTTTTTTGCTTTTTATTTTCAAAACATGCACAGATAATTTCCAACATTCACCCTAGCAAAACCTTGTGTTCTTCACTCTAGTTTTCTTACTGGGATTTGTTTTCTTTATTCAATTCAAGCTGGTATCTTTCCTTTCTTGCCACCATCAAGTATTATACTTTCCCTGGAATATACCCTCTGAACTCTTGTACTCTTTCATGTCCAGTTGAAACTAGCCCATTAGTTTTTTTTTCCTCTAAAGCATTTCTTGGCATATTCAGCTTATCTTGTGCCTCTCTAATGTCTTTTGTATTTACTATCTTTTCCATCCATTTTGTTTTTTTAGTATCTCAATATATAAATATGTGTAATATTATCCTGTCGACTAATTATTTCCTAGTCACTGTGCCTTAGCCTTCCACTTAAATTGTTGGCTTATTGTAAGTAATACCCATTCTTTTATTATTATTATTATTTTATATAATGCCTAGAAAGGTGTTTAGTAATACTTTGAGTAGAAAAAGAGCATTTTGTAAAATTTACTTAATTTCCTCTGTGGGTGTTTATACTTATTGAGGAGCTCCCAAATGAATGGAAATAAACATTTCTCATATAAATATTTGTGGTAATAAAAAAAAAAAACTGTCTATTGTATAGTTTTTTTTTTTTTGAGGGGAGAGTAGGAAGGGAAGACTTGCTGAATCTCCATTTTATAGGGGTGGGGAACACCCCATTATTGCAGATGGCATCTGTTTTGTTATTGTGACTTGCCCAAGATTACACAGTTAGTATGTGTTAAAGACAGGATTTGAACTCTTCCTATTCACTTTCTATCCATTGTATTACATGGCATCTCTTTGTGGAGTTTTGGCTACAAGAGAGAACCATAGAGATTTTAGGGAACTGGGTGGAGCTGATTTTTGAAGTTGTCATGAATCTGGGAAGGGAAGGGCAGAAAATAAGCAGGATTGAGAGTGAGAGGAGCCATGTTTAAATCTTGGCCCTACTTTTTAGGGGCCATCATGTCATCACTTCACTTTTCTGGGCCTAGTTTCCCCACATGTAAAATGAAGAGATTATATCAGATGATCTAAGGCCCCTTTAAAAGCATGCTGATATAGTGATCTAGGTGGAAATATTCTGTTTACTTTGATATGACTGATATTTTCCCCCATTTGAATAGCATTTTATTTTTTCCAATTTCATATAAAGATAATTTTCAACATATATAATTTTGAGTTCACTTTTATAAGGTTTTGAGTTTAAAAGTTTTCTTTTCCCCCTCCAAATTGGCAAGCAATTTGATAAAGATTGTACATATACGATCATATTAAACATTTCCACATTAGTTGACATGACTGATTTTGAAGTCTTCACTGGACTAGCTGGGTTAACCAGATGTCCTCAGCCCTTGGGTCAATTTTGTTTTCTTTGTTGGGGCTTCATTGGAGGAGAACGACACAATTTCGTCTTTTGTTTCCCCACTTTTTATTCTTTTGGTGACGATGGGAAGAAGGCTAATTTTTAACTAAAATGATTACGATTTCAGCATAGAACTCTGATAGCAAGATGTATCTTGGAATAGTTGGTAAATTATAAAAAAATTATCCATTGTGCCCTCTATTAATTGCTCCAAAATTATGTTGAATTTATCTCAAGTCCTTCTCAGGAAGATGCTTCCATAGCAAATTAGATAATTTTTTTTCCTCGTATGGCCGAAATAATTTCTTCAAGCGATCCAGCATTGATGATTGGTCTGGTTTGCTTTATTTTTTTAAATTTCCAGGAAGTTACTGCTTGGAGTCACCGAGCAACATTATTTTTTTCATTGAATGTGACGCTTTGTTTTAGGAAATAATGAAAAAAAAGAAAAGAAAGAAAGAAAAAAGGAGATAATGATATGTGACGTTTAGGTTGCCTTGTTTCTAAATCAGGATTAGGGCCATTTTGGCTTAATTTCAAGAAATCTAAGATGGAACCTCATCAGGTCTATACCTGCCAAGAGTGATGTTTTAATGCTTCACAAAATCTGAGAATATTACTGTCCAAAGGGTGGGTCCGTGTGTATACATTTCTTTTTCTGCTCATCCCTTTCCCTCTATTTCTCACCCTTAACTTTGACAGAGAATTGAAATAGCTATTTAATTTTTTTTATTGTTTATTGATTCTTAATTAAAAAAAAAAAACAAATCAGCAGCTGGGTGAAATGCCTTGTGGGTCCAGTAACCCAGTGGAGAGAAACTTGGCCTGAGGAATAGGTGGTTTCACTTCATATCTTAGGTCTGGCTGGTGGTAAGGTTGTGCAAGTCACTCTTAGAGTATCTTCAAATTGGGACTCACCTTCCTTGCAGGGATCATGCAGGGATTAAGTGGGGTAATGCAGATAGAATATGCTATAAATCATAAAATGATAAAACTATGGTATAATTTTCTTTGGATCAATTTCATGTGTACTAGAACTCCCTCTGAGGAAACTCCACCAGTGCTAATTGCCCTCCTCTCTGCAACTTAAGTGTTGGTGTGTGTGTGTGTGTGTGTGTGTGTGTGTGTAAGAGAGAGACACACACACACACACACAGAGACAGAGACAGAGACAGACAGGATTTAGAACTGCAAGGAGCCTTTAATATGTTGGTCTCAATAACCAATCCCTCCATTCTATAACTGAGGAAAAACAAGGATTGGAGAGAAGTTAAGGAACCTGCTTAAATGCCTCACAGTGGTAGATATCAGAGATGAAGCTTGACCCAAGTCCAGGCTGACTTAATCTACCCCAGCAGAGCCCTTTCTTTCCTTTGGATCTGTTTTCAAATTGATCTTTACCACCAAGATGCCCACAAAACATCCTCTTCCCTCCTTTCCCCGCCCCTGACGCTCCCCCAACCCCATTTTGGTGGCCCTTAGAGGAAAAGCTCCCTTTCTGCCTGCCTTAAATCAGAGGCAGATAATTATCTATAGGAATACGGGGGCGAGAACAGGGCCGGCTTAATCTGAACGCACACTGGTGCCCAATTGTTACTGTTTCACAGAGAACACGGGAGAATTCAGTGTGTCCCTCCAAAAGAAATACGTACTAAATGGTAACATAATCTGGACAGTAGATTTTGAATTGTTTCTTACTGTTCCTGAAATAAGAAGCTGCTCTGAATGAAATTTCTGATCTCTTTGAATTCGGGTTATGGAAGGAAGGATGGGAGTCAAACGGGCCACATTCTTTTCATGCCCGTGGCAGAGAATGGGCTTAAAGTAGGCCCTGATATAATAATAATAATACCCTGTCGAAGGCATCTCTCTCGGAGGAAACAAGAGCTTAATGCCTCCCCCTCCATTAATCCTCACAACATCCTTGAAGTTAGCTAGGTGGCAGATGGGATTATCCCCATTTCACTGACAAGGAGACTGAAACACCCAGAATCCTCGGTTGCCTGGGACCCGAGGGAGGGACTCTGGACATTTTCCCTGGGCTTTCTTCACAGAGAAGATAAGATAAGGCTGCAGTCCGAGGGTGGACTTGTTTCTAGGGGGGCGGCTTTTAGAAACAACGGGCCGAGTGTCAGGGATCAGAACCGAACCGATGATTTCATTGATATTAGAAGAAACTCCAAGACGAGGACATTTGCCCCACTAACGTAGGTTGGCCCCTTCTTGGCAATCCGTCCTCTTTAAGAGAAGTCGCCTAGAGCATGAAGCTTTATTTTTATTTTTTTATTTTTTGAAGCAAAGGCAATGTCTGTTCGGTTATGGCGCTCATGTGTGATGACAACTGACTGCTCTTTTTATGCGCTTGGGTTTATAAATATTAAAAGACATTTTTAAACAAATGACATCATGGAGGAACATTTCAGAGAAGTTGGAAGCCCTCTTCCCTTACTGCTGACAGAGCTGCCTCTCCTAACCCATCCCAAATGGGCTCTTTCCTAACGGCCTTTCAGTAGATTATCTGAGTGTCTAAAACTCAAGTTGATAAATGGTGGAAAGCTGGACCCACTGGTCAGGGAAAGGCAAAAAAGGAAAGAGGGGATAATGGGGATTATTCCAGTCACCAGCATAAAGCCTATTATTGATCTGGACTGACTGGTGGGAAAGAGAAATGCCCATATTTTGGGACAGTTGCTTTTTACTCTTAAGTGGGAATTAGATCTTAGATCTCAGCCACTTTAAGGAAGACGAGGATTCTCCTCACAACAGGAGAGCCTCTTTATTACCTTAGAAAGACGCGGCTGCCAAACGTGTTGTTTAATTGATGTTAGAATGTATTTTTGTCACACTGCCCTGTGATAATCAGTAAGAGAATAATTTGAGTCAAATATGGAAGAAAAACTGAAAGCCTCTGCCCCAGAAATTCCTTAGCCGGCTCGCTGTTTGTGGGTTATGTTTTCTGATTGGACCAAAAAATGTGGCTCAGATGCCCACTCAGAGTGTTGGGGGGGAGGCTGGGTTGCTGTGCTGATTGCTGCCTCTTCCCTGGCTCCTTTCCTGGGGGTCCTGGGCTTTGCTTCTTCCAGGGGCCCCTTTGGGCTGATATTGGGGGAAAGGCTGGGTTGCTGTGCTGATTGCTGCCTCTCCCCTGGCTCCTTTCATGGGGGACCTGTGTTTGCCTCTTCCAGGGGCCCCTTTGGGCTTTGTGGTTGATTATCCCCACTCTGTTTACTCCTCATCCTCTCGATCACCATAGAGCACTTTGTAATCATCCTAGCCTTGCAAACCTAGAATTTAGAAGCATTTGAATTGTAGAGTTTATGAATAACCAGTGAGAGCAATAGATTGGGGCAAATGGGGAAGTGGACCTAGTTATTATTGCAGCCTCAAAGGCTCATGGGACCCGCCCATGGCATGTTGTTTTTGCTGTTCGATTGGTCAGTCAGGTGCACTTCATGATTTTGTGGGGTTTTTCTCGGCAGGGCAATCAGAAATTAAATCTCACAGTAGGATGTTTCTGAAGCTGAATTTGGATTTAGATCTTTCAGCTCCCAGAGCCAGTGTTCTACCCACTGAGCCGCCTGAAGTCTGGGCACAAAGTAGACATTTAACAAGTAAATGTTTCTTAATGGGTTGGTCACTCATTTGTCTTCTGGGACTGGCTGGTTTCACAGAGGGCATTCACATAGCATCATAGATTCAGAGCTGGAAGGGACCTAGAAATCAAATCCAGGGGTTCCTAAACATTTTGTCTCATGGACTCTTTGGCAATCAGTTTATCCTAGCAATTTTTTTGCAGAAGAACTCTTTTTTATATATATTTCCCCCCTCTTTTTTTTTTTTTAAGGAAGTTGGGGTTAAGTGACTTGTCCAGTGTCACACAGCTAGTAAGTTTTAAATGTCTGAGGCTGGATTTGAACTCGGGTGCTTCTAACTCTGCCAGTGCTATATCCACTGTGCCATCTAGCTCTTTTATGTTTTTGAATGCATAATTTCTGTTATTAAATGCATAAAAATCATGTAGGATTATAAAGAAAATCAATTATTGGGGAAAAATATGTATTTTCCCCCCATTAACTAAGTCTTTAACCCCTCTCCCCCTCCAGTGTCTCTTTATACTCCCAGGTTAAAAACCCATAATGTATATAGTTCAATCCTCTAAAATCTTTGGGGTCACCAAGTAAATATATTCTGATTTTAAGAACCAAGTATAATGGAGCAGAAATCTCATTAATTATGGAGTCCAGCTTCTGCTTATGGTCTTAGTTAAGTCAACCTCCTTGGCTTTTTACATCTTCATCTATAAAATGGGGGTGGGGCGGGTGCCCTTGAAGGCTCGATACTCATTAGTGTTGAAGGGCCCTTCTAATTCCCACACTCTGTGTTCCTAGTGCAAAGGATCTCGGTGTTATTTACATCTGTAACCGATAATATGTGATGTCTCCTGGTAGACAAGAGACTAGATCTGTGATTCTTTTGGCAAAAGAAATCCTCCCTGGGGGCAAAATAGAAAAAATCCTAAAGATCTTAATAAAAGAACCCAAATTAGTCAACACTTACAGATGTGACTTAGTAGTAATGGTAATTACTCTGGTAGTGTTTAGAATAACCAGATAGAAAATTGGCTCCTTTGTGATTTAGGGCTATTTCATAAAAACCCATTTCCCCCCCAACTGTAGGGTTTTTGTTTTGATGAGGCAGTTGAGTGACTTTGGCAGGGTCACACAGCTAGGACTTGTTAAGGAGTCTGAGGGCAGATTTGAACTCAAGTCCTCCTGATTCCAGGATTGATTCTCTATCTATCCACCACACCATCTAGCTGCCCCCTCAAGGACAGTTTTAAGAACAGATGCTTAGTTATAAAGTCCAAGTGATTTTTTTTTTTGAGATGAGAAATGTGATTTTTTTTTTTAAAGGTAGCTTTTTGTATCTTCTAACAAATAAAATGAAAAAGGATGAACACCGACAAGGTTCCTCTCCAGTCTTTACTCAAAGGAAAACATTTTCATCAATCATGTCCTAATGGTAAATTGCCAGCTTTCATTTTTAGGACACAGTGATTGTCCTCAGCCATTCAGTAAAAATAAAATTTTATTCTATTAAAGAGACCCAAGAAGCATGGACTTCTAAGGGAGCTCAGTCTTGTCATTCCCCTTTCAGAAGGGCCTTTCAGCACCTTAATTGGTGGTCCTGGGCTCTTTTCCGATGCCGGTCTATTCTGCAGAGCTGGTGAACGTGTCCATTGGAGGACCTTGGAACAAAGCCTTGCCTATTTAGTGCCCCCTCCCCCTCAGTGTTGATTCCCAATCTGGTCGTTAGAAATTTGAGGATCCTACATTTAGACTTGGAAAGGATGGTCAAGGTCATCAGATCCTCTTTGTGTGGAATTTCCTTTCTTTGAAAATTCGAATTCAAAGCTAATTTATTCACACTTCCCATCCTCCTTTATTTATTTCTTTATTTCTTTTTTCTTTTTTTTGGCTTCCAAATCTTATTGTTGTTCAGTCTTGTCCTCTTCTTTGTGATTGCACTCTTGGTGGAGTTTTCTTGACAGATAGATACTCTGGAGTGGTTTGCCATTTCCTTCTCCAGTGGATTAAGGCTGGCAAGTTAGGTGAGTTGGCCAAGGCCCGAGGCAGGACTTGAATTCAGCTTTTCCTGACTGCAGGCCCAGCACTTTATTCCCTGAGCCACCCAGCTGCCTTTTCTTACTAAATAAGTGCCCTTGATAATCACAGATATTAGGAGATGCTGCTTTCTCCCAGGGACTGCCAGCCTCCTCTGTCTGGGGCTGAGGCTAGTCTTGTAATTATTTAAATGTCTTTCCTGGTCCTGTTTAGACTTGTTCCCTGCCTACCTTTGGAGGTCTCTTCCTTGCCTCGCCTCAGGCTTAATCAGGTTAAAAAAAATCACCTCATTCTCTGCAGGCAGACCCCCCACCACTTCAGGGTTGATCCAGATGTGCAGCGGCGGCCTTCCTGGCCCAGGTAGCCCCCCTACGCTGGAGGACTCAAAGTCTGCCTGTCTGGCAGCTGCCATCTTGTTATTTACTTGAGTTTTCCCTAGCAAGATGTGCCAGGGCCAGGAGGCGGCTGCCCGACCTTGATGAGGACTTGAAAACGGGTTTGCCGGGCGGCTCGAAAGCCCTCCCTGGGATTCCAGAACTGCTCATCAATTCAGCCCGGGGTCCCAGTGTCTGTCCAGGAGGCAGCCGAGCAGAGCCGCAAACAGGGCCGGGCCCAGAAGCCGCAGTCACACTTGTTAACCAGAGGACAGACTGCCCCGAAATCCATCTCGAGGAGGCTGGGAGGTCACGCTTGGGTCATTTTGGGCCTTCTTGTGAACCTTGCCGGTGGGATGGGAGCACGGTCATCTGGGACTCAGCAAGGGAGAGGGGGGAGCTTTCCGCAAGAACCGGCGTCCTCCCTTGAATTCCTGCCCAGCTTGTCCATAATCCTATAATGTGATTCTGGGGGAAAGAGGGCAAGAAAAATCTCGACACATTAAAAAAAAAATTGCTTTGGAGAAACAATCCAGGAAAACATTATGCGTATAAAAATATAAGAATATATAGAAATTGATGTCCCAGATGCACTCCTGGGAATGGGGGCAAGATGTCCTTTGGGAAGCTGCCTTTGGGAGATTTTCTGCTAGCATGTTGAATATTTATCGAGGCTCTTTTAGAACGCTCAGAAATACCGATTCTTCTGAAACGGCTATTCTAGGAATTGTCATCCGTCTCAAATATCGAAGAATGTGGGCCCGCTCGGCTTTGTGAGCTGTGGTGGGGTGTGTGGGACTGCTCTGTGGGCCTAGCCGGCCTCGTAAACAAGCAGATGGCACACCCCGAGCACTTCACAGATCCCACTGGCTCCTGTCTGCTCAGAGAGAGGATGACCCTAAAAATGGGAGCAGAATCTCCCAAACAGGAAAGTCAGAGCAGCAGGGAGGGCCGGCGCCGGGCAGAACGCAGGAACCCAGATTCAGAGGGAGCTCGGGGCTTTCTGCTTCTCTCCCAGATCCGTTGAGTAGCAACAGCAAATAAAAGAGACTAGTATATAAAAGCAATTTGGATCACTTTTGTTCTTCCCTATTTAAGGCTTTAATGCAAAAACTTGTCACATGGTTCCAAAGAGCTCATTTAGAGAGGAGCAGGCTTGTGGATGGAGGCAGGATGCCTCACTCCCCCCTCCCTGCCGAGGGCAGAGTCTCTGGGATGAAGGGAATTGGGGGGGAGGGCAAGGCGCCAACCTTGGAAGAAACGTCGGGAAAGGGGGAGAAATCCGAGTCGGAGAAGCTGGCTTTCTGCCCTGTGCTACCGTGGTCGAGTCCTGCTTTACCTCTCTGGGCCTCAGTTTCCCCATCTGGAAACCTCCCTGCGTCTCACTTGCCTCTTTCTCATAAAATAATCCTGTCCTTGGTGTGTGCTTTTAGAAAATAATCTAAAAAAACCCGATTTTTTTTTTCCATCGAATCCTTTTTTCATATCCATTGCCTTGCCTGTGTCAGACTGAAGGTAGACATTACAGAAGGCTATCTGCTAAGATCTTTCCCCGATTTATTTTGGGGGAGGGGGAGCCTCAGCAAGTTAAGTCCCTGGCGTGGAGGGAGGAAAGCCTTGCCTTGAGTTACATGTATCTGCCTGTAGGAATAAACAATTCTTTTGAAAAGGCGATAGGAAAAAAAAAAAAAGGCAGCTTAAGATTTATCTGAAAAGGAAGTGGAAAGTTGAAGTTGCTGGCGATCTCATTACTGTCTGTCTCGCTAACCATAATTAAAAAATGCCTGAATGATCTTAATAACACATGATTCAGCTGACAAGCACTAATTGCTCTGTATCAGGCCAAGGGAAGATGAATGTTGTCAAGAAAACCACAAGTCAGACAAGCTGATTCTCTCTTAGTCTGACACCATGTTCCCATGTACAGACCAGTTTTCACTGGCGCCCTTCCAGCATCCAGAGAAACTCTTTGCCTTCCCATTAATGTTCGCTGCTGGCAGGCCCCAGTTGTTTTTGAGATCTGCTTTCATTGCTCCAGCCGGAGCACCGACTGGGGCTGCCGAGCAGACGTCATCGAAATGCATTTCTCCACCTATCTGTCGCTTTTTAAGAGAAATCCTCTTTGCCTTCAGCCCTAATGCTTTTCGTGGGCTAGCCCGCCAGTTGGATGCCATTGTGGAGATTGATTTTTCTGGCTCCGGATCTGTCCGGGAATCCCTGCCTTTTTCACGGATTCGACAGATCTCAGGGGGGCCCCAAGAAAGCAGCTCATTCTAGAGTGAGCGGGCCCCAGGATGGCGTCCCTTGTGGAGGGACCTCTGCGGGCAGGGGAGGGGGGACCGTAAAGGCAGACCTTTGTTCCCGTGAATAATATTACAGGGTCAGGAAGTCAGATTGATTCAGTCTGAAGTCAGTGTTCTATCATGAAAACTCCTTGCTTAGCTGTGTTCTTTCACTTTTAATTTGGGTGGATCTTTTTTTTTTTTTTTTTAATGGTATCACCCCTGGAAAGCTTCCAACTTCAGGAATAGCCCACTTTTTAAAAGATGTTCCTGGGATTCCAAGGTAGATCTTTTCTCAGATCTTGTCTAAATAATAGGGGTAGAGATAGGGACAGGGCCCGGACCTGTAATTTCTTTGGTTGTAGAGAACTCCCAGAAGAGGAAACTCCCTTTACTATGCAGGTTGCTACCTGATAGTATCAGCTCTTAAAATCATTATTAAACAATGTGAGCATTAAAAACGTCGCTGGAACACAATGGGGAAGTTGGCCATTTAAGTGCCCAGGGAAAGAGGGCCAAATGTTGTTGGTGGCCTTCCGGTCAATGGTGTATGTTCTCTGATCGTTTGTTAGCTCCTGTGTTCTTCTGTTTGGGAGCGCACGGGAAAGCGCACGAGACACAGGAGTGGAACAGGGGCAGAAAGGGAGAGAAAGGACAAGTCTTCCATTTTCAGGGAACTTTCCAGTGTCCCACCTTTGGCTTCCTGGGAGCAAATAAATATAATGTTGTTACTTTGTTAAATGATAGACACATACAATGTAGATACTTAAAAGCAACAAAATCTACATAGTAAGTTTATGGCTTGTAAACTCTCCCTTTTTTTTGGTTTTTGTTTTTTCTTTGTAAATTGAAATATTTGACTAAGTTGATAAAAACAAATAGGTAAAGGAATTGCAAATTAGAGATCAGACCCCAGAGCACCCCAATGATTGCCATCAAGGCAGTAAATACTAATTCACTGTTTTAAAAAAAATAACCCTGTGGTTTCATGGAAGAAACTTCTCTACCAAAATGAAGCCTCCATAGTGTTACAGAGCTGCCTGGCACACTGGGGGCATCCATCAGTCGCCAGAATGGGTCAGAGGCCAGCCTTGAACCCAAGCTTTTATTCATGAGGGCAGCCTCTTCTCAAATAGGACTTATTCCTGATAAATTGAATAAAAGATCCAGATGATTTTCATAGTTTTCCATCTCATTGTAGTGAAAAACATAGATCTATAAAATCATAATGTGGTGGTGGGTTGAGAGCCATTAGATCGGAGGATAACCTTCTTCCGAGAAGCGTTTCCAGGCTGACCCCTGGGATGTTAACACTGTTGTTTTTGCCATTTCCCACCACCTGGCAAAGTTAAATGTTTTATTTAAAATTTTAACGTTGAACATCAGTACAACCAACGTCTTAATTAATATTCTCATTTATGTTCGTGCCAGTCGTTTGGTGATTAAAGAGCTGGCCTGAGAGCCAGGAAGATCTTGGGTTCAAATTCTGACTCTGATTCATGCTGGGTAATTCATAGCTAGTCATCAACTAGCCTGAGCCAACCCTGGAGTAGAGGGAACTTCCATACTGGGAGCAGTGAAATATCAGTGAAATGACAAGGTGGGAATGGCTTCCCCTTTCCCCTACAAATGACAATGAATTTCCTAAGGAATCCCAGTGGGAATTGTTCTTGCTTTTATAAAAGGCTTGGGTTTTTAAAAATATTTATATGTATAACTATGTATGTATTTACATATACTTATATGTATCTCCTTTGAGCCTCTCCTTCACCCTAAGAAGTAGATTCTATTATTATTCCCGTTTTAGAGGCTGAGAGAAGTGACTTGCCCAGGGTCACTCAGCTAGCAAATATCAGAGATGGGATTTTCTCTATATCCCAGGGGAGCCCCCTTCTCTCTCCACTGTACATACAGGTTCATCTGTAATTTCTTGAGTTGCCGTGGCCCATGGATCATCCATTGATTTTTCTTTCACAGTAACAGCGGGGTTTTGTGCCATTCATTATCGAGTCCGTTCTTCCTTTTTGCAAAGCCTTCTAATAAATAAGAAGTGGGAGAATTGTTCCGATTTCCAAGAGGGGTCAGGAGGCTGGAGACGGACTGTTCTCATCTCAGCACCGAGTGTTGCTGTTTTGATTGGAGTTCTCCCTGTTTCAGACAGGTAATGCCGGCAACAGTTTGCTCCCAGGTTCATGTCTCGTCAGCGCTTCTCCCCCTCTCGAGTGGGGCTTATCACTCTGAATCGAGGCAGAGCCAGTTTGGTTCTATTACCGAGCAGTCTCACACAGCCTGGGTACAGAATGTCACCTTCGTTTTAATTAGAATTCTGTCAGTAATTTCTGTTTACAAGTGAGGCGTTTAAATTATATTGGGATGAAACTGGCACGACGAGGGATTGTTAGCTTGTGGGGGTTTTATACATATGCATATAAGAAAGAAATTGGATTTTGCCAATAAAGCTATTTCTGTTTATTGTGGCGGCTTTATTACCAGAGCTAGAGCGTGCCATTAGTGTGTCAGTGTCAGTGGTTGTCACGAGCGGAGTTGACGGAGGGCCGGGGAGGGGGCCTTGGGCCCTGTCCCACCCGGACCCGCGTGCAGTGGGCAGGGCTTGCGATCGGGCGTTCTCCCATGAGTCTCTCCGGTTTAGAACTGTGGGGTGGTCCCTTAAGCCAATTACCGCCGGACTTCCTGGCACATGGTAGGTGCTTGATTAGGGCTTGCTGGCCTCTCCTCACATCAAGCCTGCAGGTGTTTGAACTGGTTTTGGCCTGGGTCTCCTCTGGGGACCTCAGGGGGTCCTAACAGGTAGAGAACCAGGCCTGGGGTCAGGGAGGCCCGAGTACAAAGTAGCCACGTGACTCTGGCCAAGTCACCTCCATCTGTTTCCTCAACTGTAAAATGGGGAAATTAGTGATAGTACCTAGTCAGGTTTATTTTCCCAGGAGCTTTTTAATTTGGTATAATCAAAGTGACCTATTTAGCATTTTATAGTGCTCTGTTATCTCCTCTTTGATCTTGAATTTCTCCCTTAGTCAGATTTCTGAGATTTGAATGAGATAATTTTTATAAAAAGCACTTAGCATGGTGTCTGGTACATACTTGGTGCTATAGAAATGCTGGTTCCCTTCCCTTCTCTAAACCTCAGTTTCCTCATCTATAAAGTGAGGGCTGCGGATGGATCAGGTAACCTCTCAGGTCCCTTTGAAAGCGGCTTTCTATGAACCTCCAGGCAAACTCACATGGTGTCGCCACATGACCAGCTCCAGATTATTTGATTAAAGTGGAGTTTGGTTCATAGGGAATGTGACGTTCCCAGGCAGACATTGGCCCGGGTATTTCCTGATCCCAAGTCATCTGTCTGAGAATAAACCGAGAACGCGGGAGAGTGCTCTGGAACCCCCGTGTGTCTGTATAATTTGAGCAAAAAGGAAAGCTTGACAGCACCAGTTGCCTAATACCTTTCATCAGAGGTGATACCATCCACTAATCCAGGCTAAACCCCAAAACCTAATTCATACCTTCCCACCTGGAGATTAGCCCTTTCACCTCCACTTATCTGGAACTCTCCCATAGGCCTTTGGGGCCTACAGAGAGAAAGATTTCTTGTCTCCCCAGTCATAAAGGACTTCTTTCTCCAAACTCCTAAAGCATTTGTTGGCCAAAACACCACTTAACCCTAAAATCATTTGTCCAGTTCGGCGAGCATTTATTCATTTTACCTGATGATATTTTAACTTTTTCCAGTTTTATGTAAAGGCCATTTTAAACATTCATTTTTATAACATTTTGAGTTCCTACTTTTTTTCCCAGCTCTCCTTCCATTCTTCCCAAAACAGTAAAGCAACTTGATATAGGTTATACATGTGTAGTCATGTGAAACATTTCCATATTAGTCATATTGTGAAAAGAACAGTCTAAAAGAGGAAACACACACACACACACACACACACACACACACACACACACACACCATATAAAGTGAAAATGGTCTGCTTCGATCTGCATTCAGTGGCCATCGGTTCCTTCTCTGGGTGTGCAGCGTTTTTCTCAGCCATATAATGACCTAGAAAGGGCACATGTTGGAAGATACTAAGTCAGTCATCGTCGATCGCACCATGTTGCTGCTGCTGTGTACGGTGTTCTCCGGCTTCTGCTCACTTCACTTTGAATCAGTTCATCGAAGTCCTTTCAGATTTCTCTGAAATCCACCTGCTCGTCATTTCTTATTGAACGATATTATTCCATTATCTTCATAGACCATGCCTTGTTTAGCCATTCCCAATTGAGGGGCATCTCCGTAGTTTTCAATTCTTTGTTCCCCAAAAAGATTCATTATAATTTTTTTGCCATGCAGGTGCTTTTCTGTTTTTTTATCATTTTGGGGGGGATACAGACCGAGTGCTGGTATTGCTCGATCAAAGGGCTTGAACAGTTTTATAGCTTTTGGGGCGTAGTTCCACATTTCTCTTATTTTCTAAGTTTTATTTATTTTTTTTAGTTTTCAATATTCATTTTTGTTAGACCTTTTTCTCCAGATTTGTCTCCCTCTCTCCCCTTTTACCTCTTCCCTCCCCAAGATGGTCAGCAATCTTATATAGGTTAAATATATACATAGATTATCTTTTTACATACATATCCCTTAACAGGGCAACTCCCTTGTTAAGTTTATTGAAACTCTGAAATATCTTAAATTTCTTTATATTCCCCTCTAGCTTCTAGTAAGACATATTGGGCCTTACAAGGTGGATAGGAGGATCAGCCAGCAAGCTTTTATCAAGCAGCTACCTACAGGGTATCAGGAACGGTGCTGGGGACTTGGGGTGCAAGACATGTAGCAGTTGCCGCCTGCCCTCAAGGAGCTTCCATTCATTGGGAAAAATAGCATCCCACGCTCTGCTAAGCCCGTACAAAAAAGCCAGTGTAGGTCATCTTTCGGCTCACCTTCCCCATATGTAAAATGGGCATTTGTATGTGTGGACTTTAGTCATCCTCTGTGACAAAGTAGAGAGTTTGGAGCTGAGCAAGTGAACTAGTGGGTGGAAGCAAACTTACCTAAAAAGCAGCCTCCTGGGTTTTAACTCTCTACTTGTTGGGAATGGCCTTTGTGGCCCTGCATCTGTGGTCTACTTTCTGATGTTAGAATAAATCTTATTAAACTGGTGCCTTATTACCCATATTCCCCAGTTCCATTTACTCATAGCCGTGAAGGAATCTTAAAATGAATTCTGGAATACTAAAGATTGCTTTAAAAAAAATTTTTTTTCTTGTCCTGATGTTGTTTTCCCATAAGAAGAAAGCAATGATAATAAGAAAAGGCTGGAAAAAATGGGGTAGTATTGCGCGGCCTTATTATTGACCTGGATGCTCACTATTGAAGTTCTCTGTTATTAATCAGAACGACATGTGATACGGCTCTTGGACAGGAGCCTCGGCAGGACGGGATCTCTGGTCCTGGAGTTGGCACATTGTTGATTTTTATTGTATAGCAACATTTATGTAGCACTTACCGTGTGCCAGGCGTCGTGCTGAGTACTTTACAATTATTATCTCACAGTTGAGTAAACTGAGGCAGAGGTCACTTGCCTAGGGTCACACAGCTGGGGGTCCTAGATTTGAACTCAGGCCCTGGGCTCCATATAGTGTCCCCTAGCGGTCCCCAAACAAAGAACAAAATATATAAGCAGGGCTTCCGGTTCTAGCAGAGCCTATCAGATAACGGACAAATTAAAGCTTCCGTTGAAGTGTTTCTTGGGAGGGAAGACCATCCTAGAGGAAAAGGGAATGAGAGAGAAATGGATTAACACGGCCTGGGGTGGGGGTCGGGAGAGAGGGAGGAAATGATGTCAAAGGTCAGTAGTCATCAATCAAGTTTAACTGACGGGGTGATGTTTAATGTTCACCTTTTAATAAAACAGATTTTAAGAAATGAAGAGTAGCTT